>NC_060088.1:37834944-38160646 GCF_922984935.1 Meles meles | reverse complement strand
TAGTGTTGGGGTCTTCAGGAGCAGCACTGCTCCTCACCGCCCTGAGCTGCAGCACCACCGCGACCAGCCTAGCTGCCGCCAGCAGCCTCGCCGTCCCGAGCCGCGACCTCACTGGAGTGGCCTGGTCTGAAGCAGCCTCGCCAGAGCGGCATCGTTCTGGGAAGCGGCCTCGTTGGCATGCGGCCTCACCCTTGAGAGGCCTTGTCCAGAGCAGCCTCTTTATCATCGGGAGCGGCCTTGTTTGGAGCGGCCTCTTTATTGTTGGGAACAGCCTTGTCCAGAGCGACCTCTTCATTGTCGGGAGCGGCCTCGTCAGGCGTGTGGCCTCGTCCGGGGAGTGGCCTTGTTAGAGTAGCGTCATGGGTAGCAGAGTCTGTGTCATTGGGGTTGTCATCCTTGTCATCCTCGCCTCTTTGTCATTGGGAGCAGCATCCTCGTCATCGTCGCCTCTATGTAAGAGATGGCCCCGACCGGTCAGTTTGATTTTCGATGCTTGGCATGTAATAAAGCTTTGCTTGATTTTTGCTCTGTGTCAGCCTCGTTCCTTTGATCACGGATCCTAACACTGTCGAGGTCCTTGCAGGTTGATTTTCACGTGGGGATTCAGAGCAGACCCTCTTCTTTCTGGAGGGCAGGTAAAGGATGGCTTTTTGGCCCCCGAATGAACAATCTGGAGGGCTGGCAGTCCAGGAGGGTGAGGACGGAATTCTGAATGCACAAGGCCATTTCCATTCAGTGTCGAGCACATGGCATTTCCAATGTGCAGAGTCTGACTCGAGATCTCCACCATCTGAGTCAGGGCATAAGTCAGATGGTCGCTCACGCTGGAGTTTGTGTTCATGATGGCCCGACGAATGGAGGGGTAGCCTCATGAGGCTATGGAGTTTTCCCAGACTGGGGTTTGTGAACTGCTCCGAACAGCAAGCTTTCCTTTTGCGGGAAGGGGGGAGTCCGTTTTGATGGTAACAGCATCCACCAGATGGAAAGACATCGTAGCAGAAGTCACTGCATGGTTGCCTGTAAAGCCTAGCTCCGCTTACACTTCCAGCCCAGGAAGTGGGCTGATCTAGTGGCTCTAGGGTAAAGTACCCAGGGAGCTGAGGTGACAGGTAGCCCCATTCTGATGGGTCACATTGCAGGCTTGTGTCCAGGGAGAACTTAGAATGTGGCAGGGGCTAGGCACCATGTAGGATTTTCCTCCCCTGAGGGTGGACACAGCTCCCAAGAGCCAGGTTGCCTTCTGGGGACAGGAGGTGTTCTGTTTTGTGGCTCAGGGATCATGCGTTAGAACTTATGTAGATATTCTAGTCATTCCCTCTGGAATCAGATGCCTGCAAACCTAAGCTAATGTTACGTTGAGGTCCTAGGGCCATGTCAGGTTCCATCTTCTGAATGAGGGCCTTTGATCTGGCTGTCTGCCTGGAGGTCACTGTCTTTCATGTATATGAATGCGCCTTTTATCCATGGCGGCCAACGAATTTGGGGTGGGTTCAAGTGCATTGCAGGTGTTTCCCAAGCTGGAGGATTTGTGCAATTGTGAAGGGCAGAGTTTCCTTCAGGAGGGCAGGAAGAGTCCTGGGCTGTAGCTCCAGAGGCCCCATCCTGGAGAGCCTGTCAGCCAGCGCTTTGGGAAAAAAAGTTGGGAAACACAAACTCAGGTTAGTTTGAGGGGGGAGGTGATGGCAGGTCCGATCTGCAGACCGTGAGGGCAGTGCCTCAGGATCTAAATGTAGGCGATGGAGTCATGTAACTGCCTCCCATTCTGAGGGATTGACCCCCATCCTCACATCAAGGTTTTCTGGATGTGAGGAAGGAGGAGTGGTCATTTGTGCTTGAGGTTCCCAGTAGGCCGGGATTGGAGCTATGGTCTGGACACGGATGCCTGAACACCCAGGTTTGGTAGAGATGACAGCCTCGGGCCATGGCTAGTCCCACCTGCAAGAGATGGCGCCCACTACCTCTGGCCTGACTGGAGGTCGGGGATCAGGTTGTGTCAGATAGAGCATTAGTGTACAGTGCGGCCTGGATATTGGGATTCTGTCTTGGGCCGTAACTTGATCCAAACATGGGGATGCTGGGCAGACCAATAGGGCCCTTCTTTCTGGAGGTCATGCAGAAAGCTGCCTTGTGGATCCAGAGTTCCCAATCTGGATGCTTGTGGGCCAGGTGAGTGAGTCGGGAATCTGAACACACAAGCACTTGTTCAGTTCAGTGCTGACCACATGAAAGTTCCAATGCTCAGCGTTTGACTCGATATCTTCAGCACCTGAGTCAGGGCGAGTGTCAGATGTTCGCTCATGATGGAGTTTGTGTCCATGATGCACCATGAATGGAGGGGTGGCCTAATGAGACCATGGAGGTTTTCCCAGGCTGGGCTGTGTGAGCTGTTCCATACAGCAAGCTTTCCTTCTGCAGCACAGGGGAGTACATTTTGATGGCTCCAGAGTTCCCCATATGGAAAAGACATGTTATCAGGACTATACCTCTCTGGAAATTCCAGCTCATCTTATCGTTTCAGCCCATGAACAAGGCAGTTTCGTTCTGGTGGCTCTGAAGCAAGTGCCCAGGGGGATGAGTTGATAGGGACCCTCATGTGGATGGGTCACTATGTATGGCTTTTGCCTAGGGAGACCTTAGAATGCGCTGAGGGCTCAGGCACCTTGCAGGATTCTCCTCCTGTGAGGAACTTCTAGAGACAGGAGGTGTCCTGTTTTGTGGCTCAGGGACCAAGCGTTGGACCATATGTAGATATTCTAGAACCGGTCTCTGGGGACAGATGCCTACAAATCTCAGTTAGGGTTCTGGTGAGGTCCTAGGGGCATGTCAGTTTAAATCTTCTGACTCAGGGCCATTGTGCTGGGTGTCTGCCTGGAAGTAGGTGTCTGGCATGTGTCAGACTGTGCATTTCTGTCCAGAGCGGCCAACGATATTGGGTGAGCTCAGGGGCCATGCAGGTGTCTCCCAATCTGGAGGGTTTGTGCAAATATGATGGGCAGAGTTTTTTCAGGAGGGCATGCAGAGTCCTGTCCTGTGTCATGGCTCCCAAGGCCCAATCGTGGAGGGCCTGTTGGCTAGATCTTTGGGGACAAAACTCTGCAAACACAAACTTGGGATAGGGCGAGGGCGAGCTGATGGCAGGCCCAATATACATACCATAAGGTCAGTGCCTTGGGATCGGAAATTAGGGCTACTGGGATGCGGGAGTTCAGGCTTTTCTGTCTGGGTTGTGTGTCTGGGTTAGCCATGGAATGGAGGGTTGGCCTCATGGGTCCATTGGAGGTTCTCCCTCTGTGCAGAATTTGCATGCATCCCAAGGTTTTGAGTCTTTCAGGATAACGGGAAGAGTGCTGTTTTCCATCTGAGGGGTTCCACCATAGCAGGGATTCCAGAGTCGGCTTCTGGGTCTGGGCACCTGGAGAACCTGACTTAGTGTGAGGATTTGGGCCTAGGGGCATGGCAGGCCCTATATGCGTGCACCAGGTTCAGCTAGTGAGTGTCTTGTTTGAAAGTAGGCTCAGTGATGGTCACAATGCCTTTTTGTGCCGGGGTGCACCTCCTGGGTGGGCTTGGTGTCATGGGCTATGCAGCTAGCTCCCACTCTGAGGGTTTGACCCCTTTACCCACACAAGCTTTTCTGGCTGTGGGGAAGGAGGAGTGATTTTTTGGGCTTGAGGTTCCCCCATAGTTTGGGATTTGAGTTATTGTTTGGGTGCAGATGCCTAAATACCCAGGTTATGTAGAGATGACAGCCTGGGGCCATAGCCCATCCGACTTGCAGGAGATGGCGCCTGTTACCTGGTGGGATGACTGGAGGTCGGGGCTCAGGCTGTGTCAAACAGAGCATTAGTGCACAGCGTGGCCTGGATATTGGGGTTCCATCTAGGGACGTGCAGGTTGATCCTCACCTGGGGATTCTGGGCAGAACCATAGGACCCTTCATCTTTCCAGAGGGCAGTCAGAATACTGCATTTTGTGGCTCCAGAATTCCCAATTTGGAGGGCTAGCGGGCGAGATGGGTGAGGAGGTAAGTCTGAACGCACATGTGCCTGTACAGTTCATCGCCGAGCACATGGCAGTTACAATGTGCAGCATCTAATTGGAGATCCCAGCACCTGAATCAGGGAGAGTGTCGGATGTTGGCTCATGCTGGAGTTTTGACCATGATTCCCAATGAATGGAGGAGTGGCCTCATGAGGCCATGATGGTTTTCCCAGGCTGGGGCTTGTGAGCTGCTCCAAACAGCAAACTTGCCTTCTGCAGGACTGGGAGTTCATATTGATGGCTCCATGATCCCACGTATGGTAAGACATGGTAGTAGAGCTCACCGCATAGATGTCTGGAAAGCCCAGCTCGGCTTATACTTTCAGTCCAGGAACAAGGCAGTTTTGATCTGGTGGCTCTGGGGCAAGTGCCCAGGGTGCTAAGTTCACAGGGAGCCTTGTGTTGATTGGTCACCATGCTGGATTGTGTCCAGGGAGACCTTAGAATGTGGTGGGGGCTCAGGCATCATACAGGATTCCCCAACAATGAGGGCTGGACGCAGCTCCCAAAAGCCAAGTTGCCTTCTGGGGACAGCAGGTGTTCTGTTTTGTGGCTCAGGGACCAAGCATTGGACCATATGAGGTATTCCAGAACCTGCCTCTGGCGACAGATGCCTGAAAACCTAAGCTAGTGTTCCGTTGAAGTCCTAGGGGCATGTCAGTTTCCATCTTCTGATTCAGGGCCATTGTCCTGGGTGTCTGCCTGGACGTAGGTGTCTGCATGTGTCAGACTGTGTATTTCTGTCTAGAGCAGCAATCGAAATTGGGTGGGCTCAGGGGCCTTGCAGGTGTCTCCCAATTGGGAGGGTTTGTGCAACTGTGACTGGCAGAGTTTCCTACAGGGGGCAAGGCAGAGTCCTGCGCAGAGGCTCCAGATGCCCCATCCTGGAGGGCCTGTCGGCCAGGGCTCAGGGACAAAAGTCTACAAACACAAACTCGGGTTAGAGTGAGGAGTGAGGTGATGGCGGGCCTGATTTGCAGACCTTGATGGCAGTGCCTCAGGATCTGATATTAGGGCAATGGTGAATCGGGAACGCAGGCTTTTCTGCCTGGGTTGTGTGTCTCGACTGGCCATGGAATGGAGTGGTGGCCTCATGGGGCCATGAGAGATTCTGACTCTGTGAGGATTCTGCCTGGCTCCCAAGGGGTTGGTGTCTTTCAGGGGGAAGGGAAGAGTTTGGTTTTCCATCTCTGGGGTCCCGCCATTGCAGGAATTCCAGAGTAAGCTTCTAGATCCGGGCGCCCGGAGAACCTGACCGAGGGTGAGGATTTGGGCCAAGGGGCTTGTCACACTCGATATGCGGGCTCATGGTCCAGCTAGAGAGGGTGCTATTTAAAGCGGGTTCAGGCTAAGGGTCACAATGCCAGGAGGGCCACCCTCCTGGGTGGGTGTGGACTCATGTGGACTCATGTGGACTCATGTGGACTCATGTGGACTCATGGGCCATGTATCTGGCTCCCATTCTGAGGTTAGGCTCCCATCCATACAGGAACCTTTACCCATCGTGGGGAAGGAGGAGTACTCATTGATTCTTGTGGTTCCCCCATAGGCCAGGATTTGAGCTATGGTCTGGACACAGACTCCTGCATACCCATGTGGGGTAGAGATGACTTCTCTGGCCTTGGCACATACCACCTGCAGGATATTTGGCCCGCTACTAGGGGGCTGTTAGGAGGTCCGGGCTCAAGCTGTGTCAAAGAGAGCATTAGTATACAGGGCGGACTAGGTCTTTGGGGGCCGACAAGGTCCGTGCAGGTTGATTCTCACGTGGGGATTCTGGACAGTCCCCTAGGGCCCTTCTTTTTTCTGGGGGAAGGCAGAAGACTGCATTATGGCTACCAAATGAACAATCTGGAGGGCTGGCAGGCCAGGAGGCAGTAGACTTAATTCTGAAGGCACAAGTGCCAGTTCCGTTCAGTGCCGAGCACATGGCATTTTCAATGTACAGCATCTGACTCGAGATCTCCGGCACCTGAGTCGGGGCATTTGTCAGATGGTCACTCATGCTGGAGTTTGTGTCCATGATGGTCGATGAATGAAGGGATGGCCTCATGAGGACATGGAGATCTTCCCAGGCTGGGGCTTGTGAGATGCTACGAACAGCAGGCTTTCCTTTTGCAGGACAGGGGGAGTCCGTTTGGATGTCACCAGGGTCACCCATATGGAAAGAAGTCATAATAGAAGTCACCGTGTGGATGCCTGGAAAGCCCAGGTCCGCTTTGCCTTCAGGCGCAGGAACCAGACCATTTGGATATTGTGGCACTGGGGCAAAGTGACTGGGGGCTGAGGTGACAGGGAGCCTCATTCTGATGGGTCACAATGCTGGCTTGTGTCCAGGGAGACGTTAGAATGTGGTGGGGGCTCAGGTGCCATACAGGATTCTCCTCCCCTGAGGGTTGGACACAGCTCTCAAGAGCCATGTTGACATCTGAGGACAGTTGGTGTTCTGTTTTGTGGCTCAGGGATCAAGTGTTGGGCCATATGTAGGTATTCAAGAGTTTGCCTCTGGAGGCAGATTCCTGCAAACCTAAGCTAGGGTACCGTTGAGGCCCTAGGGGTATGTCTGGTTCCATCTTCTGACTCAGGGAAATTGACCTGGGTGTCTGCCTGGACATAGGTGTGTGGCAATGGTCCAAATGGGCCTTTTTTCCAAGGTGGCCAACGAATTTGGGGTGGGCTCAGGGGCATTGCAGTTTTCTCCCAATCTGGCGGGTTTGTGCAAGTGTGACGGGCAGAGCTTCCTATGCGTTGGCAGGCAGAGTCCTGCCTGTGGCTCCAGAGATGCTATCATGGAGGTGCTCTCAGCCAGAGCTTAGGGTACAAAAGTCCGTAAACACAAAATCTGTATATATTTAGGGGTGAGGTCATGGCAGGCCTGATGTGAGGACTGTGAGGGCAGTAACGCTGGATCTGAAATGAGGTCAAAGGGAAGGTGGGAGTGCAGGCTTTTCTATCTGGGTTGTTTCTAGGTTGGCCACAGAATGTAGCAGTAGCCTCATGGGTCCATGGGAGATTCTGCATCTGTGAGGATTCTGCCCGGCTCCCAAGGTTTTGGTGTCTTTCGTGGGGAAGGGAAAAGTGCTGTTTTCATCTCAGGGTTCCCGCCATAGCTAGGATGCCAGAGATGAATTCTGGGTGCGATGCCAGGAGAATCTGACCGAGGGTGAGGATTTGGGCCTAGGAACATATCACGCCCAATATGCGTGTTCATGGTCCAGCTAGCGAGGTTGCTAGTTTGAAAGCGGGCTCAGGCTAAGGGTCAAAATGCCTGTTTGTGGCCAGGGCAACCCTCCTGGATGGGCGTGGTCTCATGGCCCATGCAGCTGGCTCCCACTCCGAGGTTTAGACTCCCATCCATACAGGAAGCTTTTCCCATCATGGGGAAGGAGGAGTACTCAATGATGCTTGTGTTTCCCCCATAGGCCGGGATTTGAGTTATGGTCTGGGCACAGATGCATGAATACACAGGTTGGGTAGAGATGACAGTCTCTGCCCTTGGCACGTCTCATGTGCAGGATATGGGTCCCGCTACCTGGGGGGGTTGATGGGAGGTCTTGATGCATTAGTGCACAGGGCAGCCTAGGATATTGGGGTGACTTCGAGGTCCATTCAGGTTGATCCTCAAGTGGGGATTCAGGGCTGAACCCAAGGTCCCTTCTTCTTTCAGGAGGGCAGGCAGAAGCCAGCATTGGGACTCCTGAATGAACAATCTGGAGGGCTTGCGGCCAAGATGGGTGAAGACAGAATTCTGAAGGCACAAGTGCCGGTTCTGTTCAGTGCACAGAACCTGCCATTTCCAATGTGTAGCATCTGACTCGAGATCTCCTGCACCTGAGTCAGGGCATGTGTCAGGTGGTTGCTCACACTGGAGTTTGTGTCCATGATGGCTGGCAAATGGAGGGGTGGCCTCATGAGGCCACGCAGGTCTTCCCAGTCTGGGATTTGTGAGCTGCACTGAATAGCAAGCTTACCTTCTGTGTGACAGGTGGAGTCGGTATGGATGGCAGCTGTGTCCCCCATATGGAAATCGTCGTAGCAGAAGTCACCACATGGATGCCTGGAAAGCCCAGGTCCACTTACACTTCCAGCCCAAGAACAAGTCTGTTTCAATCTGGTGTCTCTAGTGCAAAGGGCTTAGGGGTCTGACGTGACAGTGAGCCTCATTCTGAGAGTCACAATGCTGGTTTGTGTCCAGGGAAACCTTAGAATGTGGCAGGGACTCAGGCGCCATACAGAGTTCTCCTCCCCTGAGGTTTGGACGCAGCCCGTAAGGGCCAGGTTGCCTTCTGGGAACAGGAGGTGTTCTGTTTTGTGGCTCAGGGATCAAGTGTTGGACGATATATAGGTATTTCAGAATTTTCCTCTGGACATAGATGCCTGCAAAACTAAGCTTGGGTTCTGTTGACGTCCTAGGGGTATGTCAGGTTCTATCTTCTGCCTCAGGGCCATTGACCTGGGTGTCTGCCTGGAGGTAAGTGTCTGGCCTGTGTCCAAATGTGCCTTTATTCCAATTCGGTTAACGAATTTGGGGTGGGCTCAGGGGCATTGCAGGTGTCTCCCAATCTGGAGGGTTTGTGCAAATGTGACGGGCAGATCTTCCTTCAGGTGGGCTGGCAGAGTCCTACTCTGTAGCTCCAGAATCCCCATCCTGGAGGGCCTATCGTCCAGGGATTTTTGGACAAAAGTCTGCAATCACAAACTCGGGTTAGGGTTCTGGGCGAAGTGAAGGCAGGCCCAATCTGCAGACCGGTAGGGTAGTGCTGCAGGATCTGAAATGTGGGCAACACGGAGGCGGGAGCACAGGCTTTTCTGTCTGGGTTGTGTCTTGGTTGGCCATGGAATGTAGCGGTATCCTCATGGGGCCATGGGAGATTCTGTCTCTGTGAGGATTCGGCCCGGCTCCCAAGGGTTTGGTGTCTGTCTGGGGGAAGGGAAGAGTGCTGATATCCGTCTGAGGGGTCCTGCCAGAACAGGGATTCCAGAGTCAGCTTCTGGGTCTGGGCGCCTGTAGAACCCGACCAACGGTGAGGATGTGGGCCTAGGGGCATGTAAGACTCAATATTTGGGCTGCTGGTCCAGCGAGAGAGGGGGCTGGTTTGAAAACAGGCTCAGGCTATGTCAGACAGAGCATTAGTGCACAGGGCAGCCTAGGAAGTTAGGGTGCCGTCGAGGTCCGTGCAGGTTGATCCTCACGTGGGAATTCTGGGCAGACTCCTAGAGCACTTATTCTTTCTGGAGGGCAGGCAGAAGACTGCATTGTCGCTCCCAAATGAACAATCTGGTAGGCTCGCGAGCCAGGAGGATGAGGACAGAATTCTGAATGCACAAGTGCCCGTTCTGTTCAGTGCAGAGCACATGTCATTTCCAATGTGCAGCGTCTGACTCGAGATCTCGAACACCTGAGTCAGGGCACGTGTCAGTGTTCGTTCACGCTGGACTTTGTCTCCATGATTGCCGATGAACGGAGGGGTGGCCTCATGAGGCCATGGAGGTCTTCTCAGGCTGGGGCCTGTGAACTGCTCCAAACAGTAAGCTTTCCTTCTGAAGGACACGGGGAGTCCGTTTGCATGTCACCAGTGTCCCCGTATGGAAAGACGTCATAGTAGAAGTCACCGCATGGATGCCTGGAAAGCCCAGCTCCGCTTACCATTCCAGCCCAGGAACAAGTCTGTTTCGATATGATGGCTGTTGTGCAACGTGCCCAGGTTGATGAGGTGACAGAGAGCCTCATTCTGATGGCTAACATGGCTGGCTTGTGTCCAGGGAGACCTTAGAATGTGGCGGGTCTCAGACGCCATGCAGGATTCTCTCCTCCCCTGAGGGTTGGACGCAGCTCCCAAGAGCCAGGTTGCCTTCTGGGACATGAGATGTTCTGTTTTGTGGCTCAGCGATCAAGTGTACGACCATATGTAGGTATTCCCGAGTTTGCCTCTGGAGACAGATGCCGTCAAATCTGAGCTAGTGTTCAGTTGAGGCCCTAGAGGTATGTCAGGTTCCATCTTCTGACTCAAGGAAATTGACCTGAGTGTCTGCCTGGAGGTAGGTATCTGGCATGTGTCCGAATACCCCTTTTTTCCAAGGCGGCCAACGAATTTGGGGTGGGCTCATGATCATTGCAAGTTACCTCCAATCGGGAGGGTTTGAGCAAATGTGATGTGCAGAGCTTCCTTCAGATGTGCAGGCAGAGTCCTACGCTATGGTACCAGAGGCCCCATCATGAAGTGCCTGTCGGTGTGGTATTTGGCTACAAAATGCTGCAAACACAAACTCGGGATAGGTGTCTGGGCATGGAGATGGCTGTCCTGATCAGCAGACCTTAAGGGTCGTGCCGCGGGATCTGAAATGAGAGTTATGGGGAGGTGGGAGCGCTGGCTTTTCTGTCTGGGTTGTGTTTCTCAATGGCCATGGAATGTAGCACTAGCCTCTTGGGGCCATGGGCGATTCGGCCTCTGTGAGGATTCTGCCTGGCTCCCAAGGGTTTGGTGTCTTTTGGGGGGGGAAGGGAAGAGTGCTTGTTTACATCTCAGGAGTCCCGCCTTAGCAGAGATTCCAGATTCGGCTTCTGGGTCAGGCCTGCTAGAGAACCTGACTGAGGGTGAGGATTTGGGCCTAGGCTCATGTCATGCCTGAAATGCCGGCTCCTGGTCCAGCTAGTGAAGGTTCTGGTTTAAAGCGGGCTCAGGATGAGGCTCAGAATGCCTGTTTGTGTCCAGTGCCGCCCTCCTTGGTGGGCGTGGTCTCATGGGCCATGCAGCTGGTTCCCATCTGAGGGTTACACCCCATCCCCACAGCAACCTTTTCCCATTGTGGGGAAATAGGACTGCTGTTTGATGGTTGAATTTCTCCATAGGCCAGAATTTGAGCTATGGTCTTGTCACAGACCCCTAAATACCCAAGTAGGGTAGAGATGAGAGTTTCTGCCTTGGCACATCCCACCTGCAGGATATGGGGCCCTATACGTGGGGGGCTGATGGGAAGTCGTGTCTCAGGTTGTGTCAGACAGAGCATTAGTGCACAGGGCAGCCTAGGACTTTCAGGTGCCTTTGAGTTTCCAGCAGGGTGATCCTCACGTGGGGATTCTGGGCAGACCGCTAGTGCCATTCTTCTTTTTGGAAGGCAGGCAGAAGACAGCTTTGTGGCTCCCGAATGAACAGTCTGGAAAGCTGGTGGGCCAGGAGGGTGAGGATGGAATTCTGAACGCACAAGTGCCATTTCCGTTCAGTGCTGAGCACATGGCATTTCAAATGTAAACAATGTACACAATTAACCTGGGTCTCTGCCTGGAGGTAGGTGTCTGGCATGTGTCCAAATGCGCCTTTTTGCAAGGCGGACAACGAATTTGGGGAGGGCTCAGGGGCATTGCATGTGTCTCCCAATCTGGAGGGTTTGTGCAAATGTGACAGGCAGATTTTCCTTTGGGTGGGTAGGCAGAGTCTTGCGCTGTGGCTCCAGAGGCTCCATCCTGGAAGGCCTGTTAGCCAGGGCTTTGGGGACAAAACCCTGCAAACACAAACTCGGGATTCGTTTGGCCTATCCCAGGGGCCTGGTGATGGCAAGCCCGATCTGCGAACCGTGAAGGCACTGCCCCTTAATCTGAAATGAGGGTGATGGGGAGGCGGGAGCGCAGGGTTTTCTGTCTGGGTTGTGTGTCTCTGTTTGCCATGGAATGTAGCAGTATCCTTATGGGGCCATGGGGGCTTCTGTCTCTGTGAGGATTCTGCCCGGCTCCCAAAATTTAGATGTCTTTAGGGAGGAAGGGAAGAGTGCTGTTTTCTGTCTTCCGGGTCCCAACATACCAAGGATTTGGAGTCAGCTTCTGGGTCCGTGTGCCTGGAGAACCCGATCCAGGGGGAGGATGTGGGCCTAGAGACATCTCAGGCCTTATATGCAGGCTCCTGGTCCAGCTAGCAAGGGGCTGGTTTGAAAACTTGCTCAGGATGAGGCTCAGAATGCCTGTTTATGTCCAGTGCCGCCCTCCGTTGTGGGTGTGGTCCATGGGCCATACAGCTGGCTCCCACTCTGAGGGTTAGACCCACTACCCCACAGCAAACTTTTCCCATCATGGGGAAGGAGGAGTGCTCTTTGATGCTTGAGGTTGTACCATAGGCAGGAATTTGAGTTGTTGTCTTGGCACAGATGCCTGAATACCCAGGTTGGTTAGAGATGAAAGTCTCTGGCCTTGGCATATCCCACATGCAGTATATAATGCCCGCTACCTAGGAGCCTGATGTGAGGTCAGGGCTCAGGCTGTGTCAGGCAGAGCATTAGTGCATTGGGAATCCTAGGACATTCAGGTGCCATCGAATTACCAGCAGGCTGATCCTCACGTGGGGATTCTGGGCAGAATCCTAGGGCCCTTCTTTAGGGAGCGCAGGCAGAAGACAGCGTTATCACTCCCGAATGAACAATCTGGAGGGCTGGCGGGGCAGGAGGGTAAGGACGGAATTCTGAATACACAAGTGCCCGTTCCATTCAGTGCAGAGCACATGGCATTTCCAATGTGCAGCATCTGACTTGAGATATCCAGCACCTGAGTCAGGGCACGTGTCAGATGGTCACTCACGCTGGAGTTTGTGTCCATGATGGCCGACGAGTGGAGTGGTGGAGGACATGGAAGGACATGAGGACATGGAAGTCTTCCCCGGTTGGGGCTTTTGAGCTGCACCAAACAGCAAGCTTTCCTTCTGCGGGACAGGGGGAGTCCGTTTTGATGGCATCAGGGTCCCCCATATGGACATTGTAGCAGATGTAACCTTATGGATGCCTGAAAATCTCAGCTCCACTTACCACTCCAGCCCAGGAACAAGGCCGTATTAATCTGGTGGCTCTGGGGCAAAATGCCTATGGGGCTGAGATGACAGGGATCCTCATTCTGATGGGTCACAATGCTGGCTTGTGTCCAGGGAGACCTTAGAATGTGGCAAGGGCTCAGGCGCCATGCAGGATTCTCCTCTCCTGAGGGTTGGATGAAGCTCCCAAGAGCCAGGTTGCCTTCTGGAACACGAGGTGTTCTGTTTTATAGATCAGGGATCGAGTGTTGGACCGTAGGTATTCCAGAGTTTGCATCTGTAGGCAGATGCCTACAAACCTAAGCGAGGCTTCCGTTCAGGTCCTAGGGGTATGTCATGTTCCATCTTCTGACTCAGGGCCATTAACGTGGGTCTCTGCCTGTAGGTAGGTGTCTGGCATGTATCCGCATGCACCTTTTTTCCAAGTCAGCCAACAAATTTGGGGTGTGCTCAGGAGCATTGCCATAGTCTCCCAATCTGAAGGGATTGTGCAAATGTGACAGGCAGAGTTTCCTTGAGATGGGCCGCAGAGTCCTGCGCTGCAGCTCCAGAGGCAATATCCTGGTGTGCCTTTCAGCCAGGGCTTCCGGGACAAAATCTGAAAACACAAACTTGGGATAGGGCTAGTGGCAAGGTGATGGTAGGCCCAATCTGCGGACAGTGAGGGCAGTGCCAAGGGATCTGAAATGAGAGTGATGGAGAGGTGTTAACACAGACTTTCGGTCTGGGTTGTTTGTCTCAGTTGGCTACAGAATGTTGTGGTAGCCTCATGGGGCCATGGGAGATTCTGCCTCTGTGAAGATTCTGCATGGCTCCCAAGGGTTTGTTGTCTTTCAGGGAGAAGGGAAGAGTGCTGTTTTCCTTCTCAGGGGTTAAGCCGTTTCAGGGATTCCGAGTCAGCACATGGGTCCCGGCTCCAGGAGAACCCGCCTGAGGGTGAGGATTTGGGCCTAGGGGCATGTCACGTCCAATATGCAGGCTCCTGGTCCAGCTAGTGAGGGGGCTGATTTGAAAGCCTGGTCAGGATGAGGCTCACAATGCCTGTTTTTGTCCAGGGCCGCCGTCTGTGGTGGGCTTGCTGTCATGGCCATGAAGGAGGCTTCCACTCTGAGGGCTAGACACCCATCCCCACAGCAAGCTTTTCCCGTCATGGAGCAGGAGGAATGCTCTTTGATGCTTGAAGTTCCCCCATAGGCCAGGATTTGTGCTATGGTCTGCGCACAGACGCCTGAGTACCCAGATTGAATAGAGATGACAGTCTCTGGCCTTGGCACATCCCACCTGCAGGATATGGGGCCTGCTACCTCCTGGGCAGATGGGAGGTCTTGGCCCAGGCTGTGTCAGACAGAGCACTAGTGATCAAGGCGGCCTAGAACATTGGGGGGCCGTCGAGTTCTGTGCAGTTTGATCCTCACGTGGGGATTCTGGGAAGACCCCAGGGCCCTTCTTCTTTCTGGAGGGCAGGTAGAAGACTGCAGTGTGGCTCCCAAATGAACAGTCTAGAGGACTGGTGGGCCAAGAGGGTGAGGATGGAATTCTGAACGCACAAGCGATGGTTCACCTCAGTGCCGAGCAGATGTCATTTCCAATGTGCAGCGTCTGCATTGAGATCTCCAGCACCTGAGTCAGGGCACGTGTCAGATCATTGCTCACGCTGGAGTTTGTGTCCATGATGGCCGATGGGTGGAGGGGTGGCCTCATGATGCCATGGAGCTCTTCCCAGCCTGGGGCTTGTGATCTGCTCCGAACAGCAATCTTTCCTTCTGCGGGACAGGGGGAGTCCGTTTGGATGGCACCAGGGTCCCCCATATGGACAGATGTCCGAGCAGAAGTCACCACATGGATGCCTGGAAAGCACAGCTTCGCTTAGATTCTTGGCCAGTAAAAAGGCAGTTTTGATCTGGTGGCTCTGAGGCAAAGTGCCCAGGGGGCAGTGGTGACCGGGAGCCTCATTCTGATGGGTCAAAATGCTGGTTTTTATCTAGGGAGACATTAGAATGTGGTGGGGCTCAGGCGCATTGCAGGATTCTCCTCCCCTGAGTGTTGGGCGCAGATCTCAAAAGCCAGGTTGAATTCTGGGGACAGGAGATGTTCCGTTTTGTGGCTCAGGGATCAAGTGTTGGACCATATGTTGGTATCCCAGAGTTTACCTCTGGAGGCAGATGCCTGCAAACTGAAGTGAGGGTTCCGTTCAGGTCCTAGGGGTATGTCACGTTCTATAATTTGACTCAGGGCCATTGACCTGGGTGTCTGCCTGCAGGTAGGTGTCTGGCATGGGTCTGGATGTGCCTTTTTTCTAAGGCCTCCAACAAATTTGGGGTGGGATCAGGGGCATTGCACATGTCTCCCAATCTGGAGGGTTTGTGAAAATGTTACGGGCAGAGTTTCCTTCGTGTTGGCAGGCAGAATCCTGTGTTGTGGCTCCAGAGGCTCTATCCTGGAAGGCCTGTCAGCCAGGGCTTTGGAGACAAAATCTGCAAACACAAACTCGGGATAGGGTTCTGGGAGAGGAGATGGCTGGCCTGATCACTGGACCAAAAGGGCAGTGGTGTGCGATCTGAAATTAGGGTGATGGGGAGGCGGGAGCTCAGGTTTTTCTGTCTGGGTTGTGTGTCTCAGTTTGCCACTGAATGTAGTGGTAACCTCATGGGGCTGTGGGAGATTCTGCCTTGTAAGAATTCTGCATGACTCCCAAAGGTTTGTTGTCTTTTGAGGGGAAGGGAAGAGTGCTATTTTCTGTCTCCGTGGTCCCACCATAGCAGGGATTCCAGAGTTGGATTCCGGGTGCAGGATCCTGGAGAACCCGACCAAGGGTGCGGATTTAGGCCTGGGGCATTTCAGGCCCGATATGTGGGCTCCTGTTCCAGCTGGTGAGGGGGATGGATTGAATGCAGGCTCAGGCTGAGGGTCACAATGCCTTTCTGTGGCAGGGCTGCCCTCCTGGGTGGGCATGGTCTCATGGGCTTTGCAGGTGGCTCCCACTCTGAGCTTTAGTGTCCCATCCCCACAGCAAACTTTTCCCATCCCGGTGAAGGAGGAGTGTTGTTTTATGCTTGAGGTTTATCCCATAGGCCGGGATTTGAGCTATGCTCTGGGCACAGACACTTGAATACACAGGTTGGGTAAAGATGAGGGTTTCTGGCCATGGCAGGTCCCACCTGCAGGATATGGGGCCATTTCCTGAGGGGATGATGGGATGTCAGGGCTCAGGCTGTGTCAGACAGAGCCTTAGTGCACAGTGTGACCTAGGTTATTGGGGTGCCATCGAGTTCCAGGCAGGTTGATCCTCACGTGGGGATTCTGGGCTGTCCCCTAGGGTCCTTCTTCTTTCTGGAAGTCGGGAAGAAGACTGTGTTGTGGCTCCAGAATAAACATTCTGGAGAGGTTGCAGGCCAGGGAGGTGAGTACAGAAGTATGAACGCAGAAGCGTCGGTTCAGTTCAGTACCGAGCACATGACCGTTCCAATGTGTAGCATCTGACTCGAGATCTCCAGCACCTGAGTCAGGGCAAGTGTCGTATGGTTGTTTACGCTGGAGTTTGTTTCCATGATGTCCGATGAATGGAGGGGTAGCCTCATGATGCCATGGAGGTTTTCCCAGGCTGGGGCTTGTGAGCTGCTCCGAACAGCAAGCTTTCCTTCTGCGGGACAGGGGGAGTCCATTTTGATGGCTCCAATGTCCCCCATATGGAAAGACATGGTAGCAGAGCTCATTGCATAGATGTCTGTAAAGCCCAGCTCAGCTTATCCTTCATCCCAGGAACAAGGCTGTTTTGATCTGGTGGCTCTGGGGCAAGTACCCAGGAGGCTGGTCGACAGGGATCCTCCTGCAGATGGGTCACAATGCTGCCTTTTGTCCAGGGATACCTTAGAATGTGGCAGGGGCTCAGGCACCCTGCAGGATTCTCCTCACCTGACGGTTGGTCGCAGCTCACAAGAGCCAGGAAGCCTTCTGGGGACAGGAGGTGTTCTGTTTTGTGCTCAGGGATCAAGTGTTGGACCATATGTAGGTATTCCAGAAACGTCTTCTGGGAACAGATGCCTGCAAACCTCAGCTAGGTTTCCGTGGAGGTCCTAGGGGCATGTCAGTTTCCTTCTTCTGACTCAGGGCCATTGACCTGGGTGTCTGCCTGGAGGTAGGTGTCTCCCCTGTGTCAGACTGCACTTCCATGTCCAGAGTGGCCACAGAAATTGTGTGGGCTCAGGGGCCTTGCAAGTGTCTCCCAATCTGGAGGGTTTGTGCAAATGTGATGGTAAGAGAATCCTTCAGGTAGTCAGGCAGAGTCCTGTGTTGTGGCTCCAGAGGCCCCATTCTGGACAGCTTGTTGGCCAGGGCTTTGGGAACAAAAGTCTGCAAACACATACTGGGTTTAGGGTGAGGGTCAATGTGATGGCAGGCCCGATCTGCAGACCATGGGGGCAGTGCCTCGGGATCTGAAATTAGGGCGATGGGTAGCGGGAGCGCAGGCTTTTCTGTCTGGTTTGTGTCTCAGTTTGCATGGAATGGATGGGTGACCTCATTGGTCCATGGGAGATTCTGCCTCAGTGGGGATTTTGCACAGCTCCCAAGGTTTTGGTGTCTTTCTGGATGAAGGGAAGAGAGTTGTTTTCGTTCTCAGGGCTCCCACCATAGCAGGGATTCCAGAGACAGCTTCTGGGTATGGGTGGCTGGAGAACCTGACCGAGGCTGAGGATTTGAGCCTATGGGCATGGCAGGACCGATGCGGGCTCCTGGTCCAGCTACCGAGGGCTTCCTTGAGAGCAGGCTCAGACTGATGGTCACAATGCATATATTTTTGCCCACGGTGGACCTCCTGGTTGGGCGTGGTCTCAAGGGCCATGCAACTGGCTGCCCCTCAGAGGGTTTGACACCCATATCCACAGCAAACATTTCTGGCAATGGGGAAGAAGGAGTGCTCTTTTGTTCTTGAGGTTTCCCAAGAGGCCGTGATTTGAGCTATGGTCAGGGCACAGATGCCTGAACACCCAGGTTGGGTAGAGATGACAGCCTGGGGCCATGGCTGGTCCCACCTGCAGGTGATGGCTCCTGCTACCTGGGGGACTGACTGCAGGTCGGGCCTCAGGCTGTGTCACACAGAGCATTAGTGCACAGTGCGGCCTGGATATTGTGGTTCCGACTAGGGCCGTGCAGGTTGATACTCACATGGGGATTCTTGGCAGACCCTTATGGTCCTCCTTATTTCTAAAGGCTGGGCAGTAGGATGCGTTTTGGCTCCAGAATTCCCAATCTGGTGGACTTTCGGGCCAGACAGGTGAGGATGGAAGTCTGAACACAGAAGCACTGGTTCAGTCCAGTGCCGAGCACATGGCAGTTCCAATGTACAGCATCTGACTCAAGATCTCCAGCACCTGAGTCAGGGTGAGTGCTGGATCGTTGCTCATGCTGGAGTTTGTGTCCATGATGCCAGATGAATTGAGGGGTGATCTCATGAAGCCATGAAGATTTTCCCAGACTGGGGCTTTTGAGCTGCTCTGAACAGCAAGCTTTCGTTCTGTGGGACAGGGTGAATCCATTTTAATGGATCCAGGGTCCCCCATATGGAAAGACATAGTAGCAGAGCTCATCGCATAGATTCTGGAAACCCAAGCTTAGCTTATCCTTTTAGTCCAGGAACAAGACAGATTCGATCTTATGGCTCTGCGGCAAGTGACCAGGAGGCTGAGTTGACAGGGAGCCGCATGCTATAGGGTCAAAATCCTGGCTTGTGTCCAGGGAGACCTTAGAATGTGGAGGGGGCTCAGGCACCATGCAGGATTCTCCTCCCCTGAGGGTTGGACGCAGCTCGAGAGAGCTAGGTTGACTTTTGGGGACAGAAGGTGTTCTGCTTTGTGGTTCAGGGAATAAGCGTTGGATCATATGTAGGTACTCTGGAGCCTGACTCTGGTGACAGATGCCTGCAAACCTAAGCTTGTGTTCCATTGAGGTCCTAGGGGCATGTCAGTTTAAATCTTCTGACTCAGGGCCATTGAACTGGGTGTCTTCCTGGGTGTCGGATCTGGCATGTGTCAGACTGTGCATTTCTGTCCAGAGTGGCCAACGAATTTGGGGTGGGCTCAGGGGCATTGCAGTTGTCTCCAAATCTGGAGGGTTTGTGCTAATGTGATGGGCAGAGTTTCCTTCGGGTGGGCAGACAGATTCCTGCGCTGTGGTTTCAGAGGCCGCATCCTGGAGGGCTGAAGGCCAGGGCTTTGGGGACAAAAGTCTGCAAACACAAACTCAGGTTAGGGTGATGGGCGAGGTGATGGCAGGCTGGAACTGCAGACCGTGAGGGCATTGCCTCAGGATCTGAAATTCGGGCAATTGGGAGGCCAGAGCGCAGGCTTTTCTCTCTGGGTTGTCTGTTTCTGTTTGCCACGGATTGGAGGGGTGGCCTCATGTGTCAATGGGAGATTCTGCCTCTGGGGGGATTTGGCACAGCTCCCAAGGCTTTGTCGTCTTTCTGGATGGAGGAAAGAGAGCTGTTTTCCGTCTCAGGGGACTCGCCATAGCAGCGATTCCAGAGTCGGCTTCTGGGTCCAGGCAATTGGAGAACAAGACTGAGGGTTAGGATTTGAGCCAAGGGGCGTGGCAGGCCTGCTCTGTGGGCTCCTGGTACAGCTGTGAGGGGTCTTGTTTGAAAGAAGTCTCAGCTTAATGGTCACAATACCTGTTTGTGTCCAGGGCGGAGCTCCTGGGTGGACGTGGTATCATGGGTCATGCACCTGTATCCCACTCTGAAGGTTTGATTTCCATCCCCACAGCAAGCTTTTCTGGCCATTGGGAACAGGGAGTGCTCTATTGTGCTTCAGGCTCCACCTTAGGCTGTTATTTAAGCTATGATCTGGGCACAGATGGCTGAACACCCACGTTGGGTAGACCTGACAGACTAGGGCCCTGGCCAGTCCCACCTGATGGAGATGGGACCCGGTACCTGGGGGGCTGACTGGACGTCGGGGCTCAGGCGGTGTCACACAGAGCATTAGTGTACAGTGCTGCCTGGATATTGGGGTTCCGTCTAGGGCCGTGCAGGTTGATCCTCACCTGGGGATTCTGGGCAGACCCATAGGACTCTTCATCTTTCCGGAGGGCAGTCAGAAGGCTGCCTTTTGTGACTCCAGAATTCCCAATCTGGAGGGCTAGCAGGCGAGATGGGTGAGGATGTAAGTGTGAACGAACAAGCCCCTGATCAGTTCATCGCCGAGCACATGGCAGTTACAATGTGCAGCGTCTAATTGGAGATCCCCAGCACCTGAGGCAGGGAGAGTGTCGGATGTTCGCTCACGCTGGAGTTTTGTCCATGATGCCCAATGAATGGAGGGATGGCCTCATGAGGCCATGGAGGTTTCCCAGGCTGGGGCTTGTGAGCTTCTCCGAACAGCAAACTTTCCTTCTGTGGGAGACGTTGAGTTCATATTGATGGCTCCATGGTTCCACATCTGGAAAGACATGGTAGCATAGCTCACCATGTCTGTAAAGCCGAGCTCAGCTTATATTTTCAGTCCAGGAACAAGGAAGTTTTGATCTGGTGGCTCTGGGTCAAGTGTCCAGGGTTCTGAGTTCACAGGGAGCCTCGTGCTGATCGGTCACCATGCTGGCTTGTGTCCAGGGAGACCTTAGAATGTGGTGGGGGCTCAGGCGCCGTGCAGGATTCCCCTACCATGAGGGTTGGACGCAGCTCCCAAGAGCCAGGTTGACTTCTGGGGACAGGGGGTGTTTTGTTTTTTGACTCAAGGACCAAGCATTGGACCATATGAGGTATTCCAGAACCTGTCTCTGGGGACAGATGCCTGCAAACTTAGCTAGGGTTCCATTGACGTCCTAGGGGCATGTCAGTTTCCATATTCTGATTCAGGGCCATTGACCTGGGTGTCTGCCTGGATGTAGGTGTCTGCTGTGTCACACTGTATTTCTGTCTAGAGCGGCCATCAAATTTGGGTGGAATCAGGGGCTTTGCAGGTGACTCCCAATCTGGAGTGTTTGTGTAACTCTGTCAGGCAGAGTTTCCTACGGGAGGGCAGGCAGTGCCCTGCTCAGAGGCTCAAGACACCCCATTCTGGAGGACCTGTAGGCCAGGGCTTTGGCGACAAAAGTCTGCAAACACAAACTCGGGTTAGACTGAGGGGCGAGGTGACGGTAGGCCTGATCTGCAGACCTTGAGGGCAGTGCCTCAGGATCTGAAATTAGGGCCCCACAGAGTCGGGTTCACAGGCTTTTCTGTTTGGGTTGTGTGTCTCGAGTGGCCACAGAATGGAGTGGTGGCCTCATGTGGCCATGAGAAATTCTGCCTCTGTGAGGATTCTGCCTGACTCCCAAGGTGTTGCTGTCTTTCAGGGGGAAGAGAAGCGTGTGGTTTTCCATCTTAGGGGTCCCACCATAGCAGGAATTCCAGAGTCAGCTTCTAGATCCGGGCGCCCGCAGAACCTGACCGAGGGTGAGGATTTGGGCCTAGGGGCATGTCACGCCTGATATGCGGGCTCCTTGTCAAACTAGCAAGGTAGCTGTTTTGAAAGTGGGCTCAGGCTAAGGGTCACAATGCCTCTCTGTGGCCAGGGCAGACCTTCTGAGTGGGTGTGGTCTCATGGGCCACGCAGCTGGCTCCCACTCTGAGGGATAGTCTCCCATCCATACAGGAAGCTTTTCCCGTCATGGGGAAGGAGGAGTACTCATTGATGCTTGTCGTTCCCCCATAGCCCGGGATTTGATCTATGTTCTGAACACAGATGCCTGAATACCCAGGTTGGGTAGAGATGACAGTCTCTGGCCTTGGTACATCCCACCTGCAGGATATGGAGCCCGCTACCAGGGGGGAGGGGGTTTGGGAGGTCGGGGCTCAAGCTGTGTCAAACATTGCATTAGTATACAGTGCAGCCTAGGACTTTGGGGGGCTATCGAGTTCCTTGTAGGTTGATCCTCACGTGGGGATTCTGGAAGACCTCTAGGGTGCTTCTTATTTCTGGAGGTCAGGCAGAATACTGCATTGTGTCTCCTGAATGAACAACCTGGAGGGCTATGGATGGAATTCTGAAGTCACACACGCCATTTCCGTTCAGTGCCAAGCACCTGGCATTTCCCATGTGTAGCTTCTGACTCAAGATCTCCTGCACCTGAGTCAGGGCACATGTCAAATGGTCGCTCACACTGGAGTTTGTGTCCATTAAAGCCAACGAGTGGAGGGGTGGCCTCATGAGGCCATGAAGTCTTCCCAGGCTGGGGCTTATGGGATGCTCCAAACAGCAAGCTTTCCTTCTGTGGGACAGGTGGAGTCCGTTTGGATGGCACAATGGTCCCCCATATGGAAATCATCGTAGCAGAAGTCACTGCATGGATCCCTATAAAGCTCAGCTCTACTTAGTCTTCCAGCCCAGGAACAATTCCGTTTCGATCTGGTGTCTCTGTAGCAAAGGGCCCAGGTTGCTGAGGTGACAGGGATTCTCATTCTGATGGGTCACAAGGCTGGCTTGTGTCCAGGGAGACCTTAGAATGTGGCGGTGACTCGGGTGCCATGCAGGATTCTCCTTCCCTGAGGGTTGGACGCAGCTCCTAAGAGCCAGGTTGCCTTCTGGGGACAGGAGGTGTTCTGTTTTGTGGCTCAGGATTCAAGTGTTGGAACATACGTAGTTATTCCAGAGTTTGCCTCTGGTGGCAGATGCGTGAAAACCTATGCTAGGGTTCCGTTGAGGTCCTAGGAGTAATTCAGGTTCCATCTCTGACTCAGGGCCGTGGACTTGGGTGTCTTCCTGGACATAGGTGTCTGGTGTGTGTCCAGAGCGCCTTTTTTTTCAAGGCAGCCAACGAATTTGGGGTTGGCTCACAGGCATTGTAGGGGTCTCCCAATCTGTAGGGTTTTTACAAATGTGGTGGGCAGAGCTTCCTTCGAGTGTGCAGGCAGAGTCCTGCACTGTGATTCCAGAAGGCTCATCCTGGAGGGCCTGTCAGCCAGGGCTTTGGGGACAAAAGTCTGCAAATACGAACTAGGCTAATGTTTAGGGGTGAGGTGATGGCAGGTATGATCTGCGGACCATGAGCGCAGTAACCCGGTACCTAAATTGGGGGCGACGGGGAGGCTGGAGTGCAGGCTTTTCTGTCTTGTTTGTGTGTCTTATTGGCCACGGAAGAATTGATAGCCTCATGGGGCCATGGGAGATTCTGTTTCTGTGAGGATTCTGCCCTGTTCCCAAGGGTTTGGTGTCTTTCAGTTGAAGGGAAGAATGCTGTTTCTGTCTCAGGGTTCCCTCCATTGCAGGGATTCCAGAGTCGGCTTCTGGGTACAGGCACCTGGAGAACCTGACTGAGGGTGAGGATTTGGGCCTTGGGGCATGTCAGGCCCGATATGCGGGCTCCTGGTCCAGGTAGAGAGGAGAATGTTTCGAAAGAGGGCTCAGGCTGAGGGTCACAATGCCTGTTTGTGGCCAGGGCGGCCCTCCTGGGTGGTCATGATCTAATGGGCCATGCAGCTGACTCCCACTATGAGGGTTAGAACCCATCCCCACAGCAAGCTTTTACCATCATGGGGAAAGAGGAGAGTTCTTTGATGTTTGAGGTTCCCCCATAGGCTGGGATTTGAGCTATGGTCTGGGCACAGACCCCTGAAAACCCAAGTTGGGTAGAGATGAAAGTCTCTGGCCTTGGAATATCCCACGTGCAGTATATAGTGCCCACTATCTAGGAGCCTGATGGGAGGTCGAAGATCACACTGTGTCAGACAGATAATTATTGCACATGGCGGCATAGATATTGGGGTGCCGTCGAGGTCCGTGCAGGTTGATCCTCATGTGGGGATTCTGTGAAGACACCTAGGGCCCTTCTTCTTTTTGAAGGGCAGGCAGATGCCTGCGTTGGAGGCATGAACAATCTGGAGGGCTGGCGGGCCAGGAGGGTGAGGATCGAATTCTGAACATACAAGCACTGGCTCCGTTCAGTGCCGAGCACATGACATTTCAAATGTGCAGTGTCTGACTTGAGATCTCCCGCACGTGAGTCAGGGCACGTGTCAGATGGTCACTCACCCTGGAGTTTTTGTCCATGATGGCCATCAAATGGAGGGGAGGCCTCATGAGGCCATGGAGGTCTTCCTGGGCTGGAGCTTGTGAGCTGATCCGAACAGCAAGCTTTCCGTTTTGATGGCACCAGGGTTCCCCATAAGGAAAGACGTCATAGTATAAGTCACCACATGGATGCATGGAAAGCCCAGTTCTGCTTCGCTTTCCAGCCCAGGAACAAGTCTGTTTCAATCCAGTGGTTCTGGGGTATAGTGCCCAGGGAGCTGAGGTGACAGAGAGCCTCATTCTGATGGGTCACAGTGGTGGCTTGTGTCCAGGGAGACCTTAGAATGTGGCGGGGGCTCAGGAGCCATGCAGGATTCTCCTCCCCTGAGGGTTGGACGCATCTCCCAAGAGCCAGATTGCCTTATGGGAACATTAGGTGTTCTGTTTTCTTCCTCAGGGAACAAGTGTTAGACCATATGTAGGTATTTGAGAGATTGCCTCTGCAGACAGATGACAGGAAACCTCAGCTATGGTTCCCTTGTGGTCCCAGGGTTATGTCCCGTTCCATCTTCTGACTGAGGGCCATTGTCTGAGTGTCTGCCTGGATATAGGTGTCTGGCATGTGTCCGAATGCACCTTTTTTCCAAGGAGGCCAACGAATTTGGGGTAGGCTCAGGAGCATTGCAGGAGTCTCCCAATCTGGAGGGTTTGTGCAATGTGATGGGCAGAGCTTCCTATGGGTGGGCAGGCAGAGTACTGCCCTGTGGCTCCAGAGACGCCATCCTGGAAGCCCTTTTGGCCAGGGCTTTGGGAACAAACGTCTGCAAACACAAACTCAGGATATGTTTGAGGGTGAGGTGATGGCAGGCCCAATCTGCAGACCGTGAGGGCAGTGCCTCTGTATCTGAAATAAGGGCAACAGGGAGAGGGTACCACAGGCTATTCTGTCTGGGTTATTTGTCCTGGTATGCCATGGAATGGAGGGGTGGCCTGATGGGTCCATGGGAGATTCTGCCTCTGTGGGGATTTTGCACAGCTCCCAAGGTTTTGATGTATTTCTGGATGAAGGGAAGAGAACTGTTTTCTGTCTCAGGGTTCCCACCATAGCAGGGATTCCAGAGTTGGCTTCTCCATCTGGCCGCCTGGAGAACCTGCTCGAGGGTGCGATTTTGGGCCTAGGGGCATGCAGGCCCGATATGCGGGCTCCTGGTCCAGCTCTGGAGGGGGCTTGTTTGAAAGCAGGCTCAGGCTGATGGTCACAATGCCTGGTTGTGCCCAGAGCAGAGCTCCTGGTTAGACGTGTTCTCATGGGCCATGCAGCTGGCTCCAACTCTGAGGATTTGACCCCCATACTCACAACAAGCTTTTCTGGCCATGGGAAAGAGGAGTGATATATTGTGTTTGAGGTTCCCCCATAGACCGGGACTTGAACTATGGTTGGCGCACAGATGCCTGAACACCCAGACTGGGTAGAGATGAGAGCATTGGGCCATGGCCTGTCCCACCTGCAGGAGATGGCATCCGCTACCTGCGAGGGGGGGGGGGCTGACTGGAGGTCAGAGCTTAGGCTCTGTCAGAGATAGCATTTCTTCACAGTGCATCCTGGATATTTGTGTTCTGTGTAGGGCTGTGCAAGTTGGTCCTCACATGGGGATTCTGGGTAGACCCAAAGGGCACCTCGTCTTTCTGGAGAGAAGGCAGAAGGCTGTGTTATGGCTCCAGAATTTCCAATTTGGAGGGCTTGCGACCCAAGAGGTTGAGGACGGAAGTCTGCATGCCCAAGCGCTGGTTCACTACAGTGTTGAGCACATGGCATTTCCAATATGAAGTGTCTGACTCGAGATCTCCAGCACCTGAGTCAGGGCGAGTGTCGGATGGTCGTTCATGCTGGAGTTTGTGTCCATGATGCTCGAAGAAGGGAAGGGTGTGCTCATGAGTCCGTGGAGGTTTTCCCAGGCTGGGGCTTCTGAGATGCTCTGAACGGCAAGCTTTCCTTCTCTGGGACAGGGTGTGTCTGTTTGGATTGCTCCAGGGTCCCCCATATGGATAGATATGGTAGCAGAGCTCACCACATAGATGTCTGGAAAGCCCAGCTCAGCTTCTCCTTTCAGCCCAGGAACAAGGCAGTTTCAATCTGGTGTCTCTGGGGCAAGTGCCCAGGGGTCTGAGATGACAGGGAGACTCATGCTGATGGGTCACAATACTGGATTGTGTCCAGGGAGACCTTAGAATGTGGTTGGGGCCCAGGCTCCATGCAGGATTCTACTCCCCTGAGGGTTGGACCACCTCCCAAGAGGCAGGTTACCTTCTGGGGACAGGAAATATTCTATTTTTTGGCTCACGGACCAAGTGTTGGTCCATATGTAGGTATTCCAGAACCTGCCTCTGGGGACAGATGCCTGCTAACCTCAGCTAGGATTCCGTTGACTTCCTAGGGACATGTAAGTTTCCATCATCTGACTCAGGGCACTTGACCTGGGTGTCTGCCTAGAGGTAGGTGTCTGGCATGCGTCAGACTGTGCATATCTAGCCAGAGCGGCTAATGAAATTGGGTGGGCTCAGGGGCATTGCACGTGTCTCCAATCTGGAGGGGTTGCGCAACTGTGTCGGGCAGTTTCCTTTGGGAGTCCAGGCAGAATCCTGCACTGTTGCACCAGATGCCACATCTTGGAGGGCCTGTGGGCCAGGGCTTTGGGGACAAAAGTCTGCAAACACAAACTCGGGATAGGGTGAGGGGCGATGTGATGGAAGGCCCCATATCGGACTGTGATGGCAGTTCTCAGGTTCTAAAATTAAGGCGACAGGGAGGTTGGAGTGCAGGCTTTTCTGTCTGGGTTGTGTGTCTCAGTACACCACGGAACCGAGTGGTGGCCTCATGGTCCATGGGAGATTCTGCCTCTGTGGGGATTTTGCATGGCTCCCAAGGTTTTGGTGTCTTTCTGGATGAAGGGAAGAGAGCTGTTTTCCTTCTCAGGCGTCCCACCATAGGAGGGATTCCAGAGTCAGCTTCTGGGTTCAGGTGCCTGGTAAAACCGACCGAGGGTGAGGATTTGGGCCTAGGGGCATGGAAGGCCTGAAAGCGGGCCCTGGTCCAGCTACCGAGGGGGCTTCTTTGAAAGCAGGTTCAGGCTGATGGTCACAATGCCTGTTTGTGCCCAGGGCGGACCTCCAGGGTGGGCATGTTCTCATGGGCCATGCAACTGGCTCCCACTATGAGGGTGTGACCCCCATCTCCACAGAAAGCTTTTCCATCCGTTGGGATGGAGGAGTGCTCCATTGTGCTTGAGCTTCCCCATAGGCTGAGATTTGTAATATGGTCTGGGCACAGATGCCTGAACACCCAGATTGGATAGACATGACAGACTATGGCCATGGCCAGTTCCACCTGCAGGAGATGGCACCCACTACCTGGGGGGCTGACTGGAGGTCAGGGCTCAGGCTTTGTCACACAGAGCATAAGTGCACAGTTGGTCTGGATATTGGGGTTCCATCTAGGGCCATGCAGGTTGATCCTCACATGGCGATTCTGGGCTGACCCATAGGATACTTCTTCTTTTTAGAGGGCAGGCTGAAGGCTGCATTGTGACTCTAAAATTCCCAGTCTGGAGGACTTGTTGGCCAGGAGGGTGAGGACGGAAGTCTGCACGCACAAGCGCTGTTTCTGTTCAGTGCAGCACACGTGGTATTTCCAATGTGCAGCGTATGACTCGAGATCTCCAGCACCTGAGTCAGGGCAAGTGTCAGATTATCGCTCACGCTGGAGTTTGTTTGCATGATACTAGATGAATGGAAGCGTGGCATCATGTGGCCATGTAAGTTTTCCCAGGCTGGGGCTTGTCTGCTGCTCCAAACAGCAAGCTTTTCATCTGCGGGATGGGGGAGTCCATTTTGATGGCTCCCTTGTCCCCCATATGGAAAGACATGGTAGCAGAGCTCACTGCATAGATGTCTAGAAAGCCCAGCTCAGCTTATCCTCTCAGCTCAGGAACAAGGCAGTTTCAATCTGATGGCTCTTGGGTAAGTGCCCAGGGGGCAGAGTTGACAGGAAGCCTCATGCTGATGGGTCACCATTCTGGCTTGTGTCCAGGGATACCTTAGAATGTGGCGAGAGCTCAGGTGCTATGCAGGATTCTCCTCCACTGAGGGTTGGATGCAGCTCACAAAAGCCAGGTTGCCTTCTGGGGACAGGAGGTGTTCTGTTTTTTAGATCAGGTACTTAGCATTGGAAGATATGTAGGTACTAATATAGGGGCCTGGTTAGCCATAGTAACTTGCTTGTAAACCCTGGATATTGGCGCAGGCCTGGCCAGATTGCCTTATCCAATCAGTGGGGCGTGCATATATTAAATGTGGTGAATTGAAATCTCATTGGTCATCTGTGTGTGGGCCAGGCTCAACCACCTCTTAGCCATTAGAGAATAGGACCAGTTAGAATTGCCATTAGAGAAGTAGAAGGAGTTAGAATAGCCATTAGAGTAGTAGAAGGAGTTAGAGTAGCCATTAGAGTAGCCATTGGGAGCTTTTAGGGTAGTTGTAGGAGTGATAGCATCGGGTTCGTCAGGAGCATCAGAGCTTCAGGATCATCGGGAGCATTGGGAGTGGTATTGCTGGGAGCGGGACTGCCACGAGTGGTCTCGCCTCCCCGAGCAGAAGTGCCACTTGCGACCAGCCTCGCCGTGGCCGCGCCGCGACCCGGTTCCCTGCCCAGAGCTGTGGCCTCGCAAGAGTGGTGTCATTCAGGGGAGTGGCCTAGTCAGAGTGTGGACTCGTTGGAGAGCGGCCTGGTCCGGAGTGGCCCATTCATCATCAGTTGTGGCCTTCGTCCAGCCTGTGGCCTCATCCAGAGTGGCCTCGTCTGGGGAGACGCCTTGTTGGAGTGGAGTCATGGGGAGCACAGTCTGTATCATCAGGGTTGTCGTCCTCGTCATCCTCGCCTCTTTGTCATTGGGAGCAGCGTCTCAAGGTCGTCGCCTTTATGTAAGAAATGGTCCTGATATGTCGGATTCATTTTCGAGGCTTGGCCTGAAATTAAGCTTTGGTTAATTTTAGCTTTGTGTCAGTCTCGTTCCTTTGATCACGGACCCTAACATGGGGGCTCGCCCAGGATCAAACAACGAGAACTGAGCCAGCATCAGAATTTATGGGAAAAGCCTCCAGGGGTGTTGGTATCTTGTTCGTCTGTCTGGGTATGGCCCACTGGGGAGAAGATGGACACAGCTATGCTGTGTCTATTAAGGGCTATAACTGGAGCCAACGTGGTTTAGTCTAACTTGGGAGAGAGACGTTAAGGAATATTCCCAAGAAGCTGCCAAAACTCCCTTTGTTTCAGGGAATTCCTTGCCTTCTCTGGCCCAACGTGGACTGCCTAGCCACTCCCCCTGGCTGGCGGGAAAGCATGGCGTCTGAAGTGGAATGGGCCCTGGTGGAACATGAAATCTGTTAGCAAAGAGATGACTGAACTGGTGGTTAATTGTCTGTCTCAGGGTTTTAATGGGTAATTGTTAAAGTAGCTTTCACAGTCTTTGGTAACCTAAAGCTTTAAAGTTTTGCTTGGATGACAAATGGATGAAGTGCTAGGGCGCTGGTTGCTAGAACTAGGTTTGTGCTTTTGAAATCTGTTGGTAAACATGTATTGTGCTTAACTGCTATTGCAACAGTTCACAATTGGTTAATATTTAGTCTTCACTTGAGATTGAGATGTTTCTAAGAAAATGTAAATGGTTTTCTTTGCCCACCCAGAATTGTAAATGAGATCTCTTTGACTCATAGGGCTCTTCATTGATGTGGTAAATTACTCAGGTAGTACTGCTAAATCAATGATAAACCTTGGTTTACATTTCGGTAAATGCTATAACTACTCAAGAAGTTCTATATATTTTCTAAAGTTTTAATGTTTTGATAAGTGTCATCATTTAATATTTAACCATACCTATTCTGAGTATTTTGTCATTTGTAGTTGTTTTAATTCTCTTGTAAGATGAATTCTGCTTTAAGGAAATTCATATAGGAGACTTCCAGAAAAAATACGGTTCTTTGATATGTTGAAATCCTGGAACTGAATTTCCAGAAGTAAAAGTTGCAATTGCACTAACCCAGAATTAGTATGGAGACTCAAGGTAAGAATGAGTCTCCAGGAGCCCTAGAAAGGCTTATTGAAGCCTGTAAAATGTATAGCCTGATCGACCCTGAGGCACCCGAAAATCAGGGAGCAGTGAATCTTGCTTTTACCAGTCAGTCAGCCCCGGATTTAAGGAGGAAACTTCGGGAAATTGAAGGATTTGAAGGAAAGAATCTGATTGAGCTATTGGGAATAGCAGAAGAAGTGTTTAAGAACAGGGATGCATAGGATGATGAAAAACAGACAAAAAGCTGATTAAGGTTTTGGCATGACATGAGATAGGTAGGGGATAGTAAATGGAAGGAAAAGCCTAAGCACAGAGAAGGCAGGTGGGAAGACTTAGATTCAGATCAGTGTGCTTATTGTATGGAAAAAGGACACTGGGCCAGGGAGTGCCCCAAAAGGAAGACGGCAATGCTGGCCACCAGAGCAAAAATTGAAGTGGAGGGGAAATTGATTGATTTTTTTGTTGTTGTTGGACACGGGATACCAATTTTCATCATTATAAACCTATGGAAAAACTATTGAGAGGAAGCTTGGGTACAAGGAGCAAATGGCACAGCGAGACATAAATGGACAACAGAGAGGACTTTAAATTTGGCCTCGGGAGTAGTGAAACAGATTTTTGGTTCTCCCTAATGCCCCATATAACTTGATGGGAAGAGATCTCTTCCACAAGTTAGGACCTGGCATTCAGTTCTCGGAAGTAGACATGACTGTAACCTTGAGACAACACACTGTACAGGTGCTTATGGCAGCAATAGATGAATACCTCCTTTATGAGCCAGTCTCAAAATCTGAGGAGACAAAGGTGTGGAGCCTCCTCCAAACCCTACAGGTCGAGTTTCCCGAGGTCTGGGCAGAAGGGAAGCCCCCTGGTTTGGCCAGGGGACAAGCTCCAGTGGTGGTACAATTAAAGGTGATGGCTACAGCTGTTCACATTAGGCAGCAGCCCCTTCCCTGGGAAGCAAAGGAAGGGATCAGAAAGCACATTAACCACCTCTGAGGAGACGTGATCCTAGTTCCTTGCAAATCTCCATGGGACACACTTTTGCTGCCGGTCGAAAAGGCTGAGACTGGGGAGTACCAAACTGTTCAGGATTTGCGGGAAGTTAATAAACAGGTTGAAGATATCCACCCGATGGTGCCTAACCCCATACCCTACTCTCCCTCCTGGGCCCCAGAAGAACTGTGTATACCATCTTAGATCTCAAGGATGCATTTTTCTGTATATCTTTAGCAAGGGAATCTCAACCCATTTTTGCTTTTGAGTGGTCCAACCCACAGGAAGGATTCCAAGGCCAGCTCACCTGGCCAGCTCAGACTTCCCCAAGGATTCAATAATTAACCCACTGTTATTTTTTGACAAGGCACTACATGAGGATTTGCTTGAGTACAGTACTTCCAACCTAGTAGTCACTCTGCTACAGTATGTTGATGACTTGCTAGTATCCGCTGAGGACTATAAGTCATGGATGCGGCAAATGAGAGCTCTCTAACAGAGTCTGCAGGAAAAAGGGTATCGGGTGTCAGCATAGAAAGCATGGCTCTGCAGAGCCATGCCACATATATAAGCTTTGATCTCCACGAGGGAGTGCATTCACTGGTCCGAAAACTGGTGATCACCCAATACCCCCGCCCAACCACATCCCGATAAGTCAGGGAATTTCTAGGATGGTGGACTTCTTTAGGCTGTGGATACTGCCATTTGAGGAGATTGCCCAACCTTCTCACTAATTAGCAAAAGGCGGGGCTCACAATGATAGAGTGGACAGCTGAGGAAGAAGGAGCATTTCGGGAATTACAAACAGCTGTACTGAGTGCATTGCCATCCCAGATGTTACCAAGCCCTTCCACTTGTATGTGGATAAAAAATGCAGGGGTGGCCAAAGGAGTTTTGACTCAGAATCTGGGGCCTTGGCAAAGGCCAGTGGCCTACCTTAGCAAGAAACGATACAGTAGTGCCTGGATTCCCCTCTTGCATCTGCATAATTGCTGCCACAGCCCTCCTGGTCAAGGATGCAAGTAAATTGAATTTGTGTCAAAATCTCATCTAGACCACCACCCATGCTATTCAGGGCCTTCTCCGGACTCCATCAGACCGATGGATGACAATAATATGAGTGACCAGGTATCAGGTCCTCCTCCTCAATGAACCAAGTGTGACCTTCTGGTTCCTGGCAGTGCCAAATCCAGCCACACTGCTGCCAGAGGAGCTGGCTGACCACCCACACGACTGGGGGAGGTCCTATCCCAAGTTGCAGAATAAGGCCAGATCTGAGACATTTCCCTCCCACATGCTGAGATGACTCTGTTCACAGATGGGAGTTGCCACATGGTCAAAGGATAGAGGTATGCAGGGGCTGCAGTAGTTTCTCCTGAGAAGAATCTCTGGACAGAAGCCCTGCCATATGGAACTCTGGCACAAAAAGCGGAACTGATTGCACTCCCTAAGGCACTGCAGATGGCCAAAGGTAAAACCACCAATACCTATACAGGCAGCAGGTATGCCTTTGTAATGTTCCATATATATGGCGCTATTTATAAAGAAATGGGTCTATTAACAGCAGAAGGAAAAAGAATTAAAATCAGAGGAGAAATATTGGCTCTCGTCCAGGCTATTTGGGACCCAAAACAGGTGGCTCTTATGCATTTCCTGGGACACCAAATGGGGACTCCTCTGATTTCAAAAGGAAACCTATTAGCAGATCAAGCTGCAAAGCAAGCAGCCCGAGAAACAGTTCAAGAAGTGGTTACACTCCCGTCTCCACCCCTACAAGAAAAACTGAACAATTCAGAAGAAGATTTAAAGTATTTAAAGAAATGGATTAAATTGGACTATGAAGGGGACTTGGCTAAGACTGAATCAGGACAAACAATTCCTCCTCGAAGACTAGGCAAAAAGTTAGTAGACCAGATACATCAGGTTACTCATTTGGGGATACACAAACTCAAGGAGCTTATAGGAAAGTAGTTCCAGGGTTCTAAATTAGGGTGTATGGTTCAGGATGTAGTTGATAGATGTGCTCAATGCCAGGCAGTTAATGTGGGAAGAAAGTAAATGGGAAGAGGGAAAAGAGAAACAGGTAAGGAACCAGGAATTTATTGAGAAATAGATTTTACAGAAATGAAACCTGGAAAATATTGGCACAAGTACATGTTCGTTTTTGTAGATACCTTTCAGGCTGGGTAGATGCTTTTCCTGCCAAACATGAGATGGCAGGAGTGGTAGCCAAAAAGCTACTAGAAGAAATAATTCCTAGGTTTGGACTTCCCCTTGCAATTGGGTCAGACAGTGGCCCTGCATTTGTGAGTTCAGTCTCACAGGCATTGGCCAAGGCCATGGGCACTAATTGGAAACTACATTGTGCTTACCGGCCTCAGAGTTCTGGGCGAGGAGTGAGAATGAACCAGACTCTTAACGAGACCTTGACAAAACTAATTCTGGAGAGTGGTGGTGGATGGATGGATCTCCTTCCTTTTGCCCTCCTCAGGGCACGATGTACACCCTATTTAAGCAAGGTGAACCTATTTGAAATAATGTTTGGGTGACCCCCTTCTCTGTCCTCAACTACAAGAGGTGGCCCTAGCAGAAATATCTGATCACTCTGTACTCCAATCACTTCAGGTATTACAGTCTGTCCTAAAAAAAGCCCATTCAGGGATCCGGACTGCCCACTCTTGGACAGAGACGGTGGTGGAACCAAATCCTTACCAACCTAGGGTACTTGGTTTGGATACATCGCTATGAAGGGGGAAATTGGAGCCTCTCTGGAAGGGACCATTTACTGTAAAAGTAGAGGGCATTAGAGGCTGGATTCATGCGGGTCACGTCAAATGAGCCAAGGATGAGGACGCCCCCCAGAGATGGAATCTGCAGTTGACAGACCCCGCTGACCATGAACTAAAGCTAAAACTAAAAAAACTGTGAGTTTATTGTTGCTCCTATTGTTACCTGTTCATGTAAAGTATAGGTGGGAAAATAGATGAACGGAATTAGGAAAAAAATGGAAAAGGTTACTCAGCTTTGAATGGCTAACTCATCAGCTGACTGAGCACTACTGTTACTTGTTGGCCCCTGTATTATAAACTCCCTAATGTCATTTGTACCAAAGAAAATTGGAGCGATAAAAAAGTTAGTGTTACATGCTCAATATAACCCCTTTACAACAGGAGAACATAGAACTGGCTGAAAAGTCAAGGATTAGACTAATTTCCTAAGAAAAGGGGGGAATGTAGGGGTCTGGTTAGCCAGAGGAACTTACTTGTAAACCCCGGATAAAGGGGTGGGACAGGCTAGATAGCCGTATCCAATCAGTAGGGTGCGCATATATTAACTGTGGTGAGTTGAAATCTCATTGGCCACCTGTGTGTGGGCCAGGCTCAACCACCTCTATAAAGGTTAGTCTGTGAGGCTATGGGGTGTGGAAGTAGGAAGATTTAGAATAGCCATAAGAGAAGTAGGAGGAGTTATAATAACCATTAGAGATGTAGGAGGAGTGAGAATAGCCCTTCGAGTTGTAGGAGGAGTTAGAGTAGCCATTAGAGTAGCCATTGGGAGCTGTTAGGGTAGTTGTAGGAGTGACAGCGTTGGGGTCATTGGGAGAGTCAAAGTTTCAGGATCATTGGGAGCATCAGGAGTGACATTGCTGGGAGCTGCCCTGCCCTGAGCAGCAGCGCCACCATGAACGGACTCGCCTCTCCAAGCAACAGTGCAGCCCGTGACCCACCTTACCATGGCCCCATAGAGATTGGCCTCGCTGCCCCGAGGCACAGTCTTGCCAGAGTGGCGTCATTCCTGGGAGCTGCATCATTGGCATGCAGCCTCGTCAAAGAGTGGCCTGCTCCAGAGCGGCCTCTTTATCATTGGGTGTGGACTTTGTCCAGCGTGTAGCCTTGTCCACAGCAGCCTCCTCTGGGGAGTGGCCTTGTCAGAGTGGTGTCATGGAGAGGAGAGTCTGTGTCGTCAGTGTTGTCGTCCTCATCGTCCACGCTTCTTTGTCATCGGGAGCAGGGTCCTCATTGTCGTCGGTCGACGTAAGAATTGGGCCCGAACTGTCGGTTTGATTTTCGGTGCTTGGCATGAAATAAAGCTATGCTTGATTTTCGCTTTGTGTCGTCTCATAACATTGATCATGGACCCTTACACTCCAACACATTCCTCTAGGAACAGATGCCTGCAAACCTCAGCTAGGGCTCCGTTGAGGTCCTAGGGGCATGCCATTTTCCATATTCTGACTCAGGACCATTGACTTGGGTGTCTGCCTGGAGGTAGGTGTCTGACTTTCAGAATGTGCATTTCTGTCCAGAGTGGCCAAGGAAATTTTGTGGGCTCAGGGGCCTTGCAGGTGTCTCCCAATCTGGAGGGTTTGTGGAAATGTGACGGGCTGAGTTTCATTTGGGAGGGCAGGCAGAATCCTGTCCTGTGGCTGAGAGGCCCCATCCTGGAGGGCCTGCTGGCCAGGGCTTTAGGGACAAAAGTCTGCAAATACAAACTGGGGTTAGGGTGTTGGGCGAGGTGATGGCAGGCCCAATCTGCAGACCATGAGGGCAGAGCCTCAGAATCTTAAATTAGAGTGACGGGGAGGCAGGAGTGCAGGCTTTTCTTTCTGGGCTGTGTGTCTCGCTAGGCCATGGAATGGAGGCATGGCCTCATGGGTCCATGGGAGATACTGCCTCTGAGGGGATTTTGCATGGCTCCCAAGGTTTCGTTGTCTCTCTGGATGAAGGGAAGAGAGATGTTTTCCATCTCAAGGGTCCCTCCATAACAGGGATTCCAGAGGGGGCTTCTGGGTCCAGGCTCCTGGAGAATCTGACCAAGGGTGAGCATTGGGCTTAGGGGCATTTCAGGCCCCATATGTGGGCTCCTGGTCCAGCTAGCTAGGGGCCTTTTTTTCAAGCAGGCTCAGGCTGATGGCCAGAATGCCTGTTTGTTCCCAGGGCGGCACTCCTGGGTGGGCCTGGTCTCATGGGTCATGAAGCTGGCTCCCACACAGAGATTTGGACCCCCATGCCCACAGCAAGCTTTTCTGGCCATGGGGGTGGAGGAGTGCTCTTTTCTGCTTGAAGTTACCCCATAGGCAGGATTTGAGCTATGGTCGGGGCACAGATGCCTGAACACCCAGATTGGGTTGAGATGACAGCCTGGGGCTATGACCGGTCCCACAGGTAGGTGATGGCGCCCACTACCTGGGGGGCAGGTAGGGGATCAGGCTGTGTCACACAGAGCATTAGTTTACAGTGCGGCCTGGATATTGTGGTTCCGACTAGGGTCGTGCAGTTTGATACTCACATGGGGATTCTCAGCAGACCCGTAGGGTCCTCCTTCTTTCTGAAGGGTAGGCAGTAGGATGCATTGTGGCTCCAGAATTCCCAGTCGGTTGGGCTTTCAGGCCAAACGGTTTAGGATGGAAGTCTGAATGCAGAAGCACCGGTTCAGTTCAGTGCCAAGCACATGGGAGTTCCAATGTACAGCCTCTGACTCGAGATCTCCAGCACCTGAGTCAGGGCGAGTGTCAGATCGTCACTAATGCTGGAGTTTGTGTCCATGATGCCAGATGAATAGAGGGGTGGCCTCATGAGGCCATGGAGGTTTTCCCAGGCTGGGGCTTTTGAGCTACTCTGAACAGCAATCTTTCCTTCTGTGGGACAGGGGGCTCCATTTTAATGGCTCCAGGGTCCCCCATATGGAAAGACATTGTAACAGAGCTCACCGCATAGATTTCTGGAAATCCAAGCTCCCCTTATCCATTCAACCCAGCAACAAGACAGTTTCGACCTGGCAGCACTGGGAAACATGCCCGGGAGCTGAATTGACAGGGAGCCACATGCTATAGGGTCAAAATCCTGGCTTGTGTCCAGGGAGACCATAGAATATGGTGGGGCTCAGGCGCCATGCAGGATTCTCCTCCCGTGAGGGCAGGATGCGGCTCCCAGGAGCCAGGTGGCCTTCTAGGGAAAGGAGGTGTTCTGTTTTGTGGCTCAGAGACCAAGGGTTGGACAATATGTAGGTATTCCAGAACCTGTCTCTCGGGACAGATGCCTGCAAATCTCAGTTAGGGATCCATTGAGGTCCTAGGGGCATGTCAGATTGCATCTTCTGACTCAGGGCCATTGACCTGGGTGTCTGCCTGGATGTAGGTGTCTGGCATTTGTCAGACTGTGCATTTCTGTCCAGAGCAGCCAATGAAATTGGATGGGCTCAGATGCCTTGCAGGTGTCTCCCAATCTGGAGGGTTTGTGCAACTGTGACAGGCAGAGTTTCCTACAGGAGGGCAGGCAGAGTCCTGCACAGAGGCTCCAGATGCCTCATCCTGGAGGGCCTGCCGGCCAGGGCGTTGGGAACAAAAGTCTGCAAACACAAACTTGGGTTAGAATGAGGGGCGAGGTGATGGCAGGCCCTTTTTGCAGACCGTGATGGCAGTGCCTCGGGATCAGAAATTAGGGCAACATGGAGGCGGGAGCACAGGCTTTTCTGTCTGGGTTGTGTGTCTGGGTTGGCCACGGAGAGATTCTGTGACCATGAGAGATTCTGCCTCTGTGAGGATTCTGCCTGGTGGCCAAGGGTTTGTTGTCTTTTGGGGGGAAGGGAAGAGTGCAGTTTTCCGTCAGAGGCATCCCGCCATAGCTGGAATTCCAGAGTCAGCTTCTGGATCCATGCGCCCGGAGAACGCGACCCAGGGTGAGGATTGGGGCCTAGGGAACATGTCAGGCCCGATATGCGGGCTCCTGGCCCAGATATCGAGGGGTCTGTTTTGAAAGTGGGCTCAGGCTAAGGGTTACAATTCCTGTTTGTGTCCAGGGCAGCCCTCCTGGTTGGGCGTGGTCTCATGGGACATGAAACTAGCTCCCACTCTGAGAGTTAGACCCCCATCTGCACAGCAAGCATTTCCCTTTGTGGGGTAGGAGGAGTGTTCATTGATGCTTGACGTTAACCCATAGACCAGGATTTGAGCTATGGTCTGGACACAGCCGCCTGAATACCCAGGTTGGGTAAAGATGACAGTCTCTGGCCTTGGCACGTCCCACATGAAGGATATGGGGCCCGCTACCTGGGGACTGTTGGGAAGTCGGGGATTAAGCTGTGTCAGACAGAGCATTAGTGCACAGGGCTGCCTAGGACACTGGGGTGCCTTCGAGTTCCGAGCAGTTGATCCTCACGTGGGGATTCTGGCAGGCCCCTAGGGCCCTTCTTCCTTCTGGAGGGCACGCAGAAGACTGCGTTGGGGTTCTGGAATGAACAATCTGGAAGGCTGTGTGGCCAGGAGGCTGAGGACGGAATTCTGAATGCCCAAGTGCCGGTTCTGTTCACTGCCGAGCACATGGCATTTCCAATGTGCAGTGTATGAGTTGTAGCTCCAGCACTTGAGTCAGGGCATGTGTCAGATGGTCGATCACATTGGAGTTTGTGTCCATGATGGCCAATGAATGGAGGGGTGGCCTTATGAGGCCATGGAGGTCGTCCCAGGCTGGGGATTGTGAACTGCTCTGATCAGCAAGCTTTCCTTCTGTGGGACAAGGGAATCAGTTTTGATGGATCCCAGGTTCCCCATATGGAAGGACGTCGTAGCAGACATCACTGCATGTATGCCTGGAAAGCCCAGTTCCTCATACCATTCCAACCCAGGAATAAGGTGATCTTTTGTTTTGATCTGGTGGTTCTGGGGCAAAATGTCCAGGGTACTGTGGTGACAGGGAGCCTCATTCTGATGGATCACAATGCTGGCTTGTGTCCAGGGAGACCTTATAATGTGGCGGGGGCTCTGGCGCCATGCAGGTATCTCCTCCCCTGAGGGTTGGATGCAGCTTCCAAGAGCCAGGTTGCCTTCTGGGTGAGAGGTGTTCTGTTTTGTGGTTCAGGGATCAAGTGTTGGGCCATATGTAGGTATTCCAGAGTTTGTCTCTGGTGGTAGATAGCTGCAAACCTAAGCTAGGTTTCTGTTGAGGTCCTAGGGTTATGTCAGGTTCCATCTTCTGACTCAGGGCCATTGGTCTGGGTGTCTGCCTGGAGGTAGATGTCTGGCATGTGTCCGAATGCACCTTTTTTCCAAGGCAGAAAACGAATTTGGGGTGGGATCAGTGGAATTTCAGTGGTCTCCCAATCTGGAGGGTTTGTGAAAATGTGATGGGCAGAGTTTCCTTCGGGTGGGCAGGCAGAGTCCTGAGCTGTGGCTCCAGAGGCCCCATCTGTCAGGGCAGGCCAGGCCAGCTATATGGAGTCGTCCAATCTGGGGTATTCATATATTTACTGAGTTGAGTTGCAATCCCATTGGCCACCTGTATCTTGGCCATGCTCAACCATCTCAATAAGGGGTGGTCCTTGAGGCTGGGGGGGAGAGGTAGCAGGAGTTATTAGAGTAAGGGGTAGCAGGAGCCATTAAAGTATCCATTAGGGGAGCCATTGGGAGGCATTAGGGTTGTGGTAGGAGTGGTAGTATCGGGGTTGTGGAGAGTGACAGCGCCCTTTTCATTATCAGGAGCATCAGGAGTGGCATTGCTGGGAGCCTCGCCGCCTGGAGCAGTGATGCCACCTGGAGTGGCCTTTTCAGGAGCGGCATTGCTGGGAACCTCATTGCCCCGAGTAGCGGCACCGCCAGGAGCGGCCTTGTCAGGAGTGGCATTGCTGGGAGCCTCGTCCCGGGGAGCGGCCTCATCTGCAGCGGCCTCACCCCAAGCAGCGGCACTGCCTGAGCAGCGGTGCTGTCACTAGACTGTCGGTTATCGGCTTCATCTGCAGCGGCCTCGTCCGGGGGAGAGGCCTCGTCCGGGGAGCAGCCTTGTTGGCAGCGGCCTCGTCTTGAGCGGCCTCACCAGGATCGGACTGGTCAGAGCAGACTTGTCCCAGGAAGTGGCCTGTGGTACAGTGAAGGTGAGGTAGGGAGACTCCAGAAGGGACCCCAGGGCAAGAGACAGTGGCCCCCAACACGGCTTGGGCACCTACTGGTCAGTTTGATGTCCAAATCTTGTGACATCTTAGGCACATCATATCTGATTTCCACCAAAATATCATGATATTTTCTTCCAAATCTCATGAGATGTCTGTCCAAAACTTGACAGATCTCAGTACAAAACTTGTGAGAACTCCGGCACTTCTCAGGAGAATTTTACCAAAATCTCATGAGAACTCCTTCCAAATATCATGAGATCTCAGGGAAATCTCATGAGATCTCTGTCCAAATATCATGAGATCTCTATCTATTTTTCATGAGAGGAAAGAAGGGCAAGATGGTGGAGAAGTGGGAGACCCTGTTTCAACTGGTCCCCTGAGTTGAGCTAAGTATCTACCAGAACACTCAGAACACCCATGAAATCAGCCTGAGATGTAAGATTATATACTTCTGGATATCATGGGGGCAGAAGATTATCAGTGGAGATGTACAGTGGAGTGAGAGTGCACAGACTGATACTGGAGAATAAACAAAAGGGGGAGGGAGTCACGGGATGTGACACATTGGAAAGTAATACCCCAATATGAGAGTGCCCTGTGGTTGAGGACCAGCATTACATGGAGTCTAGTTAAAAGCACTCAAAAAGAACAAAGGGTTTTAAGGGGCAGTTGGAGAAATCAGGCACCAACAGTCATGGACACAAATTCACAGTCCCAGAGCAGTCACAGCTGATGCCATCCATGTCTGAGAGAGCTCATCAGGGCCTCCAGCTGTCCCTGAACGTTTGACTTTCTGCTGCTTCCAGCACCACTGGGACTGTGTGCACCCCTGCCTGTACCTGAGAGCCTGGCTCAGGTTCCTGCCAGAGTTCTGTGGGCCCACAATCTTCTGCAACCTGTGCTATGGCTAGGTCTGAGTGCACTGGTGTGACTGTGGACTCTAGACAGAGGTCCCAGCAATGTAGCCACCAGGATTGGGGTCACCTGGACAAATATCACTCATGTTTTTAGTTCTGTGGGGATGTAGAGACAAGCAGGGACCTCAGGCGACCACTGAGATAGTGGCTGGGCATGCACAATGCCTGTGGGAGGTTTTGATGTTTGCAGAGCAGAGTTTGCAGAGGAGAAGTCTGTGTTTTCTGGACCACCCAGAAGGGAGCAGATGGAGGCCTCTCTCTGAGGTGGAGTTTGGGTACTGATATATTCTTTCTTTGATATGACCCTCTGAAAAGCCTCAAAAGGTGCCAAAGAACAAAAACCTCCAGAGAACAAAAGCCCAAGAACCCAGTTTCCACAGAGTCCAGCTCTTTGATAGGGGGCAGGGCAGCCCAAGCAGGACTGACTGAAAAACAATGCACCAGGCCCCTCTCCCAGAAGACAAGCCATAAGAACAAGAGGGCAATAATCACAGGGTCCCCATTAAAGTGTAAAACCCCAAAATCATGGGAAAACAATATCTTATGCTCCCAGTGTAGACCAAAAACTTATATATTTCAGAAGCTACAAATTTTTAAAATTATTTCACGATTCTTATTTTCTTTTTTAAACATACTTAGCATTACAACCAGATGTTTAATACAACATATTAAATACTAATTTTTAAGTTGGACTTTTTCCATACATATACATTTATTATTATTTTCTTTTATATCTATATCTATATATCTATATCTATATCTATATCTATATCTATATCTATCTATCTATCTATCTATCTATCTATATATATATGTTTCAAGGTAATCCTTTTTTCCCTATTCAATAATACCCCTATATATAATTTTCCTTTATCTTTAGAAAGTTGAGCCCTTTAACAAAGAAAACAAGATATACCCATGAAGAACCAAAATTAAGTTTTCTTGCCCACAATGAGGGTTTATAACCACTTTCTTATCTTCTTCTTCTTTTTTTCTTCTTTTTTTTTCTTTTCAGTGTTTCAGAATTCATTGTTTATGCACCACACCCAGTGCTACATGCAATCCATGCTCCCTTCATACCCACCACCAGGTTCAGGAAACACTACACTCCCTTCCCTGTAAAATCCTCAGATTGTTTCTCAGAGTCCATAGTCTCTCATGGTTCATCTCCCTGTCCAATATCCCCCAGCTCACTTCTCATCTCCATCTCCCCATGTCCTCTGTATTCTTTCTTATGCTCCACAAGTGAATGAAACCATATGATAATTGATTCTCTCTTATTGAATCATTATAAGCATTATAAGCATAATTTCCTTAGGAACATAATTTCCTCCAGTCCCGTTCATGTTGACATAAAATTTGGGTATTCCCTTTCTGATTGAGGCACAGTACTCCATAGAGTATATGGACCACATCTTCCTTATCCATTCATCCATTGAAGGGCATCTTGGTTCTTTCCACAATTTGGCGAATGTGGCCATTGCTGCTAAGAACATTGGGGTACACATGGTCCTTCTTTTAACTACATCTGTATCATTGGGGTAAATACCCAGTAATGCAATTGTAGTGTCATAAGGAAGCTCTATTTTTAATTTCTTAAGGAATATCCACTCTGTTTCCAAAGTGGCTGCACCAACTTGCATTCCCACCAACACTGTAAGAGGGTTCCCCTTTCTCCACATCCTCTACAACACACGTTGTTTACTGTATTGTTAATTTTGGACATTCTAACTAATGTAAGTTGTATCTCCTGTGGTTTTTATTTACATCTCGTTGATGTCTTATGATTATGAACATTTTTTCATATGTCTGATAGCCATTTGTATGTCTTCTTTGCAGAAGTGTCTGTTCATATCTTCTGCCCATTTATTGACATGATGATCTGTTTGTGCTTCTTGAGTTTGAGGAGTTCTTAGATCTTGGATATAAGCCTTTGTCTGTAGTGTCATTTGTGAATATCTTCTCCCATTCCATGGGTTCACTCTTTGTTTCTTGACTGTTTCCTTTGGTGTGCAGAAGCTTTTGATCTTGATGAAGTCCCAAAAGTTCATTTTCACTTTTGTTTCCTTTGCCTTTGGAGACATGTCTTGAAAGCAGTTGCTGGGTCCAATGTCAAAAATTTACTGCCTATGTTCTCCTTTAGGGTTCTGATGGATTCCTGTCTCACGTTGAGGTCTTTTCTCCATTTCGAGTTTATCATTGTGTATGCTGTAAGAGAAAGGTAGAGTTACATTCTTCGACACATAGTTGTCCAATTTTTCCAGCACCATTAATTGAAGAGATTGTCTCTTTTTCACTGTATATTTTTTCCTACTTTCTCAAAGATTATTTGACCATAAAGGTGAGCGTCCATAACTGTACTCTCTACTCTGTTCCACTGGTCTATGTGTCTGTTTTTGTGCCAGTACCATGCTCTCTTGGTGATCATAGCTTTGAAGTAAAGCTTAGATTCATGCATTTATTCAGCATTTCTTAAGCAATTTGGGGTCTCTTCTAATTCCATACATAATTTAGGATTGTTTGTTCCAGCTCTTTGAAAAATTCCAGTGGAATTTTGATCAGAATGGCATTGAAAATATAGATTCTCTCAGCAGGATAGACATTTTAAAAAAAAATGTTTATTCTTCCAGTCCATGAGCATGGAATGGTCTTCCATCTTTTTGTGTCTTCAATTTCTTTCATGAGTGTTCTGTAGTTCTCAAGTACAGATCTTTTACCTCTTTGGTTAAGTTTATTCCCAGGTATCTTATGGTTCTTGGTGCTATAGTAAATGGAATCAGTTCTTTAATTTCCCTTTCTGTATTTTCATTGTTAGTGTATAAGAAAGCAACTGATTTCTGTACATTGACTTTGGATCCTGCCACATTACTGAATTGCTGAATAAGTTCTAGTAGTTTGGAGTCTTTGGGGTTTTCCATATAAAGAATCACGTCATCTGAAAAGAGAGAGAGTTTGACTTCTTTATTGCCAATTTGGATACCTGTTATTTCTCTTTGTTGTCTGATTGCTGTTGTTAGGACTTCTATGTTGAACAAGAGTGGTGTAAATGGTCACCCTTTTCTTGTTCCTAATATCAACCGTGAGCTTTTTCCCATTGAGGATGACATTTGCTGTGGGTTTTCATAGATAGATTTTATGAAGTGGCAGAATGTTCCCTTTATTCCTATACTTTGAAGAATTGTAATCGGGATGGATGTTGGATTTTGTCAAATGCTTTTTCTGCATCACTTGAGAGGACCATGTGGTTCTTCTCTCTTCTCTTATTGAATTGTTTTTTACATTGATTGATCAGCGAATGTTGAACCACCCTTGAAACCCAGGGATGAATCCCACCTGGTCATGGTGGATCACGTTTTTAATTTACTGTTGGATCCTATTTGCTAGAATCTTGTTGAGAATCTTAGCATCCATATTCATCATGGATATTGGTCTGAAATTATCCTGTTTGGAGGGGTCTTTGCCTGGTTTGGGGACAAGGGTAATGCTGGCTTCATAAAAAGGGTCTGAAAGTTTTCCTTCTGCTTCAATTTTTTGAAACAGCTTCAGGTAAATAGGTATTATTTCTTCCTTGATAGTTTGGTAGAATTCCCCAGGGAATCTGTCAGGTCCTGGGCTTTTGTCTTTTGGGAGGTTTCTGATCACTGCTTCAATCTCATTTCTAGAAAGTGGTCTATTCAGGATGTCAGTTTATTCCTGGTTTAATTTTGGAAGTTTATAGTTTTCCAGGAATGCATCCATTTCATCTAGTTTGCTTAACTTTTTGGTATAAATTTGTTGATAATAATTTCTGACGATTGTTTCTATTTCCTTGGTGTTAGTTGTGATTTCTCCCTTTTCATTCATAATTTTATTAATTTGGGCTTTCTCTCTTTTCTTTTGGATTAGTTTGGCCAAATCTTTTTCGATATTATTGATTCTCTCAAAAAAACACCTTCTAGTATCTTTGATGTGTTCTACTGTATTTCTAGTTTGTATCTCATTGATCTCTGCTCTTATCCTGATTATTTCAATTCTTGTTTGTAGGGTTAGCTTAATTTTTTGTTGATTCTTCAGTTTTTAAGGTGTAAAGACAGCTGATGTGTTCTGGATTTTTCAGTTTGTTTTTTTTTTTCCTTGACAGAGGCTTGGATGGCTATGCATTAGGATTAGGATCACCTTTGCTGTTTCCATAGGTATTGGACAAATGTGTCTTCATTCTGATTAATTTCCATGAATCGTTTAAGTTCTTATTTGATTTCCTTTTTGATCCAAACATTCTTAAACAAAGTGGTCTGTAGCTTCCAGGTGTTTGAATTCCTTCCTAACGTTTTTTTGTTGGTGAGTTCCAGTTTCAAACCATTATGATCTGTGAATATGCAGGCATTAATCTCAATCTTTTCATATCCATTGAGTCCTGATTTGTGACCCAGCATGTGGTCTATTCTAGAGAAAGTTCCATGTGCACTCGAGAAGAATGAATATTCTGTTGTTTTAGGGCTTAAGTTCTCTATATATCTATGAGGCCCATCTGGTCCAATGTGTCATTCAATGCTCTTGTTTCTTTATTGATTTTCTGCTTGGATGATCTGTCTATTACTGACAGAGGCGTGTTAAGATCTCCTACTATTAATGTATTCATATCAATATGATTCTTTATCTTGATTAACAGTTTTCTTATGTAATTGGCAGCTCCTATATTGGGGGCATAAATATTTACAATTGTTAGATCTTCTTGGTGGATAGTCACTTAAAGAATGATGTAGTGTCCTTCTATACCTTTGACTAGAGTCTTTAGTATAAAATCTATTTTACCTGATATGAGAATTGCTACACTAGCCTTATTTGGGGGCCCATTGGCATGAAAAATTCTTCTCTATCCTTTCAGTTTCAGTCTGGCTGTGTGCGTAGGTTCAAAATGGGTTTCTTCTAGACAACAATGGATGGATCCTATTGTTTTATCCAATCTGCAATCCTGCACTGTTTGATGGGCACATTTAGGCCATTCATGTTGAGATTGATTTTTTAGAGATACATTTTTATTGACATCATGTTCCCAGTGAAGTCCTTGTTTTTGTATATTGTCTCCATGAATCTCTGTTCAATGACACTCTTGTGTTCTGTATTCTTTTATAGAATCCCCCTTAATATTTCTTTTAGTGTGAGCTTGGTGGTCACATACTCTTAAACCTTGCCAGTCGTGGAAGCTTTTTATCTCTCTATCCATTTTTAATGTCAGTCTTGCTGGATAAAGTATTTTTTTGCTCCATGTTCTTTTCATTTAGTGCCCTGAATACATCTTGCCAGCGCTTTCTAACTTGCCAGTTTTCCGTGGACAAGTCTGATGTTATTCTGATGGGCCTTCTTCTGTAAGTATGGAATCTCTTCCCCATAGCTGCTTCCAAGAGCTTCTGTCTAAAAGTATGATTCATCAGTTTCACAAACAGATGTCCTGAGGCCTTTCTAGATTCAACAGTCTTGGGGGAACCTTTCTATCTCTAGCACATGATCCCTGGTTCCATTCATCAGATTGGGAAAATTTTCATGGAGAATTTCTTCAACTATATCCTCTAGTCTTCTTTCTTTCTCCTCCCCCTCAGGGATTAAAATAATTTTGACATTGGAATGTCTCATGGCATCATTTATTTCCCTAATTCTGTTTTCATGGCTTCTAGGCTATTTGTTCCAGACCTCCTCCTGATAATTTATCTCTATCATTTTGTCCTCTAGATCACTCATTCTATATTCTGCCTCCAGTAACCTAACTGCAGAGAATTTAAATTAGATTGTTACTAATTGATAGAATTGTTAACATCTTCCCAGGTGGCTTTCACTTCTGCCCTAATCAATTCCATTTTGTCATTAATGGTTTTCTCCAACCTAGCATTTGCCTGGATAATTGTTAGCCTGAATTCCCTTTCTCACATACTCTTTTATCCATATCCAGTAGTTCTGATAGAGAGGGCACTGTCTCTCAATTTCTCCTTTATCAGACATTTCTCCTTCTAGTCATTTTAGTGATAGATGGCTTAGGGGATGTGTAGATGAATGTATCAACTGTGGTGCAGGAAAGGTACACCTTGGAATGCTTCTGAGCCATATGGGAGTCCCCACCAAAAAGAAAGAAAAAGGAAAATAATGAGCTAGAGAGATAGAGAGAGAGAGAGAGAAAGAAAGAAAAAAATAAAAGAGAAATCCCAGCCCCAATAAGCCCCAAAGGTAAGATTTATAAGGTATATAAACAAAACAGACAAACAAAAAGACCAACAAAAGTAAATGACAAGAGAAAAAAATAGAAAAAAAAAGAACCCAGCCAAAATGAAACCCAAGTATAAGATTTATATACTACTAGAAAAAAAAAAAAAAAACAATACACAGAAACACTGACAGATGAAAAAGATGGCAGGGTGTTTATAAATACTGTGTGCATGAGGAAGGTTATTTTGATTCTTCCTGGGTGTATCTTGACATCTTTGTGAAAATACTCAACTTTCCTGAGATAAAGGGGGATTAAAATTAGTTTATATACAGGGGTAGTATTGACTGGGGAAAGAGGATTACCTTGAAGCTTATCTCTATATGAATATTAAAAGAAATAGTAAAATGAAATAAAAACACCAGTATATGTATCAAAAAAGTTCAAGTGAAAAGGTTGTTATGGGGCGCCTGGGTGGCTCAGTGGGTTAAAGCCCCTGCCTTCAGCTCAGGTCATGATCCCAGGGTCCTGGGATCGAGTCCCGCATGGGGCTCTCTTCTCAGCGGGGAGCCTGCTTCCTCCTCTCTCTGCCTGCTTCTCTGCCCACTTGTAATCTCTGTCTGTCAAATAAATAAACTAAAAGAAAGGTTATTATGGAATTTGTTGTATTGAACATCTCATTGTGATGGTAAATAAGTTAAAATCATTTAAGAAATTGAAAAGAACGAGAATGGTGTGAACGAATTAAAAATAAAAGTTGTATCTATGAGGTAGTGGTGGTTGTCCTCTTCGGTTTTTGTTATTGTTTTTTGTTGTTTTGTTGTTGTTTGTTTGTTTTATGGCTAGCTCTTTGGGGGATGGGTCTACCCTGTGGTTTCTCAGGCAGTCTCACTAGAGTTGAGTCCTCCTGCCCCCTATCAAGGTGCTAGGCTCTGAGGAAACCCTTTTGTCAGGCTTTTGTTCTCTGGAGGATTTTTGTGTGTTTGTTTTGTTTTTCCTTCCATTGGTGGCTTTTGGTGGTTTTGGAGGTTTAGAGGGAAGCAAACTGCACCCAGACCTCCATCTCAGAGAGAAATATCAGTCTGCCCCTGGTTGTTCCATAGCACATAAACTCTCCCTCTGCCTCTGGCAGAGCACTTCCCCAGTAAGTCTCAGGGGTTTCAGGAGCTCCCGCTTGTACCCCAGTGTTACCAAAGCCTTGAGAAGTACTATTCCAGAGAGCTGGCATCCAGCAGCTGCTTCCACTGTGGCTGTCTGGGCAGGTCCAGACCGCCAGAGAGGTCCCAACCATAGATAGCACAATGGGATTTTCACACTGTCCCAGTCTGTGAGTATTAAGACTCTCACTGGTCCTATAGAGCACTGGCTAGTGCCTGCATGGACCTTTCACAGGGGAGGGTGTGGAGCACAACTCGGACTGTGATAGTGCAACATGCGTGCAGAGTGCAAAAGTCTGTGGTTCTAGAGAGCACTGACTGGTATCCACGTAGAATCTCTCATGTTCCCTGCCACCCAGAAGCTCATGAATGTTGGCAGCTCAAGGACTAATGCCTGACTTCTTTGCTGCACTTTCTCTGTCTCAGCATTAGAGGTGGCCTTTCTGGGACTGTAGGCTTAAGCCCCTGCCCCTAACCGCCCAATTCTACCAATTTCCCGTTAAGATATTTTGCTCTTTTTGAGTGTTATCAACCAGACTCCAAGTTAATGCTGGTCCCCAATCACAGTGTACCCTTGTATTGGGATATTACATTCCAAGGGGTTGCTTCTGGTGGCTCCCTCCCCCTTTTGTTTATCTTGCAATATCAGTTCAACATTTCCACTCTGCTTTACCTGTCCACTGGCATCTTCTGCCCCTGTAGAAATCCAAATGTGTACAATTCTAATCTCAGGCTGATTTCATGGGTGATCAGAGTTCTTTAGTAGATAGTCAGCTTACTTTAGGGGACTGGTTGAAACACCACTACTTCTCTGCCATCTTGTCTTACTCCTGGCAGTATGGGCTTTTTAACAATTTCTATTATTCTGATCCATGAACAGGAAATTTTTTTTCATATTTTTGTGTCTTCTTCAATTTATTTCAGGAGTGTTCTGTAGTTGCTCAAGTACAGACCCATTACCACTTTGGTTAGGATTATTGCAAGGTATCATATGGTTCTTGGTGCTGTAGTAAAGGAAATTGATTTTCTAATTTCCGTTTCTATAGTTTCATTATTTCTGTGTAAGAAAGCATCTGATTTGTGTGCACTAATTTTGTAAGCTGCCACATTACTGAATTGTTGTATGAGTTCTAATAGTTTGAGGGTGGAGTCTTTTGCTTTTCCATATAAAGTATCATGTCGTCTGTGAAGAGAGATAGTTTGACTTCTTTGCCAATTTTAATACCTTTTATTTCTTTTTGTTGTCTGATTGCTGTTGCTAGGACTTCTAGTACTATGTTGAACAAGAGTGGTGAGAGTGGGCATCCTTGTCAGTTCCTGATCTCAAAGGGAACGCTGTCAGCTTTTCCCCAGAGAGAATGATATTACCTGTTGGCTTTTCAAAGATAGATTTTATGAAGTTGAGGAATGTTCCCTCTAACAGTATCACTTGAAGGGTTTTAATCAGGAACAAATGCTGTATTTTGTCAAATGCATTTTCTGCATCATCTAAGGGGACCGTGTGGTTCATCTCTCTTCTTCTATTGATGTGTTCAATCACACTGATTGATTAGTGAACTTTGAACCACCTTGCATCCCAGGGATAAATCCCACCTGGTCATGGTGATTAATCTTTCTAATGTACTGTTGAATCCTATTAGCTAGGATCTTGTTGAGAAACTTGGCATCTGTATTCTTTAGGCATATTGGTCTAAAATTCTCCTTTTTGTAGGGTCTTTTCATGGTTTGGAAATCATGGTAATGCTGGGTTCATAGAAAGTGTCTGGAAGTTTTCCTTAGGTTTCTAAATTTTGAAACAGGTTCAGGAGAATATGCATTATTTATTCTTTGAATGTTTGGTGGAATTCCCCCGAGAACCTGTCAGGTTCTGGGCGCTTGTTTTTTGGGAGGTTTTGATTACTGCTTCAATCTCCTCACTAGATACTGTTCTGTTCAGGTTGTCAATTTATTCCTGATTCAGTCTTAAAAGTTTATAGGTTTTCAGGAATGCATCCATTTCTTCTAGGTTGCTTAACTTGATGACATATAGCTGTTGGTAATAATTTCTGATAATTGTTTCTATTTCCTGGATGTTAAAAGCAATTTCTCCCCTTTCATTCATATCTTTATTAATTTGGGTGCTCTCTCTCTCTCTCTTTTTTTTTTTTGGATTAGTTTGGCCAGTGGCTTATTGATCTTACTGTTTCTTTCAAAGAATCACCTTCTAGTTGTGGGGATGTGTTCATTGTATCTCTAATTTCTGATGCATTGATCTCTGCTTTAATCTTGACTATTTCCCTTCGTGTATGTGGGATTGGCTTAATTTGTTGTTGATTTTCCAGTTCAATAAGGTATAAAGAGAGTTGGTGTATTCGGGAATTTTCAATTTTTTTGAGTGTGGCTTGGATGGTTATGTATTTCCCCCATAGGATCACCTTTGCCATATCCCATAGGTTTTGAACTAATGTGTCTTCATTCTGATTAAGTTCCATGAATTGCTTAAGTTCTTCCTTGACTTCCTTGTTTATCCAAATATTCTTGAGCATGATGGTCTTTAGCTTCCAAGAGGTTGAATTCCTTCCAAACATTTTTCTTGTGGTTGAGTTCGAGTTTCAAAGCACTGTGGGTGAGAATATGAGGGAATATATTGTCTTTTGGTGCCAGTTGAGCCTTGATTTGTGATGTAGTATGTGGTCTACTGTGAAGAAAGTTTCATGTGCACTTGAGAAGAATGAGTATTCTTTTGTTTTTGGGTGTACTGTTCTGTATATATCTATGATCTCATCCACTGTGTCATTGAAAGCTCTTGTTTCTTTGTTGATTTTCTGCTTCAGATTATCTTCCTATTTCTGAGATGGGCTTGTTAATATTCTGTGCAATTAATGTATTCTTATCAATATAACACTTTTTAAATTTTAACTTTTGGATTATGTAGTTGGGTGCTCTCATTTATAGGGCACAAATATTTACAATGATTAGATCTTCTTGGTGGATAGAACCTTTAAGAATGATGTACTGTCCTTGTATCTCTACAGTCTTTTGCTGTATATCTGATATCTAATTTACGTGGTATGGGATTTGCTACCCCAGCTTTCTTTTGAGGCCTGTTGGCAAGAAAGATGGCTCTCCATCCCTTCACTTTCAGTCTTGATGTATCTTTAGGCTCAAAACGTGTCTCTTGTGGAAAGCATATGGCTGGGTCCTGTTGTTTTATCAAGTCTGCAACCTTGTACTTCTTTATGGGAGCATTTAGGCCATTCACATTGTGAGTGATTATTGAAAGATACATTTTTATTGATGTAATGCTGCCTGTGAAGTCCTTGTTTCTATAGATTGCCTATGTAAATTTCTGTTCTATGTCACTCTTGGGTTATTTATTCTTTTGCAGAACCCCCCTTAATATTTCTTGATGGTCCCTCTTGGGGCGGGACCTTCTTGCCCATCTTGGAAGCTCTTTATCTCTCTCTCCATTTTGAATGTCTTCTTTGCTGGATAAAGTATTCTTGGCTGCATGTTCTTCTCCTTTAGTGCTCTGACTGTATCTTCTCAGCACTTTCTGATTCCAGGTTTCTAAGGACCAGCCTGAAGTTATTCTGATGGTCCTTCCTCTGTAAGCAAGAAATCAATTTTCCACAACTGCCCTGAAGACCTCTCGTCTGATATTATGATTCATGATTTTCACAATTAAGTGTCTCAAGGTGTTTCTAGACTCATTGATCCTAGGATTGTCCTTTTTGCCTCTAGGACGTGAACACTTGCTCCAATACTCAGATTGGGGAAATTTGCATCCAGAATTTGTTCAACTATATCTTCTAGTCTTATCTCTTTCTCCACCCCTCAGGAATCCCAGTAATTCTGATGTAGGAATTATTAGCATGGCATGATGCAATCATGGCATTATGTATTTCCCTTTTAGTGGCATGGCATGATGTAATCATGGCATCATGTATTTCCCTAATTCTGTTTTCATGGCTTCTAAGCATTTGTTCCAGGCCCCCTCCTGATCCTTCTTCTCTATCATTCTTTGTCTTCTAGATCACAAATTTTATCTTCTGCCTCAAGTACCCTGGCTCTTAGAGTATTTAAATGAAATTGGATCAGATTGATAGCATTTTTCACTTCTGCAAGATCAGCTCTCACTTCCCTCTTTAGAGTTTCTATGTTGTCACTAAGAGCCTTCTCCAGCCTAGCCATTGCCTGGATAATTGTTATCCCAAATTCCCTTTCTGACATAGTGTTTATATCCATATCTAGTAGTTCTGTGGCATTGGCCATGGTCTCAGAATTTTAACTCTGTTGGGGGTTCCTCCTCTTAGTCATTTTTGTGAGACATGGTTGAGGGGATGTATAGCTGAATATATCAACCATGATCCAGGTAAGGAGTGCCCTGGAAAATTTTGGAGCTATTGAAACTCACCCAAAAAAGAAAGAAAAAGAAAAGAGAGAGAGAAAAGGAAAAAAAAATATAGAAAACCCAGCCAAAATGAGCCCCCAAAGTAAGAGCTATAAGGTATATAAACAAAAATGAACAAACAGACCGACAAAATAAAAGACAAGAAAAAAAAAAAGAAAAACTCAGCAGAAATAAACTCCAAGAATAATATTTATATAGTATCAGAATAAAAACAAATACACAGAAACACTGACAGAAGAATAAGTTGGGAGGTTGTTTATAAACCCTCGATGTGAGTGAAGATCATTTCAACTCTTCCTGGTTGTATCTTGTTATCTTTTTTAAAGGACTAAACTTTCCAGAGATATAAGTAAATTAAAACTGGTTTATGTATAGGGGTAGTGTTGAATAGGGAAATAGGATTACTGTGAAGCTTATATCTATATGTATATTTAAACGAAAAAGAAAAGAAAAATGAAACACAGATATATGTATGAAAAAAGTTCTAGTTAAAAAGTTATCATGGGGAGCGCCTGGGTGGTTCAGTGGATTAAGCCGCTGCCTTCGGCTCAGGTCATGATCTCAGGGTCCTGGGATCGAGCCCCGCGTCGGGCTCTCTGCTCCACAGAGAGCCTGCTTCCTCCTCTCTCTGCCTGCCTCTCTGCCTACTTGTGATCTCTCTCTCTGTCAAATAAAAAAAAAAGTTATCATGGAATATGTTCTATTAAATCTCTAGTTGTAATGGTAAGTAGTTTGAAGAAATTAAAAGAATGAGAATATTGAGAATGAATTTTAAAAAAGTTCTATATATGAAATAAACAGGTTTCAGGGTAATACCAGGAGCTCAATGTATTGTATTCCCCTGATGTTGTGATTTTACAGATTAGTGGGGATCTTGTGATGGTTGTCCTCTTGTTCTTTTAGCTTGTCTTCTGGAGGAAGTCCCTGCCACATAGTTTTTTCAGTCAGTCTTGCTTGGGCTGATTCATCCTGCCCCTATCTAGGGGCATGGCTCTGTGGAAACCAGTTTTTCAGGCTTTTGTTCTCTGCAAGTTTTTGTTCTTTGGTGGCTTTTTTTTTTCTGAGGTTCAGTGGAAAGTAAACTGTCTGCACCCATAGATCTGCCTCAGACAGAAGCCTCAGTCGGCTCCCCTCTGCTTGGTCCAGAACACACAGACTCCCCTTTGCAAACTCCACTGAACACCGCAAACTCCCACAGGCAATGCATACTCCTAGCCACTGTCTCAGTGGTTGCCCGAGGCCCCCACTTGTCTCTGCGCCCCTTTGTCACTAAAACCTTGAATGGTATTGGTCCAGGGCCACTGATTCTGGTGACTGCCATTGCTGGGACTTCTGTCTGGAGTCCAGACCCATGCCAGGTGCACTGACACCCAGCGACCACACAGGGCCCAAAAGGCTGCAGGCCAAGGGATCCCGACTGGTGTCTGCACCAGGTTCCCTTAGGTGTGGGCTGGGTACACTCAGACCCCATGACTGCACAGGTCTCAGATCGATGTGGTCCTAGAGACCACCACCTGGTACCCAAACCAGGATCTTTCAGGTGTGGGTGGGAGTGCCCCCAGCCTGAGTGGTGGTGCAAGTAGTGTAAAGGCACAGGCCCAGGGACCATTGACTGGAGACACTGCCAGATTATTTCTGGCATGGGTGGTCTGGCATGGGTGTCAGTGGTAACTGTCCTGGGACCATGGGCTTAGGCTCTTTCCTATGACTGCCTGATTCCATCAGTTGCCCCTTAAGATCTTTTGCACTTTTAGAGTGCTTTTAACCAGGTTCCAAGTTAATACTGGTCCCCAATCACAGGGCACTTTTGTATTGGGATATTTCCAATGGGTTGCTTCTGATGGTTCCCTTCCTGTTCTGTTTATTCTTCAACATCAATCTGAGGTTTCCCACTCTGCTTTACCTCTCCACTGATATCTTCTGCCCCATAGAGATCCAGAAGTGTATAATCTCACATCTCAGGCTGATTACATGGGTGTTCAGAGTGTTCTTCTAGATAATGAGCTCACTTTAGGGGACTGGTTGACACGGGATCTTCTACTTCTCTGCCATCTTACCCTCCTCCAGCTTAAAATTATTTTAAACATCTTTTAGAATATCTTTTGTAGGAGGTCCTTGGACTACTTAGAGAACAATATGATATTAGAAAGCTGGAAAAAAAACATAAATCAACTCATTAATTCACTAATATGTGTGGTGCACTATGATGTGGGTTTACACACATTATTTCATGTAATATTTACAATAACTTTGAGACCTTAAATGTTACAAAGTAAGGAAATGTAGTGTAAATTCCTGACATAAACTTTCCATTGGCAAAGCAACTATTTAAAAGCCATCAATCTTGAATAAACATATTGCCAGCTTTCTGATATAAACACTAGCTAAACAACTATGAAAGGAACAAAACTGCTCCTTGAGGTCCCCCATTTAGAAAGCACTGAGTAACTTAAACAACTTGACTGAACCACATTTCACTTATCCTTATTTACACACATGTTTTAAATTTTCTAGTAAGTAGTAAACCCAGACTACCCTAGGTACTTTACCCTTTACTCCAAAAAATCAGAGACTTTCCCCACACACTCCTCATTGCATTTATGTATTAGGGGTAGTGGATTCTGAAATCGGGAATATGTTCTGGGTCTGGTGTATTAAGGAATTAGTATTATACTGGGTAGTGCCATGGACATGACTAGAGAACACCGGATTTACGTTTATAGGGACTTCCAAAAATGACCTTGCCTCAGGCCATGCAACAAGGATGTTGGGACCACAAACACATACTGAAATACTATGTGATGTTGAATTATTATATTATATGGAATATGTGTTGCATATACACTGTTGTATAATATTTTATATTAACAATTCAACAAATTAAGGTGGAATTCCACAAATACAAACTATAGAATTGATTAAGGTAGTGAATTACAAAGGTGTTGGTTTATGAGGATGCCTGTAGCTGTGGTAATTAGAGGAAATTCTATGAAGGAAGGTATAATCTTGGCTTAGATGAGTTAATCAGAGCATTGGCAGAAGGGAAGAGAAGCAATGGAAGACAAGACATTAATCAAAAGAAGACACGACATGGAGCAAAAAACAATGGGAGAGAACTTGTTGAACAAAATATTTTAATATAGAGTATTAATGTAGATTTGGGGGGCAATACATGGTATAATTCTTTAATTGGTAATATTAAATAATATCAATCTAAAATACTCTCAAAATGAATTTGAATTTTAAAAACTGTGAAATTGTTCAAACTAAAAACTTTTCACTATCAAGGTTTGTTTTTTTCAGTTGTAAATTCAAGATCTACTTTATAGTAAGATTTTACATTGCCCTATAAGAAGCATATTGCAGTAGTGTCTAATACCAACCCCCAATCCCCTCTCCATGATTATTTTTCTACAAAATATAATATCATTTATGGATCCTAGAGAATACAAAATATAAGCAGGAAATGCTAGATCATTTAGTAGGAACATATGAACCCTAATATTTTAATTTAATTATTCTGTTCAATTCATTAAGATTTCTGAAACATCCCATAACATGGAGATACTTCCAGCATAATATGACCTCTAGTGCTGTTTTATTATTCTTACTCAACTTTGTTTTGCTTGCCTGTGTCTTTTGTTGGTACATCCCACACATGTTTTGAGAGCCATTTATAAAGCCAAATTCCTCTTCAAGTATACTGGATCACCTCCTGTTCATGAATGAATTTCCCCTATGTCTATGTTCTTTAATCTTAAAGCACTTTAAAAATCATATATAATATATCACAATACGGAATGGATCAGAAACTATTACATGACGTTATAGACTTAATTTTATGAATATTCCTTTTATAAATTATCACCTGAATGAATAATATTCTTTGTTGTTGCATTTCAGATATGGTATTTCATAATCTTATCCATGATGTGTATTTCCAATAATTTTAAAAAAAGTAAGCAACATGGCTCAATTTTATAGAAATCTGGCTTGCAGAGACTGAGAGGAATTACATAACCTGACTGAAAACTTACAGGAGAAACTTTTAAGCCCAAGTCTGATTGACTCAAGGACTGTGATGAACAACAATATTCCAGGAGGTGACCCTTAACAGTATTGGTCACTGGTGGACCAGAATGATGAGACCTATAACCCATCCCAAATCACCATGGACATATAACCTGAGCAAAAATATACTTATGACATAATGTCACATTGATTGGGGTTTAGCAACAAGGCGATTCTGATACGCTCCCTCACAGAGCTTTAATGAAAACTACATTATATGTTCCATGGAAAGTGCTTTGAATCCGCCACAACAGTCAGAACGATATAAATCTGTCACTCATTTTTTAATGAGGTTATCTTTCTTTTATTTATTATTATTTTTTATTATCAATATAGGGATTCAGGGACTGTAGTGTCAATGTTTGGTCACATAAAGGTGATTAAGAGCAAGGTTTATTATACATTCTTAGAGCCCATGGAAAAATGAAAGGATAGAGTCACTTGTTCTCAAAATAGTTAAAGCAAGTGACATTTAAAGTACTAATACATAAAGACATTTCCCATTACTTTCTGATTTCTCAGAAATTATTTCTGAGAATTATTTCTCAAAAATATATTTTTAATATATTTGTTCTTTAATGTACTTCAAGATAAAAATAAATTTTAATTTTAATTTTAACATGAATCTCACTGTTTGTCTTAATATTGTGCAGAACTATTTTTTCAGTTACTGTAAATATGTTTCTATTTTTTAAATTTTTATTTTAATTTCAGTTAGCGAATATACAGTGTTACATTATTTCAGGTGTACAATATCATGATTCAAAAAGTCCATACATCACCTGGTGTTCTTTACAAATGCATTCTTAATTCCCATTAGCTATTTCACCCATCAACTCCACCAATCTCCCCTCTAGTAGCCATCAGTTTGTTTTCAATCATTAAGAATTTTCTCTTGGTTTGTTTCTCTATCATTCTCTTTTCTTAAATTCCTCATAAGTGTGAAATCATAGGCTATTTGTCTTTCTCTGGCTGACTTATTTTGCTTAGCATAAAAGTCTCCAGTTTGCTAAATGAAAACATTGTAGTCTTAATTTGCATTTCCTTGTGGATGAGTGATGTTGAACATCCTTTCATATATCTGTTGGCTATCTTGATGTTTTCTGTTGACAAATGTTTATTCATGTCTTTTGCCCATTTTTAAATTGGATTACTTGTTTTTTTGAGTTCTTTATATATTTATTTATATAGATAGATAGATAGATATATTAAAGATTTTATTTATTTATTTCACTGACAGAGATCACAAGTAGGCAGAGAGGCAGGTAGAGAGAGAGGAAGGGAAGCAGGCTCCCTGCCAAGCAGAGAGCCCGATGTGGGGCTCAATCCCAGGACCCTGAGATCATGACCTGAGCCAAAGGCAGAGGCTTAACCCAATGAGCCACCCAGGCACCCCAATGTTCTTTATATATTTTTTGACACTAACTTTTCATCACATCATTTGTAAATATCTTCTCACATTCCAGAAGTTGCCTTTTATTTTTGTCGGTTGTTTCCTTCACTGTGCAAAAGTTTTTATTTTGATGTAGTCACAATAGTTTTGTCTTGTCTTGTTATTTTATAAAAAATTAATCAATGTATTTTCTCATTTTATTTTATTTTTCTTTCATCCAAATTTGAATTTGCATTACAGTTAGTTTACATACAGTGTAACATTAGTTTCAGGAAGAGAATTTAGTGATTTCTCACTTACATACAACACCCAGTGCTCAACACAACAACTGTCTTCCTTAATATACATCACCTATTAAACCCACCCCCAGCCCACCTTCCCTCTGGTAATCATCATTTTGTTTCTGTAGTTAAAAGTCTCTTTCTTGGTTTGCTTCTCTTTTCTCCCCCATAGTCATTTGTTTTCTTTCTTTATTTCCACACATGAGTGAAATCATATGGTATCTGTCTTTTCCTGATGGACTGATTTTGTTTAGCGTAATGCTTTCTAGCTTCATCCAGGATATTCCAAATGGCAAGATTTCATTATTTTTATGTCTGAGTAATATTTCATTGCATTCCAATATATATACACATACCATATCTTCCTTATCCATTCATCAGTTGAATGACACATGGACTCTTGCCATAGTTTAGCTCTAGTTGATAGTGCTCATATAAATACCAGGATGCATGTATCCCTTTGTATCAATATTTTTGTATCTTTGGGTAAATACCTAGTAGTGTAATTGTTGGATCACAGAGTAGTTCTATTGTTAATGTTTTGAGGAATTTCCGTATGGCTTTGCAAAGTGCATTCACAGTTTGCACTAACACTAACAGTTAAGAGGATTCTCTTTTCCCCACATGCTTTCCAACACAAGTTATTTCCTGTGTTTTTACTATACCTATTATGTCAAGAGAGAAGTGATATTTCATTGTATTTTTGATTTGTATTTCCCTGATAATCAGTGATACTGAGCATCTTTTCCATCTCTAGGTCTTCTTTGGAAAAAAGTCTATTCATGTCGTCTGCCCATTTTTAACTGCACTGTTTGTTTTGGGGACATTGATATTGAAATTTTCTTTACATAGTTAAGTTATTAATGCTTTCTCAGACATGTCATCTGCAAATATCTTATCCCATTCTAAAGGCTGCCTTCTAGTTTTATTGATTATTCCTTTTGCTGTGCAGAATATTTTCATTTTGATGAGATTCAAATAATTTATTTTTGCTTTTATTTCTTTTCCATAAGGAGACCTATCTAGTTAGGATTTGCTAAAGTTGATATCTAAGAGGTTACTGACTGTGCTTTTCTCCAGGATTTTGATGGTTTCTTGTCTCACATTTAGGTCTGTTCTCCACTGTTTTTTCTCACTTTTTAAATTTAAATTCAATTAGCCATGTTATAATACATCATTAGTTTTTGATATAGTGTTCAGTAATTCATTGTTTCAGTATAACACTCAGTGCTCATCACATCACGTGCCCTCTCTAATGCCCAACATCTAGTTTCCCCATCCCTCCAACCACGTCTGTTTCAAAATGCTTACTTTATTTCCTGGAGTCAAGAGATTAATATGGTTTGTATCACTATCTGATTTCTTACCATCCAGTTTCTGGCCCCACCCCTTTTGTCCTCTGCACTATCCCTTATGTTCCACATATGAGTGAAACCATATGACAATTGTTTTTCTGATTGACTTCTTTCATTTTCACTATCCCTTCCAGTCTCATCCATGTTGATGTAAATGTTAGATATTCATCGTTTCTATGGCTGTGTAATATTTCATTGTATAAATGAACCACATATTCTTTATCCATTCACCCACTGATGGAAATCTTGGCTCCTTCCACAGTTTGGCTCTTGTGGAGATTGTTGCTATGAACACTGGGGTGCATGTGCCCCTTCATTTAACTACATCTGTATCTTTGGGGTAAATACCCAGTAATGCAAATTCTTGGTCATAGGGTAGTTCTACTTTTTTTTAAGGATTTTTTTCCATTTTATTTATTTTTTCAGCGTAACAGTATTCATTCTTTTTGCACAACACCCAGTGCTCCATGCAAAACGTGCCCTCCCCATTACCCACCACCTGTCCCCCCAACCTCCCACCCCTGACCCTTCAAAACCCTCAGGTTGTTTTTCAGAGTCCATAGTCTCTTATGGTTCGCCTCCCCTTCCAAATTTTCTTTTTTTAATAAACATATAATGTATTTTTTACCCAGGGGTACAGGTCTGTGAATCGCCAGGTTTACACACTTCACAGCACTCACGATAGCACTTACCCTCCCCAATGTCCATAGCCCCCTCCCCCTCTCCCAATCCCACCTCCCCCCAGCAACCCCCAGTTTGTTTTGTGAGATTAAGAGTCATTTATGGTTTGTCTCCCTCCCAATCCCATCTTGTTTCATTTATTCTTCTCCCATCCCCCTAACCCTCGATGTTGCTTCTCCATGTCCTCATATCAGGGAGATCATATGATAGTTGTCTTCTCCGTTTGACTTATTTCACTAAGCATGATACACTCTAGTTCCATCCATGTCGTCGCAAATAGCATGATTTCATTTCTTTTGATGGCTGCATAGTATTCCATTGTGTATATATACCACTTCTTCTTTATCCATTCATCTGTTGACGGACATCTAGGTTCTTTCCATAGTTTGGCTATTGTAGACATTGATGATATAAACATTCAGGTACACGTGCCCCTTCGGATCACTATGTTTGTATCTTTAGGGTAAATACCCAGTAGTGCAATTGCTGGGTCATAGGGTAGTTCTATTTTCAACATTTTGAGGAACCTCCATGCTGTTTTCCAGAGTGGTTGCACCAGCTTGCATTCCCACCAACAGTGGAGGAGGGTTCCCCTTTCTCCACATCCTCTCCAGCATCTGTCATTTCCTGACTTGTTAATTTTAGCCATTCTGACTGGTGTGAGGTGATATCTCATTGTGGTTTTGATTTGTATTTCTCTGATGCCGAGTGACGTGGAGCACTTTTTCATGTGTCTGTTGGCCATCTGGATGTCTTCTTTGCAGAAAAGTCTGTTCATGTCCTCTGCCCATTTCTTGATTGGACTGTTTGTTCTTTGGGTGTTGAGTTTGCTAAGTTCCTTATAGATTTTGGATACTAGCCCTTTATCTGATATGTCGTTTGCAAATATCTTCTCCCATTCTGTCAGTTGTCTTTTGGTTTTGTGAACTGTTTCCTTTGCTGTGCAAAAGCTTTTGATCTTGATGAAATCCCAATAGTTCATTTTTGCCCTTGCTTCCCTTGCCTTTGCCGTTGTTCCTAGGAAGATGTTGCTATGGCTGAGGTCGAAGAGGTTGCTGCCTGCATTCTCCTCAAGGATTTTGATGGATTCCTTTCTCACATTGAGGTCCTTCATCCATTTGGAGTCTATTTTCGTGTGTGGTGTAAGGAAGTGGTCCAATTTCATTTTTCTGCATGTGGCTGTCCAATTTTCCCAGCACCATTTCTTGAAGAGGCTGTCTTTTTTCCATTGGACATTCTTTCCTGCTTTGTCGAAGATTAGTTGACCATAGAGTTGACGGTCGATTTCGGGGCTCTCTATTCTGTTCCACTGATCTATGTGTCTGTTTTTGTGCCAGTACCATGCTGTCTTGATGATGACAGCTTTGTAATAGAGCTTGAAGTCCGGAATTGTGATGCCACAAACTTTGGCTTTGTTCTTCAATATTCCTTTGGCTATTCAAGGTCTTTTCTGGTTCCATATAAATTTTAGGATTATTTGTTCCATTTCTTTGAAAAAAATGGATGGTATTTTGATAGGGATTGCATTAAATGTGTAGATTGCTTTAGGTAGCATAGACATTTTCACAATATTTATTCTTCCAATCCAGGAGCATGGAACATTTTTTCCATTTTTTGTGTCTTCCTCAATTTCTTTCATGAGTACTTTATAATTTTCTGTGTATAGATTCTTAGTCTCTTTGGTTAGGTTTATTCCTAGGTATCTTATAGTTTTGGGTACAATTGTAAATGGGATTGACTCCTTAATTTCTCGTTGGTGTACAGAAATGCAACTGATTTCTGTGCATTGATTTTATATCCTGACACTTTACTGAATTCCTGTACAAGTTCTAGCAGTTTTGGAGTGGACTCTTTTGGGTTTTCCACATATAGTATCATATCATCTGCGAAGAGTGATAGTTTGACTTCTTCTTTACCAATTTGGATGCCTTGAATTTCTTTTTGTTGTCTGATTGCTGAGGCTAGGACTTCTAGTACTCTGTTGAATAGCAGTGGTGATAATGGACATCCCTGCCGTGTTCCTGGCCTTAGAGGAAAAGCTTTCAGTTTTTCTCCATTGAGAATGATATTTGCGGTGGGTTTTTCACAGATAGCTTTGATAATATTGAGGTATGTGCCCTCTATCCCTACACTTTGAAGAGTTTTGATCAGGAAGGGATGCTGTACTTTGTCAAATGCTTTTTCAGCATCTATTGAGAGTATCATATGGTTCTTGTTCTTTCTTTTATTAATGTGTTCTATCACATTGATTGATTTGCGGATGTTGAACCCACCCTGCAGCCCTGGAATAAATCCCACTTGATCGTGGTGAATAATCTTTTTAATGTACTGTTGAATCCTATTGGCTAGTATTTTGGCGAGAATTTTTGCGTCTGTGTTCATCAAGGATATTGGTCTGTAGTTCTCTTTTTTGGTGGGATCCTTGTCTGGTTTTGGGATCAAGGTGATGCTGGCCTCATAAAATGAGTTTGGAAGTTTTCCTTCCGTTTCTATTTTTTGGAACAGTTTCAGGAGAATAGGAATGAGTTCTTCTTTAAATGTTTGGTAGAATTCCCCTGGGAAGCCGTCTGGCCCTGGGCTTTTGTTTGTTTGGAGATTTTTGATGACTGTTTCATTCTCCTTACTGGTTATGGGCCTATTCAGGTTTTCTATTTCTTCCTGGTTCAGTTGTGGTAGTTTATATGTCTCTAGGAATGCATCCATTTCTTCCAGATTGTCCAATTTGTTGGCGTAGAGTTGCTCATAGTATGTTCTTATAATTGTCTGTATTTCTTTGGTGTTAGTTGTGAACTCTCCTCTTTCATTCATGATTTTATTGATTTGGGTCCTTTCTCTTTTCTTTTTGATGAGTCTGGCCAGGGGTTTATCAATCTTATTGATTCTTTCAAAGAACCAGCTCCTAGTTTCATTGACTTTTTCTATTTTTTTTTTTTTTTTGGTTTCTATTTCATTGATTTCTGCTCTGATCTTTATGATTTCTCTTCTCCTGCTGGGTTTAGGGTTTCTTTCTTGTTCTTTCTCCAGCTCCTTTAGGTGTAGGGTTAGGTTGTGTACTTGAGACCTTTCTTGTTTCTTGAGAAAGGCTTGTACCGCTATATATTTTCCTCTCAGGACTGCCTTTGCTGTGTCCCACAGATTTTGAACTGTTGTGTTTTCATTATCATTTGTTTCCATGAATTATTTCAATTCCTCTTTAATTTCCTGGTTAATCCATTCATTCTTTAGAAGGATGCTGTTTAGTCTCCATGTATTTGGGTTCTTTCCAGCTTTCCTCTTGTGATTGAGTTCTAGCTTCAGAGCATTGTGGTCTGAAAATATGCAGGGAATAATCCTAAACTTTTGATACCGGTTGAGACCTGATTTGTGACCCAGGATGTGATCTATTCTGGAGAAGGTTCCATGTGCACTAGAGAAGAATGTGTATTCTGTTGCATTGGGATGAAATGTTCTGAATATATCTGTGATGTCCATCTGGTCCAGTGTGTCATTTAAGGCCTTTATTTCCTTGTTGATCTTTGGCTTGGATGATCTGTCCATTTCAGTGAGGGGAGTGTTAAAGTCCCCTACTATTATTGTATTATTATTGATGTGTTTCTTTGATTTTGTTATTAATTGGTTGATATAGTTGGCTGCTCCCACGTTAGGGGCATAGATATTTAAAATTGTTAGATCTTCTTGTTAGACAGACCCCTTGAGTAGAATATAGTGTCCTTCCTCATCTCTTATTATAGTCTTTGGCTTAAAATCTAATTGATCTGATATAAGGATTGCCACCCCAGCTTTCTTCTGATGCCCATTTGCATGGTAAATTGTTTTCCACCCCCTCACTTTAAATCTGGAGGTGTCTTCGCGTCTAAAATGAGTTTCTTGTAGGCAACATACTGATGGGTTGTGTTTTTTTTATCCATTCTGATACCCTGTGTCTTTCGATTGGGGCATTTAGCCCATTAACATCAGGGTAACTATTGAGAGATATGAATTTAGTGCCATTATTAGCCTGTAAGGTGACTGTTACTGTATATTGTCTCTGCACCTTTCTGATCTACTACTTTTAGGCTCTCTCTTTGCTTAGAGGACCCCTTTCAATATTTCCTGTAGAGCTGGTTTGGTGTTTGCAAATTCTTTCAGTTTTTGTTTGTCCTGGAAGCTTTTGGTCTCTCCTTCTATTTTCAATGCTAGCCTAGCTGGATAGAGTATTCTTGGCTGCATGTTTTTCTCGTTGAGTGCTCTGAATATATCATGCCAGCTCTTTCTGGCCTGCCAGGTCTCTGTGGATAAGTCTGCCGCCAATCTAATATTTTTACCATTGTATGTTACAGACTTCTTTTCTTGGGCTGCTTTCAGGATTTTCTCTTTGTCACTAAGACTTGTCAATTTTACTATTAGGTGACGGGGTGTGGACCTATTCTTGTTGACTTTGAGGGGGGTTCTCTGCATCTCCTGGATTTTGATGCTTGTTCCCTTTGCCATATTAGGGAAATTCTCTCCAATGATTCTCTCCAATAGACCTTCTGTTCCCTTCTCTGTTTCTTCTTCTTCCGGAATCCCAATTATTCTAATGTTGTTTCATCTTATGGTGTCACTTATCTCTCGAATTCTCCCCTCATGGTCCAGTAGCTGCTTGTCCCTCTTTTGCTCGGCTTCCTTATTCTCTGTCATTTGGTCTTCTATATCACTAATTCTTTCTTCTGCCTCATTGATCCTAGCAGTGAGAGCCTCCATTTTTGATTGCACCTCATTAATAGCTTTTTTGATTTCAACTTGGTAAGATTTTAGTTCTTTAATTTCTCCAGAAAGGGCTTTAATATCTCCAGAGAGGGTTTCTCTAATATCTTCCATGCCTTTTTCGAGCCCGGCTAGAATGTTCAGAATCGTCATTCTGAACGCTTGATCTGACATATTACCGATGTCTGTGTTGATTAGGTCCCTAGCCTTCGGTACTGTCTCTTGTTCTTTTGTTTGTGGTGATTTTTTCTGCCTTGTCATTTTCTCCAGATAAGAGGATATGAAGGAGCAAATAAACTACTAAAAGGGTGGCAAAGACCCCAGAAAAATGCGCTGTAACCAAATCAGAAGAGACCCCTAATTGTGGGGGGGAGAAAGGGGATAAAAACAGGTTCTGAAAAAAAAAGAAAAAAAAAAGAAAAAAAATTAAAAAATAAAACAAATAAAAAATATAAAAAAGAAAGAAAAAATATATATATTTAGATGAACTAGTCAAAAAACGTTAAAAAAGAAAAGGGTAACAGTTTTAAAAAATTTAGCAGAAGAAGAAAAAAGAAAAAAGAAAAAAAATTGAAAAAAGAAAAAAAAATTGAAAAAAGAAAAGAAAATTGAAGTAGCCACAAGACTAAAGAATCATGGGGAGAAAGCCATGAGTTCCGTGCTTTGCTTTCTCCTCCTCTGGAATTGCTCTGCTGTCTTAGGAATTGAATTTGCTTTCTCCTTGATAGATGAACTTCGTCCTGGCTGGATATTTTGTTGATCTTCTGGGGGAGGGGCCTGTTGTAGTGACTCTCAAGTGTCTTTGCCCGAGGCGGGGTTGCACCGCCCTTACCGGCGGCCAGACTAAGTAATCAGTTCCGGTTCGCTTTTGGGAGCTTCTGTTCCCTGAACGCTTTCCGTAGAGTTCCGGAGGACGGGAATGAAAATGGCGGCCTCCCAGTCTCTGGCCCAGAGGAGCCGAGAGCCCGGGGCCTCACTCCTCAGTGCGCCCCCAGAGGACAGCACCCAATCACTCCCGCATCCCCAGCCTCTAGCCGCGCTCCGAGCTCACCCAGCCCGCGACCAGTTCAAGGTAACCCCGAGCTGAGAGTTCAGTCCTTGGCTCTGTCTCTGCAGCCGGCTTCTCCGTTCTAATACTGCGAGCTCTCCGACACTCCGACACCCCCGATCCTTCTGTGACCCTGCGGGTCCTGGGGCCACGCTGACCCCGCGTGGGCTTCACCCTGGTTTAGCCTCTGGAGCAATGTCCCTCAGTGGAACAGACTTTTAAAAGTCCTGATTTTGTGCTCCGTTGCTCTGCCACTTGCCGTGAGCCGGCCCCTCCCCCCGTGGTCTATCTTCCTGTCGTTTTAGATTCACTTCTCTGCCAGTCCTACCTTTTAGAAAGTGGTTGATTTTCTGTTTCTAGAGCTGCTGTTCTTCTTCTCTTCGCTCTCCCATTGGATTTGTAGGTGTTTGCAATGTTTAGATAAGCTATCGAGCTGATCTCTGCTACCTGATGTAGTCTCAGGCTGCTACTTCTTCGCCATCTTGACTCCTCCCGGTTGTTCTATTTTTAACAACCTGAGTAACTTTGTAACATTTTCCAGAGTAGTTGTACCAACTTTCATTCACACCAACAGCATAAGAGTGTTCTCCTTTCTCCACATCCTCACCAACATTTTTTGATCCCTGACTTGTTAATTTTTGTCATTCTAACTGGTGCAAGTTGGTGTCTCATTGTGGTTTTTAGTTGTATTTCCCTGAGGTCAAATGATATGGGGTATTTTTTCATGGGTTTATTCGCCCTTTGTATGTCTTCTTTGGAGAAAAATCTCTTCATGTATTTTGGCCATTTTTTGAATCGATTATTTGTCTATTGAGTGTTGAATTTGAGAAGTTCATTATAGATCTTGGATACCAGCTGTTTATCTGATATATCATTTTCAAATATCTTCTTCCATTCTGTGGGTTGCTTTTTAGTTCTATTCATTTTTTCCTTTGTGTACAGAAGCTTTTTATCTTGATGAAATTCCAATAGTTCATATTGCTTTTGTTTCCCTAGCCTTTAGAGACATATCTTGCAAGAAATTGCTTTGTTCAAGTTTGAAGAGGATACTGCCTGTGTTCTCCTTTAGAATTTTGTTGGATTGCTGTCTCACATTGAGGTTTTTCATCCATTTCTAATTTATATTTGTGTATGGTGTAAGTGAATTTTCCAGTTTCATTCTTCTGCATGTTGCTGTCAAATTACCCATCAACATTAATTGAAGAGACTGTTTTTTGTTTATTTGTTTGGTTTTGTTTACATTGGATAGTCTTTCCTGCTTTGTCAAAGATTAGTTGGCCATAGAGTTGATGGTCCATTTCCGGGCACTCTGCTCTGTTTCATAGATCTGTGTGTCTGTTTCTGTGCCAGTACCATACTGTCTTGGTCACTACAGCTTTGTAATATAAAGTGATGTCTGGAATAGTGATGCTTCCAGCTTTGCTATTTCAAGATTGCTTTGACTATTTGGAGTCTTTTGCTGTGCCATACAAATTTTCATATTGTTTGTTCTGCTTCTGTGAAAAATGCTGGTGATATTTTGATAGTCATTACATTAAATGTGTATTTTGCTTTGTGTATAATAGATTAAATAACATTTTTCTTCTAATCCATGAATAGGGAATATTTCCCAATTATTTCTGTCACTTTCTATTTATTTTGTAAGTGTTTTACAGTTATCAGAGAACAGATATTTTACCTTTGGGTGAGGTTTATTCCTAGGTATCTTACAGTTTGGGGTGCAATATTTTAATTCTAATTTTAAAAATATTTTAATTATTTATTTGTCAGAGAGATAGAGAGATAGAACACATACAAGCAGGAAGAGTGGTAGACAGAGGCAGAGAGAGAAGCAGGCTCCCTGCTGAGCAAGGACCCAATGCAGGACTTGATCCCAGGACTCTGGGATCATGACCTGAGCCAAAAGCAGTGGCTTAACCAACTGAGCCACCCAGGAGTCCCTTAATTATAATTTTTATGTGCTTATCACAGTGAGATATTGTCAAGCAAGTGAAATTTATGGAGAAAGTTCTCCAATAGCTGATGCATGTACTTATGGCTCCTAAGGATTCCTAAGCTGGATTAATGGGGCCATATTATGAATCCCATACTGCAAAATGACTTGAGTCCGGTGAAATCTCTTTAGGGTTAAGATTATTTCAGGGATACTTAAATATTTCCTTTTCTTTCTTTCTTTCTTTCTTTCTTTCTTTCTTTCCTTTTTTCTTTCTCTCTTTCTTATGTTTAATTATCCAACATATAGTACATCATGTTTCTGATGTAGTGTTCAATGATTCACTAGTTGTGTATAATACCCAGTGCTCATCACAACATGTGCCCTCCTTAATACCCATCAGCCAGCTATCCCATCCCCTATCCTCTTCCATTCTGTAACCCTCAGTTTGTTTCCTGGAGTCCAGAGTCTCTCATGGTTTGTCTCCCTCTCTGATTTCCTCCCATTCAGTTTTACCTCTTTTCTCCTATGGTCCTCAATGTTATTCCTTATGTTCCACATATGAATGAAACCGTATGATAACTGTCTTTCTCTGCTTGACTAATTTAACTTAGCATAATACCCTCCATTTCATCCATGTCAATGCAAAAGGTAAATATTCATACTTTCTGTTGGCTGAGTAATATTGCATTGTATATTTGAACCACATCTTTATCCATTCATCTATTGAAGGACATCTATGCTTTGGATGCAATTTTAAAGCAGATTGATTCTCTGATTTTTCTTTCTACCACTTAATTATTGTATAAAAATGAAAAAGATTTCTTTATGTTGATTTTGTGTCCTGTAACTTTACTCAATATTTTACTTCTGTTAATGGGCAGAAGACATGAATAGACATTTTTCCAAAGAAGAGATAGAGATGCATAAAAGACACATGGAAAGATGTTCAACATCACTCATCATCAGTGAAACGCAAATCAAAACTGCATTGAGATATCATCTCATACCAGTCAAAATTGCTAAAAACAACAGGAAAAAACAGATGTTGACAACGATGTGGAGGGAGAGGAATGCATAGTGGTGCTATGAGAAACAGTAGAGAATTTCCACAGGGACTTAAGAAATGGAACTATGGAAGTGAAAGAAATTTAAAAAACAAATAAAAATTTTAAAAATGGAAGTATTCTATTTATGACCCAACAATTGCACCACTAGATATTTACCCAGAATATTAAATATATATATATATATATACATATATATATAATGATTGATATATAATATTGATAATGATGCTAAGAAAAAAAAATATATATATATATATATAAACTGATTTGAAGGGACACATACAACCAGGTGTTTTAGCATCATTATCAACTATAGCCAAATTGTGGAAAGTGTCTAAATCCCCAACGATTGATGAATTGATAAAGATGCCACATATACATACAATGGGATATTACTCAGCCACCAAAAAGGGTGGCTTTTTTTTTTTTAGTCATTTGTGAAGGTGTAGATGGAGTTCCAGTGTATTATGCCAAGTGAAGTAAGTCACACAGAGAAAGAAAATACCATATATGAAATTTAAGAGCAAAACAGATTAATATAGGGGAAAGAACACAAACAAAAAAAGAGGGTTGCTTAAAGGGAGGGCACAGGGGATTAAAGAATTCACTTGTTTTAGTGAGCACTGAGTTTTACATGCAAGTTATAAAATCAAATTCTACCCCAGAAACTAATCTTACACCTTATTTTAACTAACTAGAATTTAAATAAAAACCTGAAACATAAAAAAGAATAATTTATAGTGTATAAAATTCTAAGTCAGTTTTTTTTAAATTTCAATACTTATTTAATTCTTCTTTCTTCTTGTTTACAGTGTTCTTGAGAAAAGTCAAATGTAATACATTAAGGTGTGTTTAATTTGTTTTTGTCTGATTGTTTTCAAGGATCCTTTCTTATCCTTGAATGTCTGCAGTTGGAAAATGATATCCTTAAATGTAATTATTTCAGTATTTATTCTACTGGTATCTTCTGAGGTTCTTGTACCTCTGACTTGAAAACATTAATTTAGAAAACATTAATTTAGAAAATTCTCTCTCATGTTTTTTTAAGTATTTATTGTATCTCTTTTCTCTTTCTCATAGTCTCACATTCCCATTATGTTAATGTTCATTTTTTTTGTAGCTGCCATACAGTTCTTGGATTTTCTGTTCTGTTTTCAAAGTCTATCTTGTTTGCTTTTCATTTTTGATAATTCCTATCGTATGTTATCTAGATTAGAGATTCTTTTCTCAGATAGTTCAAATCTGCTAATAAGACCATTAAAAATATATATATTTTTTCCTGTTAAAGTGTTTTTGATCTGTATCTTTTGTTTTTATTTTTTTTCTTAGAATTTACATCTCTCTGGTTACATAACTCACTTTTTTTCATTTGATCTACTTCATACATTACATCTCATTGACTACTAATTATAATCGTATTGAATTACATTATCTAATAAGTCCAACATCCTTGGATGTCTGGGTGATGTGATTATTCTATGTCTTCATTTTTTAATAACTTTTTTTTCTTTATAGCAGGAGGTACTATCTTGTGTAAAAAGAAATTGATGTACATAGGTATTTAAAAATGTGGTGATTGGAATGCCTGGGTGGTTCAGTAGGTTAAAGCCTCAGCCTCTGGTTCAGGACGTGATTCCGTGGTCCTGGAATTGAGTCCCACACCAGGCTCTCTGCTCAGCAGGGAGCTTGCTTCCCCCTCTCTCTCTCTGCCTGCCTCTCTGCCTACTTGTAATCTCTCTCTCTGTCAAATAAATACATACATAAAAATCGTTAAAAATAAATAAATAAGAATATGATGATAAGGTGTTGGTGGAAGGAATGCATTTTATAATGCTATGGCTAAATTTCAGTCTTTTGGAGCATCTATGTTTCTGGTCCCTGAGCATAACAAGTGTTTCTCTAATTTTTCCTTTATCTTTCTAACCTATCTAAACCAGGTTTAAAAACCTGGGTTTTTAAAAATGCCTGTAATGGGCTGGATTTGACTATTTCCTGTTTTCCACATTGAAGCCTAGACTGGGCTGTAGTTGGAGATTTCTCTTTTCCAACTAGAGATGACTGCTATTTGTTATTTCTATTCCTCTAGTGTGTTATACTCTGATAAGAACTCAGTAGTTTACTTTAGGTTAACTGGTTTATTCTAAGGGAAGGCTATGTTAAGAACAACAGAATGCTGTCATATATTAAAATCTTTCCTTTTCCTCTAGTTTTGTCCAAAGAGTGAAAGGATTGGTCAAGTTCCTTGAGTTAAAACTCATAAAAGTTTGGAGGCCTCACATGTGACAGGAGACTCCTGGTGTTTTTAAATCTCAAACTATATTTTACATAGAGCTCCTGGAATCTAATTGATTACAGACCAGATTCTCCTAGTCCAGCACTGATTCCCATAGTAGTTTCCTCTTATAAATCTCTGATCAGCTAAGCTATGACTCCCAATATGTGTCTGTCTCTTTAGTCTTGGAGCAAGGTTTTGTGCTGTGTTGTATATCTTTTTCATATCCAAGACGGAGTTGTTAATTTTTCAGTGTGTTTACCTATTTACTTGATAGGATGGATTTATGACTTCCAAGCTACTTACCTGTGGAATCAGAAACCAGAAGTCAGAATTATTTAATTTGTAGTAGAAAGCTATATCTTTTGTCATTTTTAAAAATTTTATCTTGTTTCTTTATACTTAAGTGTGCTTTTATATTCAACATATGTTAACATTTTGCATTTTATGCAATATTACAATACCTTTTAATTAAAATATTTGGCACATGTACACCTAATGTAATTGCTTTATGTGGTTAATTTTAAGTCTACCTCCTTGTTTTTGTTTCTTCTTTGGCTTTGTTATTTATTGCCTTTTACAGTGGGTTGATACCCAACCATGACCTGAAAGTAGTGGAGCAGAGAGTGCACATGAGCCCACAACAGCTCACACTCCCAAAGTCACAAAATGCAGAGATTCGTACAGGTCCCAGGAATTCCCCCCAGGAGAACTGCAATGAGTGCAAACCATGGGAGTTTGTGAAGTTTGGTGCACATAGAAGTGGAGATAGTTTGACTCAGAGAGTTTATTGAAGATGGGTCCATGACCTTGTGGCTGAAGGCCAGAGATCAAGTCACAGTCATTTTTTCTCTGACCCTCTGAAGAAGCACGTAAAGCCACCAGGGAACAAAAGCCCACATAGAGGGCCAGCTTACATTAAGCCCATCCTCCTGACAAAGGGTGGGACAGCTCTCCGTAGGCAAAGATACTTGAAAAGCAGCACAAAAGACCCCTCTCCCAGAAGACAGTCTTCGAGAACAAGTTAATGATAAGCTTAAGGATCCCACAAAACTGTAAAACTCCAGAGAGAGGGGAAACAGGTTCAGGTATTCCCTTACTACTTGTTTATACTTTATTCTAATTTTTCTTTTTTTTTTCTTTACATTTGCCCATTTAATAGAATCTTATTCTACCAGCTTTTGTTTTTAAGTCATTTTAACTTTTATTTTTCAAATCTTTTAAAGATATATGATTCATTCTAATTCTTTTTTCTCTCTATTCAATTTGATTTTTATATAACTATAAATTTTGATTTCTTTGCAATTTTAAGATGTGGTGGCTTCTAACAACAGAACAGAATTCAATCAGGAACAAAAAGACCACCCTTGTTTGTCCACCCAGTGATCTTATAGTCCCTACCCCTTTCTAAAATATATATTTTATTGTATCTTGGCTTTGTGTGCTTTTCTGTGGTGGCTTCTGACCACTTTGGATTTTTTCTAGGGCACATTCTACTTGGGTCATGGTTGATATTTTTGACTCTGTTCATTCACTTACCCATTTTTCACTGGGCAGAGTGACTAAGAGGAACTCACAACAAAGAAGAGAACCAGAGGTAATGTTCTCTAACAGAGCTAATCAATATAGATATAAGTAGGATGTCAGATATGGCATACCAGATAGGAAAAATAGCTAATAGCTAGACTTGAAGGAAGCATACATTACAATACTGAATCCCTGATGGCAGAAATGAGATCTAATCAGGCTGAACGTAAAACTGCTATGAATCAGTTGCAGTCCAAATTGAATGATCTAACGGCTGGAGCCAATGAGGCAGAAGAGACAATATGTACCTAGAGGGCAAGCTTATGGAAATTAAACAAGTTTAGGAAAAGAGAAAAGGCAACAATAGCTCAAGAAGAAGGGCTTAGAGAATTTAATGATGCCTTGAAACAAGTGAATGTTCTTATTATTGGGATCACAGTGGGTGTGGAAGGAGAGAGAGGATTAGAAGGTGTATTTGAGCAAATCATGGCTAAGAACATCCTCTATTCTGGGGAGAGAAACAAGCCTCCATTTCCAAGAGGCAGAGAAGCCAGTTCCACAAATCAATAAAAATACATCAACATCCCAAAATATAATATTGAACCTTGCAAATCTTAGAGCCAAAGAAGCTATCCTGAGAGAAGCTAGGGAGAGGATGTTCCTAACATGAGGAGAGAGGAATATCAGAATAACAAGAGACCTATCCAAAGGAATATGGCAGGCCAGAAAGGGCTGGCAAGATATATTCAAGGTATTAAAAGAGAAGAACATTTAGTATTTCCCTCAAGGCTGTCATTCAGAAGGGAAAGTGAGATAAAGAGCTTCCAGGACAGACAGAAAATGAAAGACTATGTGACTACAAAGCCAGTCCTGCAAGGTATATTAAGGGGGATATTGTAAATTAAAAGAGACCTTAAGAGTAACATGACCAGAAAATAATAGATAATCTACAGAAACAGGGAGTTTATTGTCAATATATTGGCACTAAATTAATATCTTTTGATGATTACTCTGAATATAAATAGGATGAGTGTTCCAATAAAAAGAAACAGATTTTGTCAGATTGGACAAAAAGCAAGGGCCATCCATATGCTATCTACAGGAGACTCATTTTATACCTAAAGACACTTCCAGGTGAGAGAGTTGAGAACTATTTACCACACTAATGGCCCTCAAAAGAAAGCAGTGGTAGAAATCCTCATATGAGACAAATTAGACTTTAAACCAAATACAATAGTAGGAGATGGGGGGGCAGTATATCATACTTACAGGGTCTATCCTTCAAGAAGATCTAACAGTTGTAAATATCTGTGTCCCCAATGTGGAAGCAGCTAATTATATATACCAACTAAAAATCAAAGTAAAGAAACATATTGATAATAATACACTAATAATAGGGAACCTTAATTACCCACTTGCAGCAATGGACAGAGGATCTAAGCAGAATATCAACAAAGAAACAACGACTTTGTATGATACACTAGACCAGATGGACTTTGAAGGTATATATAAAGAACATTGCATCCTTAGTCAACACAATACTCATTCTTCTTGAGCACACATGGGGTTTTCTCCAGAATAGAGCACATAGTGTGTTACAAATCGGGTTTCTACCCATACCAAAAGATTTATATTATTCCTTGCACATTTTCAGGCCACATTACTTTGAACCTGGAATGCAACCATAGGGAAAAATTTGAAACGAACACAAGCAATTGGGGTTTGAAGAGCATCCTACAAAGAATGAAAGGGTCAACCAGGAAATTAAAGAAGAACTTAAACTATTCATGCAAACCAATGAATACAAAAACACATCAGTTCGAAACCTATGGGTTACCCCTAAAGGCAGTCTTAAGGGGGAAAACCTGCCATCCAAGCCTCTCTCAAAAATTTAGAAAAATACCTAAATGCACAACTTATCCTTACACCTAAAGCACTTGGGAAAAGAACATGAAATAAAGCCTATATCAATTAGGAGAAGACAAATAATAAATACTAGAGCAATGATCAAAGAAATAGAAACCAGAACAGCAGAACAGATCAACAACACTAGAATCTGGGTCCTTGAACGAATTAATAAGACCAAAAGACCTCTGGTGAGACTTATCCAAATTAAAAGAGAAGCAACCAAAATTGATAAAATATGAATGAAAAGGGAGAGGTCATGAACAATACCAAGGAAATACAGAAATGTGATAGAACTTATTATGAATAAGTATGTGTCAACAAATAAAGCAATCTGGAAGAAATGAATTTATTCCTGGAAATTTATAAACAGCCAAGACCGACACACTAAGAAATATAAATCTGAACATGCCCATGCCAAAAAAGGAAGTTGAAGCAGTAATCAAAAACCTCCCCAAAAAACAAGAATCTAGGGCCAGCTTGCTTCCCAGAGAAATTCTACCAAACATTTAAAAATGAAATAATACCTATTCTACTGAAGCTGTTTCAAAAAAATACAAGTGGAAGGAAAACTTCCAAACTCTTTCTGTGAAGCCAGCATTACCTTGATCCCTTAACCAAAGACCCATTGAAAAGGAAAATTACAGGCCAATATCCCTGATGAACATGGATGCCAAAATACTCACCAAGACACTAGCCAAGAGGATCCAACAGTACATTAAAAGGATTATTCACGATGACCATGTGGGATTTATTCTTGTGATTCAAGGCTTATTCAAAATCCACAAATCAACCAACGAGATAGAACATATTAATAAAAGAAACCCGAGAATGTATGATCATCTCCATCTTTTGAAGAAAAGGAATTTGACAAAATAAAACATCCTTTCTCGTTAAAACTCTTCAAAATATAGGGATAGAGGGAATATTCTTCAATATCATAAAAAAATCTATAAAAAGTCCACAGTGAAGATCAGTCTCAATGGGGAAAAACTGAGAGCTTTTCCCTTAAGGTCAGGAACACAACAGTGTTCAGCACTATTCTTCAAGATAAACTGTCAGTCCTAATCTCATCCATCATAAAAATAAAAGAAATTGAAAGAAAAATCAAATTGACAAAGAAAAAGTTAAACTCTACCTCTTCAAAGATGACATGACACTTTATCTAGAACACCCAAAAGACTACCTCAAAATTGCTAGAACTCATAAAGCAATCCAGCAATATGGCAGGAAGTAAAATCAATGCACAGAAATCAGTTGCATTGTTATACAATGCTAATGTTACTGAAGAAAGATAAGGAATTGATCCTCTTTATAAATGCATCAAAAACCATAGCATAGCTAGGAGTAAACCTAACCAACAAGGTAAACAATCTGTATTCTGGAAAGTACACAACGTTTACAACAATTGAGGCAGACACAAAGAAATGGAAAAGCATTTCATGTTTATGGATCAGAAGAATAAACATTATTAAAATGTCTTTCTTGCTCACAGCAATCTAAAAATTTAATTCAATCTCTATCAAAATACTGTGGACATTTTTCTCAGAGCTAGAACAAATAGCCTTAGAATTTGTATGGAAACAAAAAGATCCTAATACACCAGAGAATGTCGGAAAAGAAAACCAAATTTGGTGGCATCATAATTCCTGACTTCAAGCTGTATTACAGAGCTTTGATCATAGACAGCATGCTAATGGCACAAAAATAAACAGATCAATGGAACAGAATAGGCTGTACAGAAATGGACCCTGAACTCTAGGGTCAATTAATCTTTGACAAAGATTTTCCCCAAAGGGGAAAAAAAAGTCTTCAATAAATGGTGTTGTGAGAATTGGATAGCCACAAGCAGAAGAATGAAACTGGATCATTCTCTCACACCATACACAAAGATAAACTCAAAATGGATGACTGATTAATAATTAAATATTAATTAAATGTCAGACAGGAATCCTTCAAAATCCTAGAAGAGAAGAGAAGTAACCTCTTCAATGTTGGCTGCAGCAACTTCTCGCAAGAATAATCTCTAAAGACAAGGGAAACAAAAGCAAAAAATGAACTATTGAGTCATCATCAAGATAAAAATCTTCTGCGGAGAAAAGGAAACAATCAACAAAACTAAAGACCACCAACAGTATGGGAAAATATATTTGCAAATGACATACCAGATTAAAGGCTGGTATCCACATTCTATGGAGACCTTCTCAAAATCAACACCCAAAAAACAAACAATCCAGTCAAAAAATGGGCAGAAAACATGAACAAACACTACTCCAAAGAAGAGATAAAAATGGCCAACAAACACATTAAAAAATGCTCCATATCACTTTCTATCAGGGAAATACAAATCAAAACCACAATGATATACTAAAATATACCAGTTAGAATGGCTAAAATTAACGAGACAGGAAACAGCATATGATGGCCAGGATTCAGAGGAAGGGGAACCCTCTTATATTCTTGGTGAGAATGCAAGCTGGTACAACTACTCTGAAAATAGTATGGAGTTTCCTTAGGATGCTAAAAATAAAACTACCCTCTAACCCAGCAATTACACAACTGAATATTTGCCCCAAAGATACAGATGTAGTTTAAGAAGGGACATATGCACCCCAGTGTTCATAGCAACAATGTCCACAATAACCAAACTGTGGAAGGAGCCAAGATGTCCTTCAACAGATGAATGGGTAAATAATATGTGGTTTGTATACACAATGGAATATTACTCAGCCATCAGTCAGATGAATATGTATCATTTACATCAATATGAAGGATATTATGCTAAGTGGAGGATAGTATGCTAAGTGATATAAGTCAAGCAGAGAAAGACAATTATCATATAGTTTCACTAATATGTGGAATATAAAGGATAGTGCAGAGAACAATAGGGGAAGGGAGGGAAAAACTAAATGGGAAGAAATCAGAGAAGGAGACTACACAATGAGAGACTCTTGACTCAGGAAACAGATTTACAAATAGGGTTGTGGGTGGGTGTTGGGGTAACTTGGTGATGGACATTAAGGGGTGTATGTGATGTGAGGAGCACTGGGTGTTATATACAACAAATATATATTTGGCATTATTTCAAAGCCCATTGATGTAGTATATGTTGGCTATTTGAATTTAAATTAAAAAAATAAAAGACTAAAATAGGGGCAGAAGTCGTGAATGATGTTTCCATACAGAAGATATCCAGATCGCAACCAGACAAAATGAAAAGATGCTCATCATCATTCATCATCAAGGGAAGGTAACTGAAAACTTCGATGTGATATCACCTCACACCTGTCAGAATGACAAAAATGAAAAACAAAGGAAACAAGAAGTGTTGGTGAGGATCATGATAGTGGAACCCTCTTGCTCTATTGATGGAGCAAGATGGAAATGCAAATCAGTGCAGCTACTGTGGAAAACAGAATGGAAGTTCCTCAAAGTTAAAATAGAATTACCCTTCAACCCAGTAATAGCTCTACTGGGATTTACCTCAAAATGCAGAAAGACTAACTCAGAGGTGTACATGCACCTCCCTAATGTTTATAGCAACATTATTTACATAGATAAATTATGGAAACAACCCTTGTCCATTAATTGATGAAGAGATAAAGAAGAGTTACTATGGGATAATAGTTGGCCATAAAAAAATCAAATCTTTGGGAGTTTCAATAAGTCAGGTCATGATCTCAGTGTTCTGGGACTGAGTCCCCTGTCAGGTCCCCAATTAGCAGGAAACTTGCTCCCCAACCCTCCGCTCCTCTCCCCATTTTCATCCTATCTTTCAAATAAATAAATTCTTTTTTTTTCCATTTTATTTATTTTTTCAGCGTAACAGTATTCATTCTTTTTGCACAACACCCAGTGCTCCATGCAAAATGTGCCCTCCGCATTACCCACCTCCTGTTCCCCCAACCTCCCACCCCTGACCCTTCAAAACCCTCAGGTTGTTTTTCAGAGTCCATAGTCTCTTATGGTTCGCCTCCCCTTCCAATTTTTTTTAATAAACATATAATGTATTTTTATCCCCAGGGGTACAGGTCTGTGAATTGCCAGGTTTACACACTTCACAGCACTCACGATAGCACTTACCCTCCCCAATGTCCATAGCCTCCTCCCCCTCTCCCAATCCCACATCCCCCCAGCAACCCCCAAACTGGAAAAAAGACAGCCTCTTCAATAAATGGTGCTGGGAAAATTGGACAGCCACATGCAGAAAAATGAAATTGGACCACTTCCTTACACCACACACGAAAATAGACTCAAAATGGATGAAGGACCTCAATGTGAGAAAGGAATCCATCAAAATCCTTGAGGAGAATGCAGGCAGCAACCTCTTTGACCTCAGCCGCAGCAACATCTTCCTAGGAACAACGGCAAAGGCAAGGGAAGCAAGGGCAAAAATGAACTATTGGGATTTCATCAAGATCAAAAGCTTTTGCACAGCAAAGGAAACAGTTAACAAAACCAAAAGACAACTGACAGAATGGGAGAAGATATTTGCAAACGACATATCAGATAAAGGGCTAATATAAATAAATTCTTTAAAACAAACAAACAAAAATTTGGAAGGGGAGGCGAACCATAAGAGACTATGGACTCTGAAAAACAACCTGAGGGTTTTGAAGGGTCAGGGGTGGGAGGTTGGGGGAACAGGTGGTGGGTAATGCGGAGGGCACGTTTTGCATGGAGCACTGGGTGTTGTGCAAAAAGAATGAATACTGCTACGCTGAAAAAATAAATAAAATGGGGAAAAAAAAACAATGAAGTTTTGCTATTTAAATGACATGGATGTAACTAGAGAACAATATTTAGTGAAATAAGGCAGTCAGATAAAGACAAATACAATATGGTTTCACTCATATATGGAATTTAAGAAACAAAATAAATGAGATAAGAGAGAGATAACCAAGAAACAGACTCTTAACTATAGAGAAAATGCTGATGGTTGCCAGAGGGGATGTCAATGAGGGGATAGTGAAATAAGTGAAATGGCTTAGGAGTGCACTTGTAATGAGCACAGGATGATGTATGGAACTATTGAATCAGTAGATTGTACACCCAAAACTAATTTAGGACTGTATGTTAGTTATACTGGAATTAAAAACTAATAGTATGTTACTAGCATAAGATATAACCACAGACGGATGGAAAAGGATAGAGAACCCAGAAATACAGCAATGACTTTCTGGGTTCTCTATGGTTATGGTTAATTTATCTATGGTTTTCTATTATCTTTTATCTATTATAAATATCTATTATCATATGTATATATGATTAACTTATCTATGAAAAATAAGTGAGACTATACAATTAGGAAAAGGTAGTATCTTCAATAAATGGTGCCGGGAAAACTAGACAGCAGTGAGCAAATGAATGAAATTGGGCCAATTTCTCACACCACACACACACACACACACACACACACACACACACATCAAAATAGATTAGAGGCCTAAATATGACACCTGAAACCATAAAACATCTAAAACTAGGCAAGTATTTCTTGCACCAACATTAGCATCATTTTTACAAGCATGTTTCCTCACTCAAAGGAAAGAAAAAAAATAATAAACTACTGGGATTACATTAAAAAAAAAAAGGTTTGCATAGTTGATGAAACCAAAATTTACACAGCACAAGAAAACCAAAACACAAACTAATTAATGAAAGAAAATATTTGTAAATAATATATCTCTTAAGTTCCTATCTGAAATATATAATTAACTTACACAGCTAAACACCATAAAAAACAAAGAATCCAATGAAATTTTGGGCATTTAATCTGAGTAGACATTCTCCCACAGATAGGCAGGTAACCAATACACACAACTAGGTGCTCAACATCACTTATCGTCAGGAAGATTTAAATCGAAATAAAATGGGGCGCCTGGGTGGTTCAGTGGGTTAAGCCGCTGCCTTCGGCTCAGGTCATGATCGCAGGGTACTGGGATCGAGTCCCGCATCAGGCTCTCTGCTAAGCGGGGAGACTGCTTCCTCTCTCTCTCTCTCTCTGCCTGCCTCTCTGTCTACTTGAGATCTCTCTCTGTCAAATAAATAAATAAAATCTTTAAATCAAAATAAAATGAGATCATCACCTCACACTAAGTGCTGGCAAGGATATAGGGGATAAAAGCAAACTTGTGCATGGCTGGTAAAATGGTGTACCCATTGTGTACCATTGCACTGTGGTGCAACATAATGGTGTTTCCTCAAGAATTTAAAAATACAAATACAATGTTATGCAGTAATTCCACTACTGGATATTTATCCAAGGAGAATGAAAATACCCATTGAGAAAGTTAGCATCCCTTTTATATTTGTCACACAATTGTTTACAATAAACAAGATATGGAAGCAACCCAAGTGTCCATGAAAGAATGTATATCACATAAAAAAACCCGAGATCTTGTCTTTTGCAAAAACATGGATAAACATAGAAGGTATTTTGTTTATGATATAAGCCAGACACAGACAAATGTCATGTATTCATTATATCTGGGTTCTAAAAAACAAAGCATGAAAAAACAAGAAAACAGAAACAGACTCATAAATACAGGGAACAAACCAGTAATTGTCAGAGGAAAAACAATGAAGAGATATGCAAAATAAATAAAGAAGCTTAAGAGATGCAAACTTCCAGTTGTAAAATATATAAGTCAAAGAGACAAAAAGCAGAGCACATGGAGTGTGCATTATAATACTGTAAAATATTTTAATTATTATAATTATTCTTATTTTATATCTAAAAACATCCATATATTATAATAACATTATGGTGGGAGATGGTTTATGTTGAGTATTGAGTAACATGTAGAATTGTTGAATCACTATGTCATACATCTGAAACTAATATAGCATTGCCTGCTAACTATAATTCAATAATAACAAATAAAAATAGATAAAATAAAGTTTACATTAGGAAACCAAATATACAACATGGGAAAGGAAGTCAAATAACTGGTGTTGTGGAAAACTGGGAAGCTACAAACAAAATGATAAAACTGGACCACTATTTTACATTATATAGAAAAATAAATTCAAAACAGATTAAAAACTTGAATGTAAAAACTAAAATTATAAATGTCCCATAGAAAACATAGGGTGTAAGCTCTTGGACATCAGTCTTAGCAATATTATTTTTATACCAATCATCTCAGGCAATGGCAGCAAAAGCTAAAACAAACAAGTGGCATTGCATCAAACTAAGCTTTTGTGTAATAAAATAAACCACCAACAGTGGAATTCTACCAAACATTTAAAGAAAGTTTAATAAATTTTCTTCTGAAGCTGTTTCAAAAAATAGAAATGGAAAGAAAACTTCTAATCTGGTCCAATAAGCCTAGCATTGCCTTCAACCAAAAACCAAATAAAGACCCCACCAAAAAGGAGAATCACAGACTAATATCTTTGATGAACATGGATGCAAAAATCTTCACTTATCTATTAGCTAATAGGATCCAAACATTAAAAGGATTCTTCACCACAACAAAGTGGGCTTTATACCTGAGCTGCAAGGATGTCTCAACAATTGCAAGTTAATTAGTGTGATGCACCACATTAACAAAAGAAAGGATAAGAACCATATTATCCCCTCAATAGATGCAGAAAAATTTTTTTTACAAAATACAGCATATTTTCTTGATTAAAACTCTCTACAGCATAAGGAAAGAGGGAACATACCTCAACAACATAAAAGACATTTATGAAAAACCCACCAAGAATATCATTCTCACTGAGGAAAAACTAAGAACTTTCCCCCTAAGGCCAGGAACACAACAGGGATGGCCACCCTCACCACTCTTGTTCAACATAGAACTAGAACTCTTAGCATCAGCAGTGAGGCAACAAAAAGAAATAAAATGCATTCACATCAGCGAAGAAGTAGTCAAACTTTCACTCTTCACAAATGATATTATACTCTATTTTGGAGACCCAAAAGACTCCAAGCAAAAATTGCTAGAACTCAAACAAGAATGCATCAAGGTGGCAGGATACAAAATGTACAAAATTCAGTTGCATTTCTATACAAAATAAACCACCAATAGAATGAAAAGTCACCCAACTGAAAAAAAGGAAATATTCTTTTTAAATTTTATAATTATATATATATATTTAAATTAACTTATACATCTGATAAGCAGTTAATATTCAAAATGTTAAGATTTTATACAACTAGTTTTACTTTATTTTTTTTAATTTTTATTTGTTTATTTACAGCATAACTGTGTTCATTGTTTTGGCATCACACCCAGTGTTCCATGCAATACGTGCCCTCCCTATTACCCACCACCTGATTCCTCAACCTCCCACCCCCCCACCCCCCTGCCGCCCCTTCATAACCCTCTGGTTGTTTTTCAGAGTCCATAGTCTCTCATGGTTCATCTCCCTTCCAGTTTCCCTCAACTCCCTCTCCTCTCCATCTCCCCATGTCCTCCATGTTATTTGTTATGCTCCACAAATAAGTGAGACCATATGATACTTGACTCTCTCTGCTTGACTTATTTCGCTCAGCATAATTTCTTCCAGTCCCGTCCATGTTGCTACAAAAGTTGGGTATTCGTCCTTTCTGATGGAGGCATAATACTCCATTGTGTATATGGACCACATCTTCCTTATCCATTCATCCGTTGAAGGGCATCTTGGTTCTTTCCACAGTTTGGCGACCGTAGCCATTGCTGCAATAAACATTGGGGTACAGATGGCTCTTCTTTTCACTACATCTGTATATTTGGGGTAAATACCCAGCAGTGAAATTGCAGGGTCATAGGGAAGGTCTATTCTTAATTACTTCAGGAATCTCCACACTGTTCTCCAAAGTGGCTGCACTAACTTGCATTCCCACCAACAGTGTAAGAGGGTTCCCCTTTCTCCACATCCTCTCCAACACACGTTGTTTCCTGTCTTGCTAATTTTGGCCATTCTAACTGGTGTTAGGTGGTATCTCAATGTTGTTTTAATTTGAATCTCCCTGATGGCTAGTGATGATGAACATTTTTTCATGTGTCTGATAGCCATTTGTATGTCTTCGTTGGAGAAGTGTCTGTTCATATCTTCTGCCCATTTTTTGATATGATTATCTGTTTTGTGTGTGTTGAGTTTGAGAAGTTCTTTATAGATCCTGGATATCAAACTTTTGTCTGTACTGTCATTTGCAAATATCTTCTCCCATTCCGTGGGTTGCCTCTTTGTTTTGTTGACTGTTTCCTTTGCTGTGCAGAAGGTTTTGATCTTGGGGAAGTCCCAAAAGTTCATTTTTGCTTTTGTTTCCTTGGCCTTTGGAGACATATCTTGAAAGAAGTTGCTGTGGCTGATATCGAAGAGGTTACTGCCTATGTTCTCCTCTAGGATTCTGATAGATTCCTGTCTCACGTTGAGGTCTTTTATCCATTTCGAGTTTATCTTTGTGTACGGTGTAAGAGAATGGTCGAGTTTCATTCTTCTACATATCGCTGTCCAGTTTTCCCAGCACCATTTACTGAAGAGACTGTCTTTTTTCCATTGAATATTTTTTCCTGTTTTGTCGAAGATTATTTGACCATAGAGTTGAGGGTCCATATCTGGGCTCTCCACTCTGTTCCACTGGTCTATGTGTCTGTTTTTATGCCAGTACCACGCTGTCTTGGTGATCACAGCTTTGTAGTAAAGCTTGAAATCAGGTAACGTGATGCCGCCAGTTTTGTTTTTGTTTTTCAACATTTCCTTAGCAATTCGGGGTCTCTTCTGGCTCTTCTGGCTCTTCTGGCAAATTTTAGGATTATTTGCTCCAGCTCTTTGAAAAATATCGGTGGAATTTTGATCGGAATGGCATTAAAAGTATAGATAGCTCTAGGCAGTATAGACATTTTAACAATGTTTATTCTTCCAATCCAAGAGCATGGAACAGTCTTCCATCTTTTTGTGTCTTCTTCAATTTCTTTCATGAGTGTTCTGTAGTTCCTCGAGTACAGGTCCTTTACTTCTTTGGTTAGGTTTATGCCCAGGTATCTTATGGTTCTTGGTGCTATAGTAAATGGAATCGATTCTCTAATTTCCCTTTCTGTATTTTCATTGTTGGTGTATAAGAAAGCCACTGATTTCTGTACATTGACTTTGAATCCTGCCACGTTACTGAATTGCTGTATGAGTTCTAGTAGTTTGGGGGTGGAGTCTTTGGGGTTTTCCATATAAAGAATCATGTCATCTGTGAAGAGAGAGAGTTTGACTTCTTCCTTGCCAATTTGGATACCTTTTATTTCTCTTTGTTGTCTGATTGCTGTTGCTAGAACTTCTAATTCTATGTTGAACAAGAGTCCGTGAGGACTTTCGAGAATCTAAAATCTTGGGAGGAAATCTTTCTGCCTCTAGTACATGAACGTTGTTTACATTCATGAGATTGGGAAAATTTTCATAGACAACTTCTTCCACTATATCTTCTAGACTTCTTTCTTTTTCTTCCCCTTCAGGGATTCCAATAATTCTGATGTTGGAACATTTCATGGCATCATTTATTTCCCTGATTCTGTTTTCGTGGCTTCTGAGCTGTTTGTTCCAGGCTTCCTCCTGATCCTTCCTCTCTATCTGTTTGTCCTCCAGATCACTAATTCTATCTTCTGTCTCAGTTACCCTAGCTTTTAGAGAATTTAGATTGGATTGGAACTCATTGATAGCATTTTGGACATCATCCCTGGTGGCTTTCAGTTCTGCCCTAACATTGTGAACATCATCCCTGGTGGCTTTCAGTTCTGCCCTAATCAATTCTGTTTGGTCATCCATGGCTTTCTCCAACCTAGCTATTGCCTGGATAATTGTTAGTCTGAATTCCTTTTCTGACATATTGTCTATGTCGATAGCCATTAGCTCTGTTGCAGAAGGCCCATCCTCAGTATTTTTCTTCTGTTGGGTATTCCTCCTCCTAGTCATTTTGGTAAGAGATGACTAAACAGATGCAGCTGGACTTATCGATTGTGATGCAGTCAATGTGCACCCTGGAACGCTTCTGTGCAATCACGTTTCCCCACCCAAATGAGAGAAAAACGAGAAGAAAAAGAAATAGAGAAGAAGAAAGAAAAAAAAAGGGGAAAGAAAAAAGGAAAAAAAAAGAGAGAGAGAGATAGGAAAAAAAGGGAAGATAAAAGAGAAGGCTCAGCCCAAATGGGCCACAAGGTAAGATTTGTGGAGTATACAAACAAAAATGGACAGACAAAAAGAGTGATAAAAGTATATGACAAGAGAAAAAAATATGTATATATAAGCAAAAAAAAAAGGGGGGGGGGGAAGAACCTCATCAGAAAGAACCCCAAGTATAAGGTTCATATATTATCAGGACAAACACAAATTCACAGAAACACTGACAGAAGGAAAAATTGGGAGAATGGTTATAGATTCTCAGTGTGGGGGAGGAAGGTTATTTTGATTCTTCCTGAAGGTATCTTGATGTTTTTGTTAAGGGACTCAACTTTCCTAAGTTACAGGGGGATTAGAAACTGGTTTGCCTATAGGGGTAGCATTGATTGGGGAAAGGGGATTACCTTGAAGTTTAACTCTATATGTATAGTAGAAAATAAAAATTAAAAAAGAATAAACTAGACTAAACTAAGTTAAAATTAAAAAAGAATTAAAAAAATAGAAAAACCAAAAGAAAAACACGGGGGGGAGGAGTCAAGATGGCGGAGAAGTAGCAGCCTGAGACTACATCAGGTAGCAGGAGATCAGCTAGATAGCTTATCTAAACATTGCAAACACCTACAAATCCAACGGGAGAGCGAAGAGAAGAAGAACAGTAACTCTAGAAACAGAAAATCAACCACTTTCTGAAAGGTAGGACTGGTGGAGAAGTGAATCTAAAACGACGGGAAGATAGACCGCGGGGGGAGGGGCTGGCTCCCGGCAAGCGGTGGAGGAACGGAGCACAAAATCAGGACTTTTAAAAGTCTGTTCCACTGAGGGACATTGCTCCAGGGGCTAAACCGGGGTGAAGCCCACGCGGGGCTAGCGTGGCCCCAAGCCCCGCAGGGTCACAGAAGGATCGGGGGTGTCGGAGTGTCGGAGAGCTCGCAGGTATTAGAACGGAGAAGCCGGCTGGAGAGACAGAGCCGAGGACTAAACTCTCAGCTCGGGGTTACCTTGAACTGGTCGCGGGCTGGGTGAGCTCGGAGCACGGCTAGAGGCTGGGGATACGGGAGTGATTGATGCTGTCCTCTGGGGGCGCACTAAGGAGTGGGGCCCCAGGCTCTCGGCTCCTCTGGGCTGGAGACTGGGAGGCCGCCATTTTCATTCCCGTCCTCCGGAACTCTACGGAAAGCGTTCAGGGAACAGAAGCTCCCAAAAGCGAACCCGAGCCGATTAATTAGTCCGGCCGCCGGTAAGGGCGGTGCAATCCCGCCTCGGGCAAAGACACTTGAGAGTCACTACAACAGGCCCCTCCCCCAGAAGAACAACAAAATATCCAGCCAGGACGAAGTTCATCTATCAAGGAGAAAGCAGATTCAATTCCTAAGACAGCAGAGCAATTCCAGAGGAGGAGAAAGCAAAGCATGGAACTCATGGCTTTCTCCCCATGATTCTTTAGTCTTGCGGCTACTTCAATTTTTTTTTCTTTTTTTAATTTTTTTTTTCTTTTTTCTTTTTTCTTCTTCTGCTAAATTTTTTTTAAACTTTTACCCTTTTCTTTTTTAACAGTTTTTCACTAGTTCATCTAAATATATATATTTTTTTCTTTCTTTTTTATATTTTTTTATTTGTTTTATTTTTTAAAATTTTTTCTTTCTTTTTTTTTCTGTTTTTTCAGAACCTGTTTTTATCCCCTTTCTCCCCCACAATTTGGGGTCTCTTCTGATTTGGTTACAGCGCATTTTTCCAGGGTCTTTGCCACCCTTTTAGTAGTTTATTTGCTCCTTCATATTCTCTTATCTGGACAAAATGACAAGGCGGAAAAAATCATCACAAACAAAAGAACAAGAGACAATACTGAAGGCTAGGGACCTAATCAACACAGACATGGGTAATATGTCAGATCAAGCGTTCAGAATGACGATTCTGAACATTCTAGCCGGGCTCGAAAAAGGCATGGAAGATATTAGAGAAACCCTCTCTGGAGATATTAAAGCCCTTTCTGGAGAAATTAAAGAACTAAAATAAAACCAAGTTGAAATCAAAAAAGCTATTAATGAGGTGCAATCAAAAATGGAGGCTCTCACTGCTAGGATCAATGAGGCAGAAGAAAGAATTAGTGATATAGAAGACCAAATGACAGAGAATAAGGAAGCCGAGCAAAAGAGGGACAAACAGCTACTGGACCATGAGGGGAGAATTCGAGAGATAAGTGACACCATAAGACGAAACAACATTAGAATAATTGGGATTCCAGAAGAAGAAGAAACAGAGAGGGGAGCAGAAGGTCTATTGGAGAGAATCATTGGAGAGAATTTCCCTAATATGGCAAAGGGAACAAGCATCAAAATCCAGGAGATGCAGAGAACCCCCCTCAAAGTCAACAAGAATAGGTCCACACCCCGTCACCTAATAGTAAAATTGACAAGTCTTAGTGACAAAGAGAATATCCTGAAAGCAGCCCGAGAAAAGAAGTCTGTAACATACAATGGTAAAAATATTAGATTGGCGGCAGACTTATCCACAGAGACCTGGCAGGCCAGAAAGAGCTGGCATGATATATTCAGAGCACTCAATGAGAAAAACATGCAGCCAAGAATACTCTATCCAGCTAGGCTATCATTGAAAATAGAAGGAGAGATCAAAAGCTTCCAGGACAAACAAAAACTGAGAGAATTTGCAAACACCAAACCAGCTCTACAGGAAATATTGAAAGGGGTCCTCTAAGCAAAGAGAGAGCCTAAAAGTAGTAGATCAGAAAGGTGCAGAGACAATATACAGTAACAGTCACCTTACAGGCTAATAATGGCACTAAATTCATATCTCTCAATAGTTACCCTGAATGTTAATGGGCTAAATGCCCCAATCAAAAGACACAGGGTATCAGAATGGATAAAAAAACAAAACCCATCAGTATGTTGCCTACAAGAAACTCATTTTAGACGCGAAGACACCTCCAGATTTAAAGTGAGGGGGTGGAAAACAATTTACCATGCTAATGGGCATCAGAAGAAAGCTGGGGTGGCAATCCTTAGATCAATTAGATTTTAAGCCAAAGACTATAATAAGAGATGAGGAAGGACACTATATCCTACTAAAAGGGTCTGTCCAACAAGAAGATCTAACAATTTTAAATATCTATGCCCCTAACGTGGGAGCAGCCAACTATATCAACCAATTAATAACAAAATCAAAGAAACACATCAATAATAATACAATAATAGTAGGGGACTTGAACACTCCCCTCACTGAAATGGACAGATCATCCAAGCCAAAGATCAACAAGGAAATAAAGGCCTTAAATGACACACTGGACCAGATGGACATCACAGATCTATTCAGAACATTTCATCCCAATGCAACAGAATACACATTCTTCTCTAGTGCACATGGAACCTTCTCCAGAATAGATCACATCCTGGGTCACAAATCAGGTCTCAACCGGTATCAAAAGATTAGGATTATTCCCTGCATATTTTCAGACCACAATGCTCTGAAGCTAGAACTCAATCACAAGAGGAAAGCTGGAAAGAACCCAAATACATGGAGACTAAACAGCATCCTTCTAAAGAATGAATGGATTAACCAGGAAATTAAAGAGGAATTGAAATAATTCATGGAAACAAATGATAATGAAAACACAACAGTTCAAAATCTGTGGGACACAGCAAAGGCAGTCCTGAGAGGAAAATATATAGCGGTACAAGCCTTTCTTTAGAAACAAGAAAGGTCTCAATACACAACCTAACCCTACACCTAAAGGAGCTGGAGAAAGAACAAGAAAGAAACCCTAAACCCAGCAGGAGAAGAGAAATCATAAAGATCAGAGCAGAAATCAATGAAATAGAAACCAAAAAAAAAAAAAAAAAACAATAGAAAAAATCAATGAAACTAGGAGCTGGTTCTTTGAAAGAATCAATAAGATTGATAAACCCCTGGCCAGACTCATCAAAAAGAAAAGAGAAAGGACCCAAATCAATAAAATCATGAATGAAAGAGGAGAGATCACAACTAACACCAAAGAAATAGAGACAATTATAAGAACATACTATGAGCAACTCTACGCCAACAAATTGGACAATCTGGAAGAAATGGATGCATTCCTAGAGACATATAAACTACCACAACTGAACCAGGAAGAAATAGAAAACCTGAACAGGCCCATAACCAGTAAGGAGATGAAACAGTCATCAAAAATCTCCAAACAAACAAAAGCCCAGGGCCAGACGGCTTCCCAGGGGAATTCTACCAAACATTTAAAGAAGAACTCATTCCTATTCTCCTGAAACTGTTCCAAAAAATAGAAACGGAAGGAAAACTTCCAAACTCATTTTATGAGGCCAGCATCACCTTGATCCCAAAACCAGACAAGGATCCCACCAAAAAAGAGAACTACAGACCAATATCCTTGATGAACACAGATGCAAAAATTCTCACCAAAATACTAGTCAATAGGATTCAACAGTACATTAAAAGGATTATTCACCACGATCAAGTGGGATTTATTCCAGGGCTGCAGGGTTGGTTCAACATCCGCAAATCAATCAATGTGATAGAACACATTAATAAAAGAAAGAACAAGAACCATATGATACTCTCAATAGATGCTGAAAAAGCATTTGACAAAGTACAGCATCCCTTCCTGATCAAAACTCTTCAAAGTGTAGAGATAGAGGGCACATACCTCAATATTATCGAAGCCATCTGTGAAAAACCCACCGCAAATATCATTCTCAATGGAGAAAAACTGAAAGCTTTTCCTCTAAGGCCAGGAACACGGCAGGGATGTCCATTATCACCACTGCTATTCAACATAGTACTAGAAGTCCTAGCCTCAGCAATCAGACAACAAAAAGAAATTAAAGGCATCCAAATTGGTAAAGAAGAAGTCAAACTATCACTCTTTACAGATGATATGATACTATATGTGTAAAACCAAAAGACTCCACTCCAAAACTGCTAGAACTTGTACAGGAATTCAGTAAAGTGTCAGGATATAAAATCAATGCACAGAAATCAGTTGCATTTCTGTACACCAACAATAAGACTGAAGAAAGAGAAATTAAGGAGTCAATCCCATTTACAATTGGACCCAAAACTATAAGATACCTAGGAATAAACCTAACCAAAGAGACTAAGAATCTATACACAGAAAATTATAAAGTACTCATGAAAGAAATTGAGGAAGACACAAAGAAATGGAAAAATGTCCCATGCTGCTGGATTGGAAGAATAAATATTGTGAAAATGTCTATGCTACCTAAAGCAATCTACACATTTAATGCAATCCCTATCAAAATACCATCCATTTTTTTCAAAGAAATGGAACAAATAATCCTAAAATTTATATGGAACCAGAAAAGACCTCGAATAGCCAAAGGAATATTGAAGAACAAAGCCAAAGTTGGTGGCATCACAATTCCGGACTTCAAGCTCTATTACAAAGCTGTCATCATCAAGACAGCATGGTACTGGCACAAAAACAGACACATAGATCAGTGGAACAGAATAGAGAGCCCCGAAATCGACCGTCAACTCTATGGTCAACTAATCTTCGACAAAGCAGGAAAGAATGTCCAATGGAAAAAAGACAGCCTCTTCAAGAAATGGTGCTGGGAAAATTGGACAGCCACATGCAGAAAAATGAAATTGGACCACTTCCTTACACCACACACGAAAATAGACTCCAAATGGATGAAGGACCTCAATGTGAGAAAGGAATCCATCAAAATCCTTGAGGAGAATGCAGGCAGCAACCTCTTCGACCTCAGCCATAGCAACATCTTCCTAGGAACAACGGCAAAGGCAAGGGAAGCAAGGGCAAAAATGAACTATTGGGATTTCATCAAGATCAAAAGCTTTTGCACAGCAAAGGAAACAGTTCACAAAACCAAAAGACAACTGACAGAATGGGAGAAGATATTTGCAAACGACATATCAGATAAAGGGCTAGTATCCAAAATCTATAAGGAACTTAGCAAACTCAACACCCAAAGAACAAACAGTCCAATCAAGAAATGGGCAGAGGACATGAACAGACTTTTCTGCAAAGAAGACATCCAGATGGCCAACAGACACATGAAAAAGTGCTCCACGTCACTCGGCATCAGGGAAATACAAATCAAAACCACAATGAGATATCACCTCACACCAGTCAGAATGGCTAAAATTAACAAGTCAGGAAATGACAGATGCTGGAGAGGATGTGGAGAAAGGGGAACCCTCCTCCACTGTTGGTGGGAATGCAAGCTGGTGCAACCACTCTGGAAAACAGCATGGAGGTTCCTCAAAATGTTGAAAATAGAACTACCCTATGACCCAGCAATTGCACTACTGGGTATTTACCCTAAAGATACAAACATAGTGATCCGAAGGGGCACGTGTACCCGAATGTTTATAGCAGCAATGTCTACAATAGCCAGACTATGGAAAGAACCTAGATGTCCATCAACAGATGAATGGATAAAGAAGATGTGGTATATATACACAATGGAATACTATGCAGCCATCAAAAGAAATGAAATCATGCCATTTGCAACGATGTGGATGGAACTAGAGTGTATCATGCTTAGTGAAATAAGTCAATCGGAGAAAGACAACTATCATATGATCTCCCTGATATGAGGACATGGAGAAGCAACATGGGGGGGTAGGGGGATAGGAGAAGAATAAATGAAACAAGATGGGATTGGGAGGGAGACAAACCATAAATGACTCTTAATCTCACAAAACAAACTGGGGGTTGCTGGGGGGAGGTGGGATTGGGAGAGGGGGAGCGGGCTATGGACATTGGGGAGGGGAGGCGAACCATAAGAGACTATGTACTCTGAAAAACAACCTGAGGGTTTTGAAGGGTCAGGGGTGGGAGGTTGGGGGAACAGGTGGTGGGTAATGGGGAGGGCACGTTTTGCATGGAGCACTGGGTGTTGTGCAAAAAGAATGAATACTGTTACACTGAACAAATAAATAAAATGAAAAAAAAAAAGAAAAACACGGGTGTATGTATCAAAAAGTTCAGGTTAGAAGGTTATTAAAGAATTTGATGTACTGGACATCTCGGTGTGATGGTAAATAAGTTAAAAAATTATCTGTATATATATAAAAAAAGAACCAGAATATTGGTAAAGAGTTAAGAATAAAAGTTGTATTTATGAAGTAGTGGTGATTGTTCTCTTGTAGTCTTTTTTTTTTTTTCCTTCCTTCCTGGTTGGTTTTCTGGGGGAGGGGCCTGCCACGTGGGTTTTCAGACAATGATGTTCCCTGAGTTAGGTCCTCCCGCTCCCCTCAAGGGGGTGAGCTCTTTTTTTTTTTCAGGAAACTGTTTTTTTTCAGCCTTTTGTTCTCTGGGGGTTTTTATGTTCTTTCATCTGCTTTCTCTCGCCTTGACAGCTTTTGATGGTTTTTGGAGGTTTAGAGGAGAGCAAACAGCACCCTGACCTCCCTCTCAGAGAGAAGCCTCAGACTGTTTTGCAAAAGCTGCTGGCAGAGTCGGTTCTGAGTCACTGTCCCTGGGGATGCAGGAGCTCCTCGTTGTACCCAAAACCAGGGCAGTGGTGGCTGTCTAGGCAGCTCCAGACCACCAGAGAGGTTCGGAGCAGAGATCTCACACTGAGATTTTCCCACTGTCCCGGGCTGGGAACGTCTGGTTTTTCCGGCTGCCAGAGCTCCAGGCTAGCGCCTATGAGCACCTATCCCAAGGGTGGGTTTGGGACGTGCGCGTTTCAGGATTGCCGTCTGGCCAGGCTCCCAGCCCCTCACGGGAGCCAGACCCCACTCATTCTCGGGCGCGCTGGCGTTCAGGTGCACTGGCCGCTCAGGGATGGAGACCTGATTTCTCTGCTGCACTCTCTCTGGCTCCGCGCCAGGGGAGGCTGTCCTGGGTCCGGGGACTTAGGTCCCTGACCCTAACTGCCCAGGTTCCCACTATTACCCCCCGTGATCCTTTGCTGTTTGTTTTTTGAGTGCTTTCAAACAGACTCCAAGTTAATGCTGGTCCCCAGACGCAGAGCACTCTCGTGTTGGGGTGTTACTTTCCGATAGGTCACCTATGATGGCTCCCTCCCCCTTTTGTTTATCTTCGGACGTTCCCAGTCTGCTTTACCTGCCACTGGCGTCTTCTGCTCCTGTAGAGATCCAGACGTGTATAATTCTGATCTCAGGCTGATTTCATGTGTGGTCGGAATTCTTTGGTAGGTAATCAGCTCACTTTAGGGTACAGGTTGAAATGGTGCCTCCTCTTACTTCCCCGCCATCTTGACTCCCTATACACCTAGTTTTAAAAAGCGACAACTTGATCAAATCATGGGCAGAGTTCTTGAATACAAGTTTTTCCAAGAAGACATAGAAATGGCCCATAGGCTCCATTAGAAGGTGCTCAATATTAATAATCATAACAATGCTAACCAAAACCGCATTTAGATCTCTCCTCACACTTGTAAAATTGGCTATTATAAAAAAGGCAAAAAATAGGATGTGTTGGGAAGTATGTGGACAAAAGGGAACCCTCATACACTGTTGGTGGGATTGCAAATTGGTTTAACTACTATGAAAGCAATATGGAGGTTCCTCCAAAAATTAAATTAGAACTATTGTACAACCCAGCAATTTCACCTCTGGATATTTATCTTGAGAAAATAAAAACACAAATTCATGATGATATATGTACTCATAAGTTTGTTGAAGCATTATTTATGATATCCAAGATAGGAAAAAAAAGTATCCATTGATAAAAGAATGGGTAAAGAATATATACATACTCAGTCATTAAAAAAAGATATTTCCATTTGTTCCAGCATATATGGTTTTAGTGGTATTATACTAAGTGAAAAAAGTCAGACAAAGAAAGACCAACATTATATGATTTCACTTACACATAAAATCTAAAAAAAAAAAAAAGAAAGAAAGGAAAATAAACCTCACAAAACAGAAACACAATCATAGATAAATTACATGAACTGTCAGTTTCCAGTGTGGGGGAAATATTAAGGGTGCACAAAATACGTAAAGTATATTAAAGGGACAAATTTCCAGTTGTAACACAGATAAGTTATGGATGTTCCAATGTACAGCATAAGATATATAGTCAATTATATTGTATTAACTTTGTATGGTAAGAAATGGTAACTAGATTTATTGTGGAGATTATTTTGTAATGTGCCAAAATAATGTGCCAAAATATTGAAGCACTATGATGTTTTATATGGCATGCCAATAATATTTCAACTAAAACAATTTTACAAGTAAAAAAATCTGTAAATGATAGCAAAACTTATGATTTTGTATTGGTTTAACCATTAAGTCTAGTCACTTAGTGGGACATACCTCACCTTAATGATTACATCTTTTCCCCCTAAATATAGATCATGATAAAGATATTTTATATCATATCCAAAAGAGGACAATATGACGATCATGTAATCATGTTTGAGGATATTGAATCTTAGCTAGAGAGTCATTTTAGATTCCGTCTTTTAAAAAATTGTCTTGTTCAATTAAAGGTGACAATTCTCTCTCTCTCTCTACATTATTTATTTTTTGAATTAACATCAGCATAAGAAATAATTAAGCAAAATATGTCTAAGATAGAATTATGATATATATAAATATATCTTTACATTCAAATTGTTGGAATTTTTTTAACTCCAAATTGCCTTATGAGAAATAAGAGTTACTAGATTTACCACACTTAAAAAATAAAGAGATCCATAAGGACTGGCAACACAGAAATGCTCATTATGATAGAGGTGTTATCTTTTTGAAGAAGCCCTCCTTGACTTCACTCTTAGATTTAATACTTGAACTATATTTGAATTTTCATTTTACTATACACATACGCTATCATATCTTGCTGATAATGTGTGTCTAATAATGATTTACTGTTTTGAACTCCTCGATAAGAGTTCATTTTACTTTGTATTCCATCAGTTTAATCCAGGATTTGGAAATTTATATGTATTTTATTAATTTTTAATAAATAAGTAAATTCATTAAATGTTATATAGATAGATATCAATATTCATATAGATATAGATATACTGATATCTCAGTATATCTAGATCTAGATCTAGATAGATCTATCTATCTATCTATCTATATATATATAAATTTACTGTTTATGTTTGTTTGTTTGTTGTATTTTTCTACTGAAAGAGACTTTTTATAATTAAATCTCCTCTGCTCCAGGATATGTAGACCTTGATCTACTGAAGCTTTAACAAATTTGAATAGTTCTGTTTTTACTGTGATTATCTTCATGCATAAATCTTGAGGTATTGTGTACATGGGTGCATACTTTCTGACTGTACTGTTATTTCTTAAAGTGAAATCTTGATCCCATTCATTACTATTTCTTACCAAATACAGTGTCTGGCAGATGCCAAATAAATTAAATTGAATAAAAGTATAGAGAAAGATTATGGAGGTATTTTTTCTTTCTTACATTTTTATTTTCCTTAACTCTTTCTATTCAGATTAAATTTTCATATGTGGGTCCAATGAAGATACAGAGGTAGGTGGCACGGTTTTCCCATTGTATCTAGGAGGTAATCTCTGGCAGCCTTCATATTCAAGGTATTGGCAAGGGTGAGTACATTCTCCTGGAAGTCCACAAAGAAGAGATTGGCAGACTAACAGAGATATGGAAATACAAAATAAAATTGTATGCTTATGAGAATATGTAAAGTATTATACACCAAAGTGTTTTTGAAATATTTATTTTCTAATGAGCATACAAGGTGAAAATTCAATAAAAATATGTCAATGTTTTACTCATACAGACCCTCATAGCATGACCTCTTGTCAAGCAAACTACACATGACTCTCAGAATACACAAATAGTTTTTTTTTTTTGGGGGGGGGACATAAAACAAATGCAATTAAATTAGTTATGTTTATTTTATACTTATGTTATTCAAAAATCTAAGCTGAATTCTCTTGGAATAAGTCACAGTATTTCTCCTGATGATAGCTTCATATTTGTATTTTTAAAGTAAATGTATATTGAAGATATTGAAGACAATTTATTTATTTATTTATTAAGATTTTATTTATTTGACACAGAGAGACACAGCGAGAGAGAGAACACAAGCAGGGGGAGTGAGAGAGGGAGAAGCAGGCTTGTCACTGAGCAGGGAGCCAGATGTAGGCCTTGATCCAAGGACCCTGAGATCAAGACCTGAGCTGAACGCAGATGCTTAATGCCTGAGCAGCCCCGGTGTTCCATACTTTTTAAACATAATGTTGTGAACTTATTATGAAACTGATGGCTCCAGAGTTGTCTTTCTACAATCCACCTTTAAGCAGTGCTCACACTTGGTCTGATCTTCCCCAAACAAGACCCATATATTAGTGTGATTATCCCAGTGATATGGTCACAAATAATCATCATTATGAGTCACAGATGTTAGTCTCAGTAAGGTATTTATGTGTTCCCTGTACCCTCCAGGCCTATCTCTGTGATTTTATTTTTGGAATCCTGGGGGAGAGAGAGTTATATACCTTATATGCACCTGTAAGTGGCAGAGATTCTTACACAACATCAAAAAATGCCTTGGGAGTTTTCAATGTCACACATGTAGTTAATGTCTGGTGAGAGACATTTTACAATTTCTTGTTCTGTGCTAAGTAGGATTAATGCTATGTTTATCTGATATTCTTCTCTAAACTTCAGGCATTGCCTAATAATTTATATTAAATTCATGGCATCTTCAGCACAATCATCTCCAGACCCACTAGAAAGATATACACTACTTTCTGTTTAGGAAAAACATATTATATTGACTGAGAATATCCACTTCCTGGCATAAAAATCCACCTGAACCATCAATGACATGAAATAATCCACATGAATTTTTAGTTATTAAAGTAAATTTGCCAACATTGCCTCCTGGAAATAAAAAAGAAAAAGAAAAAGAAAAAGAAAAAAAATGGCTTCTTCTTCTCTGGAGGCAGTACAGAAGCATTCATAAATTTGAAGTTTTCAACTGCTTCTATATCTATTTGTGTATACCATAAATAAATCCATGGTACTCACTGAGCGGAATGAAACACCCACCTGTATGGAATCCTGAAATACTTTAATGTTTCTCTTAAAGAATTATTTTATTATAATCAATAGCATAATGCTAAATGTTAGTGGTCTGTAGGATGCACCATGACCCTGAAGTTTGGATTATCAGAAAGGCTAATGGAAACTCGATGACTATAGTATTTTCAGATTGGGGGTTAATAATTTTAAGTTTTGTGGTCTTTACTAATAACATCCAATCATGTTCTAAGAACTAGAGATGTAGCATTAAATAAGATTGACACAGTTTCCTGCTCCCATATTATCTTTATATCCCCATGGGAGAGAAAGGAAATACAAATACACAATGTATGGATGGTGGTAAGTAACCTGGTGAAAGACAACACAAGGAAGGGAATGGGGAATGGGATTAAGGGTCTGGGGAGGATTATATTAAGGGCATATCACTCTTCCAAACATTATTTGAGAGCAATACACTGTGGACACATTTCACCTTCCTGAAAGTCTTAGGTGACACTCTTTGGGAGTCCAAAATAGTCGATATAAATGCTAACCCTGTGGGGCGCCTGGGTGGGTCAGTGGGTTAAAGCCTCTGCCTTTGGCTCAGGTTGTGATCTCAGGGTCCTGGGATGGAGCCCCGCGTCAGGCTCCCTACGCAGGGAGCCTGCTTCCTCCTCTCTCTGCCTGCATCTCTGCCTACTTGTGATCTCTATCAAATAAATAAATAAAATCTTAAAAAAATAAATAAATGCTAACCCTGCTTCTCTACCTGATTTTGTATTTATTTATATGTTTGTGTTTTGAATATAATTAATAGTATTTTATGCAGGGATCATTCATGTCTTATCCCAATAGTCTAGCATAATGACTGCCACATTATCTATATGCAATAAAATGTTTCCTGAAAGAAAAAAGAATAAATGAATACATCTATTAGTCATCGCTAAGAGCAAACATCAAATGTTTCTAAAGGAATTTCATGGAACTGGCCTAAATTCTACTAGCAAAATCTTCCAAGGAAGTATAAATTACTGTAGTGACAATATCATATCTCCAGTTTTGAATATTTTAACGAATTAATACATAATAAAATTTTGATAATTAAGAAATTATGGATGACAGGGTGCCTGGCTGGCTTAGTCCATAGAGGCTGCAATTCTTGATCTTCAGGTTGTGAGTTCAAGCCCCATGTTTGGGGAGACATTACTTAAAACTAAATAAAAGAATTAATGAAAGGCATGAACTAAGCCAATAATAATAAGGGTGAAATAAATTGAAACAATTCTGGAAATTGTTAAAAAGTTATTTAAGAATAATTGGATGTGGGGAGACATAAAATAAAATGACTTCTAAATGATGAGGTGTCATGCATCTCAAAGATTCAGGAAATTATCTTGTACATAAGCTTTAGATACAGACCTTTCTTTAAAAAATAATATTCAGCCACCAGAAAGGTTGAATACCCATCTTTTCATCAACTTGGATGGGACTGGAGGAGATTATGTTACGTGAAATAAGTCAAACAGAGAAAGTCAATTATTACATGGTTTCACTTACTTGTGGAACATAAGGAATAGCATGTGGGACATTAAAAGAAGGGAAAATGAAAGGTGAGAAATTGGAGAGGGAGACAAAGCATGAGAGACTATGGACTCCAGGAAACAGAGAGATTTAGAAGAGAAGAGGGGTTGGGGGAATGGTTGAGCCTGGTGATGGGTATTAAGGAGGGCATGGACTGCATGGAGCACTGGGTGTTATATGCAAACAATGAATCATGGAACACTACATCAAAAACTAGTGATGTACCATATGGTGACTAACATAACATGGAAATATATATATTTATATACACATACACACACATACATACATATACACATGTACATACATACACACACACACATATATATATATATAATTTTATTATGTATATGTATAATAAAAGTTGTATAAAGATTTTTTTTTTCTTGTCCAAGAGTTTACTTACCACCAAAACTAATTTAAAGGGTTGTGATACATGGACTCCAGCTAAAGGCATATGGACTTACTTTGGTAAAGGGATTAAGGTTTTCATAGTAATTTTAAATGATTTTATTGACCATATAATAAGTGTCAGTCAAATTTTAAAAAATAGATTATCTTAAAGTACAGTATATTGTGGTATAATTGACATCAGAAAATACTGTAGCTCTTTAATATACAAAAATTATGGATTTAATACACCTGTGAAACAATTATCACAGTAAAATTCATTGATTATCCATCATATCCCCAAATTTCCTACATCTTATTTTTTTATTTAAATTCAATTAGCCAACATATATTATATAATTAGATCAGATATGGGGTTCAGTAATTCATCAGCTGCATATAACACCCAGTGTTCATCACATCACGTGACCTCCTTAATGCCCATCACACTGTTACCCCATTTCCCCACCCACCTCCCCTCCAGAAATCCTCAGTTTCTTTCCCATACACATGGCTTGTCTCCCTCTCTTATTTCTTATCATTCAGTTTTCCCCTTCCTTCCCCTATGATAGTCTGCACTGTTTCTTATATTCCTAATATGAGTTAAACCATACAATTGTCTTTTTTTTTTGGACTTTATTTCAGTTAGCATAGTACCCTCGAGTTCTATCCATGTTGATGTAAAGGGTAAGTATTCATTATTTCCGATGCCTGAGTAATATTCCATTTTGTATATGAACCACATCTTCTTTATCCATTCCTCTATAAAAGGTCATTTCAGCTCCTTCTACAAGCTGGCTACTGTGGGCAATGCTGCTATGAACACTAAGGTGCAGGTACCTCTTAGTTTCGCTACATCTGTATCTTTGGCATAAATACCTAGTAATGCAATTGCTGGGTCATAGGGTAGCTTTATTTTCAACTTCTTGAAGAACCTTCATATTGTTTTCCAGACCAGCTGTACCAGCTCACATTCCCAACAACAGTGTAAGAAGTCCCCTGTTCTTCCACATCCTTGCCAATATTTGTTGTTTCTTGACTTGTTAATTGTAGTCATTCTGTCTGGTGTGAAGTGTGTATTTCTTTTTTCTTTTTTTTTTTTTTGTAGTGTAAAAGACTTAAAATACAAATGACACAGATTAACTTATTTTTTTCATTTTTATAGATAAATAAATGAAATGTTAAATCAAAAATTCTGATTAATAAATAACTAACAGGGTCAAACATAACAAAGTTTTTCTTTTAAATTCCACAGTAAAGTTGAAGTATCAAACAGACATAAGATCAAGAAGGAGATACTCAAGGAAGTGTTCTTGGACATTTTACATTGAAGTGTATACTTCAGGAATTACATAATATTCAACATCAATGACAAGAAAATGACAATGAACAAGAAATGTGTATATCAATGTTTATAGGAGCAATGTCCACAATAGCCAAACTATGAAAACAGCTCGATGTCCACTGTCAGATTAATGAATAAAGATGATGTGGTATTATTATAAAATGGATTATTACTCAGCCATCAAAAATGAAATTGTACCATTTGAAAGGTTTGGATGAAACTAGAGGGCATTATGCTAAGTGAAATATGTCAGTCAAAAAAGACAATTATCATATAGTTTCACACATATGTGGAATTTAAGAAATAAGACAGAAGACCATATGGGAAGTGAGTGAAGATTAAAATAAGACAAAATCAGAGAAGACAAACCATAAGGGACTCCTAACCATACAAGACAAACCGAGGATTGCTGGAGGAGAGGAGGCTGGGGGAATGAGATAACTGGGTGATGGGCATTATGAAGAGCATCTGATGGATTGAGCACTTGGTATTATATGCAACTGCTGAACTACTAAACTCTACCTCTGAAATTAGTAATACATTATATATTAATTAATTGAATTCAAATAAAATTATTCTGAAAGAATTCCCCAATCCTTACATTTAAAAGGGAGTCTGTTCAATCAAATTGTATTTCTAATAAAGTAAGTTCTCAATGTTTTATCAACATGCTCTTTGAAAAATTTGACTGTGATTAGGATAATAGAATTACCTAATTCACATAACTGAAGTTCTTCCTGTTTGTGCAATGAGCCATACACTGCCTCTCACCTTAGAATCATTCCAATGTCCCCTCTTTTTCTTTTCTGAAATAGTTTTCTTACAGTGCTTTGAGATATTATCCTTATTTCCTTTGTTTCACAGTTACATTCACTTTTTAAAAAATATTTAATTTATTTGACAGAGAGAAATCACAACTAGTCAGAAAAGCAGGCAGAGAGAGAGGAGGAAGCAGGCTCTCTGCTCCACAGGGAGCCCAATGCGGGGCTCCATCCCAGGACCCTGGGATCATGACCTGAGCCGAAGGCGGAGGCTTTAACCCACTGTATTTGACCCTGTTAGTTATTTATTAATCAGAATTTTTTATTTAACCTTTCATTTATTTATCTATAAAAATGAAAAAAATAGTTAATCTGTGTCATTTGTATTTTAAGTCTTTTACACTACAAAAAAAAAAAGAAAAAAGAAAAAAGAAATACACACTTCACACCATACAGAATGACTACAATCCCAGGACCCTGGGATCATGACCTGAACAGAAGGCAGAGGCTTTAACCCAGGCGCCCCATATTCACTTTTTGATCTCTAGTTTCTCAAAGGATTCCTACTTGCATTATATGTCTGTTCTTTTGGGTGATATTAACTAGATGCATCATAATTATCTAGGAAGTGATACCCAGGTGACAGAAATCTAAGAACTCCAAACGATTCTCAGTTATCTTGTTAGCTTAACGAGGCCCATGATTATCATTCAGATACATCATTTTCAAAATGTATTTGACTAATGGGTCTTACCTCATTATTTCAATTCATGGCATCTCTTTAAATTTCTTTTAATTTTTTAAATCAAATTATTGTGTAGTGGTTTAATGAAGCCCAAGTGTATATGTGTGTGGGGGGGTAAATGCTCTAAACTCAAGTTGCCTATGTGATTCCAGGACTGGAATAACACAGCCATGACAGAATATTCCTTAGTGTCCCATAAGAAGAAAATGTGTATTAGTGACTCAACTGGATTTATTTAAAAAGAATGAAATACTTCTACCTGTTTCAACTAAATTTCTATTGGCACACATTGTATCCCAGTATACTGAGTGAGGCCAACTTAAAAGTTCATGTTCTTCATGCAGCAACTGTTGTTATCAGTCACTGAAAGGTGCATCTAAAGAAAGGGACTTTTTGAATGAGTGCAGTATTTCCAGACTAGGGGTAACCTCAACACACAATTTCAGCTAAAGCAGCTCCATGAAGTAATTTCTATGTGAGGTAGATGTTAGCTCTAGTAAAAATGAAAAAAAAAATGTAACCTTCAACGATAGTAGTGCAGTTTTTGTGGTCATCAAAATTAGCACACTTTCATGAACCTTAGCTTCAAGTTTAAAGTATTATTTAATTGTTAAAACTTTAATTGTACTAAATAAATCAGTAAATATGAATTCAAAATTGTCTGGCTTGCATTGGTAACTAGTATGCATGCCTTTTGAGGAAATCTATTAACTTGAACCAAATTCAATTCCAATCACTGCATAGGAAAAATATGTTTTACTGCATAAAAATATATTTTAAAATATTTTATTTATTTATTTGACAGACAGGGATCACATGTAGGCAGAGAGGCAGGTGGGGGGGGGTGAAGCAAGCATCTCGCTGAGTAGAGAGCTGACGCGGGGCTGGATCCCAGGACCCTGGGATCATGACCTGAGCTTAAGGCCGAGGCTCAAACCATGGAGCCACCCAGGCGCCCCTCCTTTTAACGTGTTTGATATGAAAGCTCCTCTTGCAGTTTTCAACCTCTAATGAACAAAATATTTCATCCTGCTATTTTTATCTACAATATCCAATTATCATCTTTCCACTTCATTTGTGCATTAATCAAAAGCATTTTCAATCTTCACCTTTCACTTCAGTTTTGCTCACTTACTTGAGTAGTTGGGATTTACTGGGGATAACATCTACTCAACTAGAATGGACTAGTGTTAGTAATCCAGGTTTTAAAAAACAGCAATATTCTCACACTACCTTGTAAATAGTTGATAGTGCTTTAAATGGTATCTGAAATCCCTGTCTTCTGACTATGACCTAATTGCTTAGAGTTTCTGCTACCCTGCTCCATTCTCCTTCAATGTCTATTCTGATTGTCAGGGTCTTTACCACTTATTCTTCCAGAAGTCCTGTCTCCAAGCTATACCACTGGCTCTCCAAAGATGAAAGGAGGTTTTAGTGGGTAGACATTACAGTGCCATCTACTTTTCCATCTCCCCTGTGTGCTTGCCTGTCCATCAAACCATCATCCAGAGATCACAGCTCCCGAATGCTAGGGACCATCGCTGGAGGTCCCGTGTCTGGGGATGTACTCAGGTCTGGACCCAAAGTGAGTTTATGGCTATCTCACAGCTGAATAAATGAGAAAACTGACAAATATCTCATGCTTCATAGTGGAAAATATATGGCTAGAGGGATTCACCTATAATTCCCTAGATCAAGCCTTATGCAGTTACTTATCACAACTGCAGCCTTCAAAGAACTTGGATTCAGAAAGGCAGAGTAAGGAAATTAAGGCAGACAAACATGTGTCATTCAGGATCCTATAGGAAGGCAATGACCAGTTTATGTGGGCTCTGTTGGCACAGTGCCACTCCTGACCACAAACCAGTCTGTTTCAGGGTAAAAATTGCTAATAACCATGACTTGAGACAGAGAATGCAGGTTCTTCTTACACTGACTCTATAGGATTTTGCCCCTATTTAATGATGGGAGCATATTAAAAGTTAACAGTAACTGATTACCATTGGCAAAATGATTAATTGCATCAATTAAAAATGAGAACTAACAAAACTATATTACTTGATCAGTGACACACACCTTTCTTTCTTTCTTTCTTTCTTTCTTTCTGGGAAATAGAGAGTGTAAGAAGGGGTTCAGTGTTGAGGTTGAGGGCTAAGGAGACAGATAGAATCTTAAGCAGGCTCCATGTTGAAGTTGGAGCCCAACATGACCTGAGGTCATGACCTGAGCCAAAATCAGGAGTCAGACACTTAGCCAACTGAACAGCTCAGGAGCACCTATGCCACACACATTTCTAATCTAAATTTAACTATTAGAATATTAAATGCTATGTCACTATCCTCATTTTATGGAAGAGAATTTGGAGGTACATATAGATTATTTATACTTTATGTGTACAACTTGAATTTAAACTGAGGCTGCCTGAACACACCTCATACTTAACTGATTGCTTGTGACAAGGTTTTAACATTATTATTTATGACTAGATGGGTAATGAAGACCCTGAGAATTATAAGGGCAAGAAATAAACTGAATGAAATTGTTTTCTTCTAATTTCAATGAATTTAGCATAATTCAAGTACAAGTGAATTTAGCATAATTAATATGTCTGTTGATATTACAGACATAATTACTAAAGAACTTATTTGTGTACATCTTTCAATTATCATCTTGCATCCTTTTATTACAAGGCATGTCTGTGGTAGTGGGCTCCCTCTGCCTTTGTTTATCTGTTAATGTCTAAATTTATCTCTTATTTTGAAAGAACATTTTGTTATATACAGAATTCAAACATGACACATTTTTTTTCTCTTAGTACTTTAAATACAGTCTTATACTATCTTTTGGGATGTTAATTTCTGCTTAGAAATTAATGTTTTTCAGATTCATTTATATATGATGAGTTTGGTTTTTGTTGCTGCTTTCAAGATTTTCTTTTTGACTTGCAGTAGTTTAATTAGATGTGTCTTTTTTAAGATTTTATTTATTTATTTATTTGACAGCGAGAGAGAGAGAGAGAGAGAGATCACAAGTAGGCAGAGAGGCAGGCAGAGAGAGAGAGAGAGGGGAGCAGGCTCCCTGCCAAGCAGAGAACCCGATGTAGGACTCGATCCCAGGACCCTGAGACCATGACCTGAGCTGAAGGCAGCAGCTTAACCCACTGAGCAACCCAAGTGCCCCTAGATGTGTCTTTGTGTATATTTTCTTGGATTTATATTCCTTGGAGTTCACTGAGTTTCTTGATTCATGTATATCCTTATTGAAATATGAGGAAGTTTTGGCTGCTATTGCTTTAAATAAGCTCCTTATCCCTTTCTCACTCTTGAGATTCTTTTGAAGTATATATTAGTCTAATTGATGATATAAATAAGTCCCTTAGACATTGTTAATTTTTCTTGATTTTTTTCCCCCTACGACTTGCATTGCATCAAATTTGCTGATTGTTTCTTCTGCCTTTCAGGTCTGGACTTGAACCCTTCTAGTGAATTTTTGAATTCAGCTTTCGTATATTTCATCTATATAATTTCTGTTTTATTCCATTTTTATAAAACCTACCTATTCTTGATATGTTATTCATGTTCTTTGTATGTCCATACATCATTTTTTATGTTTTCCTTAAGTTTTTGCTGATCTTTCCACTTAGCTCTGTTAGTAGATTTAAAATTAAAGTGTTTTATTTAATAAGACTTTCTGTCGTGTCAGTTTTGAGACACTTGTTCTATTTATTTGAATAGACCATCTGTGTGTGTTTATTTATTTTTTACATTGGAATTTGGGGAGGAGGGACAGCCTCCTCTCTCAGTCTTTGCAGACTGGCCCTTTGTGTGGAGAGACCTTTGCTTTTCAGCCCAATATGAAGACTTAAGATAGCGGTGCATATCCTTTCTCCCAATTCTCCAGTATTGGCAGATTTTAATATATCTTAATTTCCCCTTGACTGCCACCTCTGCTTCTTCATGGTGCCCTAAATGTTCTATTAAGTCTAGCTGCCTATAATCTCTTACCCCTATGTATCCACTGATCTGCCGTCCTACCCTCTACCCCATTTTCATAGGTTGTGGTGTCTGCAAGTTCATTTTTTGGATTCTAAATTGAGATCCAAATTATACCCCTATTTTTTATTGTTTTAAATTTCTTTGTTTCTTGATTCACCATTTCTTGAGGGGTAACTACAGATATTTGACTGGTATTCAGAACTCTCTAAAGATTATTTTAGTCAGTCTATAGTGATTCACTTGATGTTTCTGTGAAGTAATGAGGTTATCCTGTGACTTCCTTGTCCACTCTGTTTCTAACGATATATAATTCTTGTTAAAAATACTTTTAGGGGTGTCTTGGTGGCTCATATTGTTAAGAATCTGTCTTTATCTTGGGTCATGGTCCCAAGGTCCTGCGATCAAATCCCACTTTGGGCTGCCTGCTCAGAAGGGTGCTTGAATCTATCCTTTTCCCTATGCCATTCACCCTGTTTGTGCTCTTTCTCTGTGTCAAACAAATAGATAACATATATTTTTTTTAATTTAACTGTTATGTGAAAATGGAAACAAAAAGAACTGTTATCCAGATGATAGTTCACACATCAGAAATATGTACATCATCATGTGAATATATATAATTATAATATAAATAAAATATATTATATAATATATATTATAGAATAATACACAGTACTATATACTAAAATACAATTTTGTGTATGATAAAGTATTATATATGTAATTATATTACATTAATTAAATAAATACATGATAGACAATATACATACTTATCACACTATATGATCATGTATGACTATGTATATCTATATGTATGTAATTATATACTATATTATATATAACTATATATACAATTTCTTATTACTAAATTAAAAACTTATTATCAATGGATGTAAAAGGCAAAAATTGTTTACACATTTAGGAAGCTATTTATTCAGTGAACATGTATAATGTCTATATAAACTTCTATTTACTTATATGCTAGAGTTAATTGACAATTTTTTTAAAATATAATAAAGCATAATTGGACATTAATTCAGAAAGATCTCTAAACTTAATCAAGATAAAAGAAGAGTTTATCTCACAAAGAAATTTCTCAAAATAAGTTTTCATAGACCTATTTTTAACATTTATGCTTAAGTTAGAGAAGAATGTGTTAAGTTTGGGAAAACTACTGTTTAGCATACTTACACACTATTTAATATCATGAGAAAAGTTTTAATTAATGAAACATTAATGTAGTTTTGTCCACCATGGTGTTTGTTTGTTTTTGTTTCAGGGGTAGAATGTAGTAATTATCAGTTGCATATAAGACCATAGTATTTCTCTTTTTTTTTTTAAATTTTTTAGAGTTCTTTTCAGTGTAACAGTATCCATTGTTTTTTTTTCCATTTTATTTATTTTTTCAGCGTAACAGTATTCATTCTTTTTGCACAACACTCAGTGCTCCATGCAAAACGTGCCCTCCCCATTACCCACCACCTGTTCCCCCAACCTCCCACCCCTGATCCTTCAAAACCCTCAGGTTGTTTTTCAGAGTCCATAGTCTCTTATGGTTCGCCTCCCCTTCCAAATTTTTTTTTTAATAAACATATAATGTATTTTTATCCACAGGGGTACAGGTCTGTGAATCGCCAGGTTTACACACTTCACAGCACTCACGATAGCACTTACCCTCCCCAATGTCCATAGCCCCCTCCCCCTCTCCCAATCCCACCTCCCCCCAGCAACCCCCAGTTTGTTTTGTGAGATTAAGAGTCATTTATGGTTTGTCTCCCTCCCAATCCCATCTTGTTTCATTTATTCTTCTCCTATCCCCCTAACCCCCCATGTTGCTTCTCCATGTCCTCATATCAGAGAGATCATATGATAGTTGTCTATAAGTCAATCGGAGAAAGACAAGTATCCATTGTTTTTACACCACACCCAGTGCTCCATGAAATATGAGCCCTCCCTATTACCCACTACCTGGTTCCCCCAACCACCCCCCCCCGCCCCTTCAAAACCCTCAGGTTGTTTTTCAGAGGCCAAATTCTCTCATGGTTCATCTCCCCTTCCAATTTTTCTCAACTCCCTTCTCCTCTCCATCTCCCCATGTCCTCCATGTTATTTGTTCTGCTCCATAAATAAGTGAAACCATATGATACTTGACTCTCTCTGTTTGAGTTATTTCACTCAGCATAATCTCTTCCACTCACATCCATGTTGATACAAGACTTGGGTATCAATCCTTTCTGATGGAGGTATAATACTCCATCGTGTATAAGGACCACATCTTCCTTATCCATTCATCCTTTGAAGGGCATCTTGGTTCTTTCCACAGTTTGGCCACCATGGCCATTGCTGCTATAAACATTGGGGGTACAGATGGTCCTTCTTTTCACTACATTTGTATCTTTGTGGTAAATTCCCAGCAGTGAAATTGCAGGGTCGTAGGGAAGCTCTATTCTTAATTTCTTCAGGAATCTCCACACTGTTCTCCAAAGTGGCTGCACCAACTTGCATTCCCAACAGTGTAAGAGCGTTCCCCTTTCTCCACATCTTCTCCAACACATTTTGTTTCCTGTCTTGCTAATTTTGGCTATTCTAACTGGTGTAAGGTGGTATCTCAATGTGGTTTTAATTTGAAACTCCCTGCTGGCTAGTGATGATGAACATTTTTTCGTGTGTCTGATCGCCATTTGTATGTCTTCATTGGAGAAGTGTCTTTTCATATCTTTGGCCCATTTTTTGATATGATTATCTGTTTTGTGTGTGTTGAGTTTGAGGTGTTCTTTATAGATCCTGGATATCAACCTTTTGTCTGTACTGTCATTTGCAAATATCTTCTCCCATTGCGTGGGTTGCCTCTTGGTTTTGTTGACTGTTTACTTTGCTTTTAATCTTGATGATGTCCCAAAAGTTCATTTTTGCTTTTGTTTCCTTTGCCTTTGGAGTCATGTCTTGAAAGCAGTTGCTGTAGCTGATATCGAAGAGGTTACTGCCTATGTTCTCCTCTAGGATTCTGATGGATTCCTGTCTCACGTTGAGGTCTTTTATCCATTTTGAGTTTATGTTTTTGTATGGTGTAAGAGAATGGTCAAGTTTCATTCTTCTACATATAGCTGTCCAGTTTTCCCAGCACCATTTATTGAAGAGACTGTCTTTTTTCCACTGTATATTTTTTCCTGTTTTGTCGAAGATTATTTGACCATAGCGTTGAGGATCTACATCTGGGCTCTCTACTCTGTTCCACTGGTCTGTGTGTCTGTTTTATGCAAGTACCATGCTGTCTTGGTGATCACAGCTTTGTAGTAAAGCTTGAAATCAGGAAACGTGATGCCACCAGTTTTGTTTTTGTTTTTCAACATTTCCTTAGTAATCCGGGGTCTCTTCTGATTCCATACAAATTTTAGGATTCTTTGCTCCAGCTCTTTGAAAAATAACGTGGAATTTTTATCGGAATGACATTGAATGTATAGATAGCTCTAGGCAGTATAGACATTTTAACAATGTTTATTCTTCTGATCCAAGAGCATGGAATGATCTTCCATCGTTTTGTGTCTTCTTCAATTTCTTTTTTTAAGATTTTATTTATTTATTTGACAGACAGAGATCACAAGCAGGCAGAGAGGCAGGCAGAGAGAGAGGAGGAAGCAGTATCCCTGCTGAGCAAAGAGCCCAATATGGGGCTCAATCCCAGGACCCTGAGATCATGACTTGAGCTGAAGGTAGAGGCTTTAACCCACTGATCCACCCAGGCGTGCCTCAATTTCTTTCTTTTTTTTTTTTTTTACAGATTTTATTTATTTATTTGACAGACAGAGATCACAAGTAGGCAGGGGGTAGGCAGAGAGAGAGGAGGAAGCAGGCTCCCTGCTGAGCAGAGAACCTGATGCAGGGCCAGATCTGAAAATCATGGGATCATGACCTTAGCCAAAGGCAGAGGCTTTAACCCACTGAGCCACCCAGGCACCCCAACTTCCCTCAATTTCTTAACGTCATAGTATTTCTAACAAGTTTTTCTTTAAAATTCTAGTTAATATTTAGAATATTCATATTTTTAAAATAATAATAATGAATATCTCTCTGATTCAGTGAGTTGACTTCTTGTTTTGTTGACCGTATCTGTGTGTATGTGCAGAGGCTTTTGATCTTGATGAAGTCCCAAAAGTTCATTTTCACGTTTCCTTTGCCTTTGGAGATAGGTCTTGAAAGAAGTTGCTGTGGCCAATGTCAAAGAGGTTACTGCTTATGTTCTCCTCTGGGATTTTGACAGATTCCTGCCTCACATATATATTTTGAGTTTATCATTGTGTATGGTGTAAGAGAATGGTCAAGTTTCATTCTTTTTTTTCTTTTTTTAAAGACTTTATTTATTTATTTGACAGAGAGAGAGAGATCACAAGTAGTCAGAGAGGCAGGAAGTGAGAGAGGGGGAAGCAGTCTCCCTGCTGAGCAGAAAGCCCAATGAAGGGCTTTATCCCAGGACCCTGAGACCATGACCTGAGCTTAAGGCAGAGGCTTAACCCACTGAGCCATCCAGATGCCCGACTCATTCTTCTATTCATAGCTGTCCAATTTTTCCAGCACCATTTACTGAAGAGATTGTCTTTTTCCCACTGTATGTATGTGTGTGTGTGTGTGTGTGTGTGTTATACACACACACACACACACACACACACACACATATTTTTGGAGAAAGGGGAACCCTCTTTCCCTTGGTGGGACTGAAAGCTGGTGTTGCCACTTTGGAAAAAGGTGTGGAGATTTTTTTAGAAATTAAAAATAGAACTATCCTATGACCATGTAATTGCAGTACTAGGTATCTACTGAAAAGATACAAATGTAGTGCAAAGAAGGGCTACTTATACCCCAAGTTCATAGCAGCAATGGCCACAATCACCAAACTGTGGAAAGAGCCAAGATACACTTCAACAAATTACTAGATAAAGAATATATACAATGGAATAGTATGCCTCCATCAGAAAGGATGAATACCCAACTTTTATATCAACATGGATGGGACTGGAAGATATTATGCTGAGTGAAAAAAGTCAAGCAGAGAGAGTCAACCATCATATGGTTTCACTTTCTTGTGGAGCATAAAGAACGACACAGAGGTCATTGAGAGAAGGAGAGGGGAAGAGAGTTGGGGGAAATTGGAGGGGGAGATGAACCATGAAAGACTGTGGACTCTAAGAAACACACTGAGGGATTTGGAGGGAAGGGACTTGGGTGTTGGGTGAGACTGTTGGTGGATATTAAGTGGGGCTGTCTTGCATTGAGCACTGGGTGTGATGCATAAACAATGAATCTTGGAACACTGGAAAAATAAAATTAAATTTAAAAAATAAACAAAATAAAAATAGTAATTTAGGGGCATAATGATGTTTCAGTCAGTTAAGCATCCAGCTCTTGATTTCATCTCAGGTCATGATCTCAGTGTCATGAGACCAAGCCCCATAATGGTCTCCATGCTCAATGCAGCATCTGAAAATTACCTCTCTCCTTCTTCCTTTCCCCCTTCCTATTCCCTTTCATATGTCCACATTTGAGAAGTAAATTTAACTGTTTTCATACCATTATTTCATGGTAATATCTTCATGGCAATTTTTTGGGCTGAGCAGAAATAGAAGGAAGACTCTTTATTTGGAGTTTTAAACAATCACCTAGGATCTCATTCCTGTGACAACTTTAATATTTTGAGATATCATTTTATATTAAATTAGCTGCTTAGATGTGTGAACAATGAGCATTTTATACACTCCGGTGGTATATTCAGTACTAAATAATCAGAGGCTTAGGTACCTCCAGGACTTAAGATCATTGTAGTTCTTACTGTTCACAAACTAATATGAGTGATGGTACATACACCCTAGTAAAGGATTTATGAACGCAAAGGGGAGGTGTATATTCAAAATATTATCACCCTGACCTATGGCAATTCAGAACATTTAAGTGATTGTTTCCTGCAATTTTGAGATCATCAGAAAGATTTAAGAGTCATAGTTTTGATTTTTGTTGGTGTTTATTTTCGTAATTATCTTACAACCTTCAAGCAACAATCCAGGCTGACTTTATTTTCTGAATTTGTTACTTAATATATGAAGGAATTGCAAGACAAATTAAAAACAACAACAATTAAACAACAAAAACAGCTTTTCTGGGTCACCAGCAATTTCAGCCTCTTCAGTTACTTAGTAAGTCTGTCAACTCACAGGTTTACTGATTCACACTTAGGATAGTTTCTATTATCAAATAATTTCTTTAATTACTATGGCTTATTCATATTTTCTTTTTCTTATTGAGTTGAATACAAATTCTTTTTTGCAAAAGAATATATTTTACTTTTTCAAATTTATTGTCAAATCACTTTTGTAGTTTTGTTATGAGTTTTGCTTTTCAATTTCTTGTCATATATGTTGTATTTAACTAGAAACTTTCCATAACCATTTGTTATTCTTATCCATTATATATATATATAAATGAGAGGATGGATATGTGTATATATATATATATATATATATATATATATATACATGCACACACACACATATATATAATATATGTATTATATATAATATATATTAGTTTTATAATATAAATTTATAGATAGTTTTATAATATAAATTTATAGATAGTTTTACTATCTACATAGTAAAACTAATATATACTAGTTGTAGATAGTAAAACTAATATAATTAAATATTTCAAACATACATGACATTCTTACTTTAAATATGTAACATTTTCTACTATATTTATGAACAACTCCATCAAAGTATGAATTTTAAATTAAAAAAAAATATGAGGTACAGAATATATAGTCAAAAACTAGACCTTGATTAGAAGCAGAACTATGAACCACAGTCTACAGAATCTGGTCTTAAAAGCCAGATTGCTGTAAGTCAGACTAATAAAAAGTCAGACCAACTATCCCTACTAACAACCCAGGAAGCCAAACAATAAACCCAATAACAACCAGACACAAGTGTGAACTTCCTTAATAACTCAGAGCTTCTTTATTTTTTTTTCCTGCTTCAAATTTTGGGCTAACCAGAAAAAGCCAAATATGTACCTCTGGCTTACCTCAACTTCGTCATGGCAATAGCCTCCAATCAGCATATTCTTGAAATACTTCCTTGTTCCTTTTTTTTCTCTTTTTTTTTAAGTTTCCCCACTTTTCTGTCTAACTTTAATGATTTGCCAAATAGAAGTGATAGTTGTTGATGCCCTTGCTAAAACAAGTTTTTAATAAATAAATTTTCTTTGTGTTCACTTGGTAAGTTTTAGCTATTTCCACAAATAATAACCCTGATGAATTAAAATAAGCATCATCCTTTTCTTATGAAACTCACAAAAACTATTTCTATTTCAACTAAATTTCCAGTAAAATATTCTTGGAGCTGGATTAAATTCATGAATAACTTTTTTAATCTACCTTTTATTTTTGCACCTATCAAATTCCAACACTTTTATTAATATCTAAGACAAAGAAAACACTTATGTCATGAAACAGGAATATTACCAATGTTAGTAAGAAATTATGGAACAAGTAACTTCATCGTTTCTTAAATCTGGTTTATGGAGGTAATTTCTGACATCTCAGAAGATGATATTAACCATCTGCTTCAAGACACAGATAGAAGTTTCTGACTTCTGAGAATTACAACACAATGACTAGCATCCCACAGTGTACATCATGGCCAGAGCCCCGGGAGATGGGTTTACAAATTGGATGGGTTAGAGAATGAAGACATGACATAGGTATGAGTGGAGATAGGTAGAGCACTTGGGTGAAATGGATGAACATATTCGGGCAAACATTCTGGGCCCAGCCTTTAATTTTTTGTGTTGTTAATTCCTAAGGTAATTTTTAAATAATTTCTCTCTTCTTTTCTCTCATTCTGTTTTATCTTGCTAGAGGTTTATATAAATGACAGTTTTAAAATTACTTTAATATATATAAATAATATATGCTGCAAATATGCATATAAAATTTGTAACATTGCAAATATATATAGCATATTATCTATATATTTATTCTATATATTCATATAATGTATATAGTAATATATACTTTTATGCATTATTTTAAACATTAAATATAAATTATATAATACTAAATATCTTTGTATATTAGTAACATATAATCAAAATATTTAGATATGTGTGTGTCTTTTATGTATAAAATAGAATGTGTGATTATATATACATGCCTTAGTTTTATTTAATTTCTCTTATATGGAACATCATTGTTCAATATCATAGCCATAAAGTAACATTGGCTGTTGAGCACTTGATATGTGCATATTCCAAATTGATAAACACTGTAAATATAAAATAAACATTGGATCTAGAAAAGAGAGTATAAAAATCTAAAATATTGGGATGTCTGGGTGGCTCAGTTGGTTGAGAATTTGTCTTTGGCTTGGATCATGATCCCAATGCTCTGGGATCAAGTCTTGCATCTGGCTCCCTGCTCAATGAGGAGCCTGCTTTTCCCTCTGCCTGCTGCCCCCCGTGCACGTGCTCTTGCTTTCAATCTCTCACTCTCTCTTTGATAATAAATAAATAAATAAATATTTCTAATATATCAGTAAATAATATTATTCCCTAAGACATTATAATGAAAATATTTAGATATAATAGATAAATAAAATTTATTTTTAAAATTGTTTTCAGGGGCGCCTAGGTGGCTCAGTGGGTTAAGCCGCTGCCTTCAGCTCAGGTCATGATCTCAGTGTCCTGAGATCGAGTCCCGCATTGGGCTCTCTGCTCAGCAGGGAGCCTGCTTCCCTCTCTCTCTCTCTGCCTGCCTCTCTGTCTGCTTGTGATCTTTCTCTGTCAAGTAAATAAATAAAATCTTTAAAAAAATTATTAAAAAAAATTTAAAAAATTGTTTTCAGTTTTCAAAATGTTATTTTAAGATTTCCAATAGAAAATTTAATAGTAATAGGAGGAGTTAAGATAGACTAGTAGGGAGTTCCTATGCTTACCTTGTACCAAGAACACAGTTAGATAAATGTTAAATCATTCTGAACATGCAAGAAATTGATCTGAGGACTAAGGGAAAAAACTGCACAACTAGAGGGAGAATGGATGCCACATCAGGGAAAATAGAAAAGACAGAGACATGATTTGGGGAAGAAAAGAATGGCTGGGGCTTTTGAGGGAAAGGAACCCGGATTATGGAGAAAAGAGAGAGAGATAGAAAGAGAGCAGCATGCAGGTGATTGCACAAGCAAAACACTCCCACACAACTATTTCCTGGGAAAATGAAATTGTCTGATTATATTAACCTTTTCTAAAGAGTAGAGCTCAAAGACCGAAGTTTTTAAAGTCTATCCCATCTCTGGTGTGGTGCCTATCAGACAACGGTGCATTTGTGGAGAAGAAGGGCAGAGGTCTGGGAACAGGCAGTGTGGTCTGAGGATCCCATGTACTGGGAGAGACAGTTTCTTTGCTTGGGACAGGTGGCATTTCCTCTCCAGGCACAAAAGAGCTGGTGGGCATCATTGCACTTTCCTCTTCATTAGCATAAGAACAGAGAAAACTGTTGAGAGCATCTAACCTGGGCACTGGCTTTTTACTACACTTCACTTGAAGCCTCTACACATTTGTGCAACTGCCATGGGACAAACTTGTACCAGCCACAGTGTGGTGAGAGCCTCTCTCAGAGGAACAAGTTTCTACAACTTGCAGAGTCCCTAAAATTTAGAGTAATTAAACCCAGCTGATATGCTTGAGATAAAACAAAGGAGCAGGGACACCTGGGTGGCTCAGTTAGCTACATGTCTACATGTCTACATGTCTGACTTCTGCTCAAGTCATGATCCAAGGGTTCTGGGATCAAATCCTGCATCAGGCTCCTTGTTCAGAGGGGAGCCTGCTTCACCCTCTGCCTGCCACTCCTCCTGCTTGTGCTCTCTTTTCCTCCAAAAAATACATAAACAAAATCTTTATAAAAATAAACTTAAAAAACACAGGAACAGTGTACTTTTAGGTGGGCAGTTGCTTGTACACAAAAAGGTGAAAAACAGGGACCTGAAGGATGCCTATGACATGCCAGGAGAGATTGATTGCTTTTCTGTGAGGGCTTCTTGAATACAAAGGCACAAATCACCTACCCCAGGATGAGAGAGCATGTTGTTACCATTTCTTTCCTACCCATTCGCATGGATTGACTTCATTGAGCAGCACAGAACCCACAGTGGAGCCTTGAGATGATTACAGCCCACTACACTGCATTCTTCAAGTACTTCTGAATTAGGACAAGTATCCCTGAAATTCAGAGCTGCATCAGTCCGACTCCCAGAAGGAAACCGCAAAACCTACACCAAGTCTGCTGACCATAGAACACTGCAAAACTTGAACTCTAGGGGAAATAGGAGCTAGACTCTTTTAACAAGCAGACCAAAACACACCTAGTTAAAACTCGTGACGCTGTGGACAAGATCCAAACACTGTCCACTTTAGTCAAGGAGAAACTCTGCTGAGGACTGATCTGAAGGAAAGACCAGCAAAAACACAACAACAAAGTTCACACAGTATATACTGGAAACACTTCCAGAAGCCCCAGGTTCTGTACAGTATATGATCTTTTCATAATACAGCCACTACTCTCAGGAGCAAGTAATACAATGAGCTTTATTAACATAAAAGAGCCTAAGACCTAGATAAAATTCCAAGATGGAGGAATTCATCCCAAAGAAAGATCAAGAACATGTTATGACCAATGATCTAATCAAAACAGATATAAGTATATGCCTGAACCAGAATCTAAAACAACAATCATAAGGCTACTAGCTGGGCTTGATAAAAGCAAAGAATACCTGAGGGAATCCCTTACCATAGAGACACAAGACCTTAAAACAAGTCAGGACAAAATAAAATATACTATAACCATGTTGCAGAACTGATGGATGTATTGACCACAAGGATAGAAGAAGTAGAGAATCAAATAAGTGATATGGAAGAAAAACCATGGAAAGTAATGAAGCTGATAAGAAGAGGTAAAATATTGCTTCAAAAATGTAGACTTAGGGAACTAAACAACTCAAAAAGGCATATTGACTTTCACATCATAGGAGTCCCAGAAGAAGAGAAGGAAAAACGTTCATAAGGTTTATTTGGAAAATTATAGCTAAAAACTTCCCTAATCTGAGAAAGAAACAGACACCCAAATCCAAAAAGCACTGAAAAAATCCCATAAAACAAACAAATAACAACAATAAAACAACAACAAAAGACATTTAAAGAAGAGTTAAAACCTATTTTTCTCAAACTGTTCCCCCAAAAAACCCAAAACCAAAACCATTAACAAAAACAAAACAAAAAACAACAACAATAACAAAAAAAAAAAATGAAAGGAAGACTTCCAAACTCATTCTGAGGCCAGCATTACTTTCATTCCAAACCAAAAACCCCAATAAAAAGGAGAATTACAGGCTAATATCTCCAATGAACCTGGATGCAAATTCTCAAAAAGACAAGCAAGTCAAATCCAAAAGTACATTAACATAATTATTTATGGGTCACCAGAGGTGGCTCAGTTAGTTGAGTGTCTAACTTGATTTTGACTCAGGTCATGAACACAGAGTCCTGAGATCAAGCCCCGTGTCAGCCCCATGTTTAGTACAGAGTCTGCTTCTCTCACTCTCTTCTTCTGACCCAACCCATGCTCTCTCTCTGTCTCTCTAAAAATTAATAAACAAAATATTTATAAAAATAATTTTTCATACTAACCAAGTGAAATTTATTACAGTGCTTCAAGTGTGCTTCTATATTCACAAATCAATCATCAAAATACACCATATTAATAAAAGAAAGGATGATAACTATACTATCCTCTCAATACATGGAGAAAAAGCATTTGACAAAGTATAGCATCCATTCTTGGTTAAAACAAACAAACAAAATAACAAATTTTAGATACAGGAAACATACCTAAACATCATAAAGGCTGTGTACAAAAGACTCACAGGTAATATCATATTCAATGAGGATAAACAAGAGCTTTTCCTCTGTGGAAGATAGGGGTAGCCACTCTCATTATTGTCATTTAACATAATACTGGATGGTCTTAGATTCAGCAATTAGACAACAAAAAGATATAAAAGTAATCCAAATTGGCAAGGAAGAAGGAAAATTTTCCCCATTCACAGGTGACATGATAATCTATGTAGGAAACCAAGGACTCCACCAAAAAAAATGCTAGAACTAGCAAAATTTCATTAAAGTCACAGGACACAAAGTCAACATATTGAAATCTGTCGTATTCTCATATATCAACAATGAAGCAATAGAAAGAGAAAATAATTAGTCAATCTTATTTACAATTGCACTAAAACTATAAGATACCAAAAATTAAATCAGCCACAGAGGCAGATGATCTGTACTCTGAAAACTATTCAACACTACATCTGAAACTAATGATGTAATATGTGTTGGGTAATATATTTTAAAATTATATAAGTGTTTTTGAACTAATGGGTGGGAGTATATGAGAATAATGCGGTGTTTAACTTATTTAACAGTGTGTAATACATTCCTTTTGTAACATCTTTTTTTCAATAAGATATAAATGTCTGTTAAACTATGCATAGAAGCGATGAAAGACCATTCCATGCTCATTGATCAGAAGAATAGACATTGTTAAAATGTCTATACTGCCTAGAGCAATCTATACATTCAATATCATTCCGATAAAAATTCTAATGGCATTTTAAAAAGAGCTGGAACAAACAATCCTAAAATTTGCATGGAACCAGAAGAGACCCTGAATTGCTAAGGAAATGTTGAAAAAGAAAAACAAAACTGAGGCATCACGTTGCCTGATTTCAATCATTACTACAAAGCTGTGATCACCAAGACAGCATGGCACTGGCACGAAAACAGGCACATAGAGCAGTGGAACAGAGTATAGAGACAAGATATGGACCCTCAATTCTGTGGTCAAATAATCTTTGACAAACCTGGAAAAAATATACAGTGGAAAAAAGACAGTCCCTTTGATAAATGGTGCTGGGAAAACTGGACAGCTATGTATAGAAGAATGAAACTCAACCATTATCTTACACCGTACACAAAGATAAACTCAAAATGGATAAAAGTCCTCAACGTTGAGACAGGAATCCATCAGAATCCCAGAAGAGAACAGAGGCAGTAATCTCTTAGACATCAGCCACAGCAACTTCTTTGAGATATGTCTCCAAAGGCAAAGGAAACAAAAGTGAAAATGAACTCTTGGGACTTCATCATGATTAAAAGCTTCTGCAAAGGAAATAGCCAACAAAACAAAGGGGCAACCCACGAAATGGGAGAAGATATTCGCAAATGACACTACTTAAAAAAGGGCTGATATCCAAGATCTATAAAGAAATCCTCAAACTCAACCCACACAAAACAGATAATCACGTCAAAAACTGGGTAGAAGACATGAAACCACACTTCTCCAAAGAAGACATACAAATGGCTAACAGACACATGAAAAAATGTTCATCCTCATTAGACACCAGGGAGTTTCAAATCAAAACCACACAGAGATAACATTTTAGAATGTCCATAATTAACAAGACAATAAACAGCATGTGTTGTAGAGGATATAGATAAAGGGGAACCCTCTTGCACTCTTGGTGGGAATGCAATTTGTTGCAGCCACTTTGGGTAACAGTGTGGAGATTACTTAAGAAATTAAAAATAGAGCTTCCCTATGATGCTGCAATTGCACTACTGGGTATTTACCCCAAAGATACAGATGTAGTAAAAAGAAGAGTCATCTCTACCAGAATGTTCATAGCAGCAATGGCTTCAATCACCAAAGTGTGGGAAGAACCAAGAAGCCCTTTAAGAGAGGAGTGGATAAAGAAGATATGGTCTATATATACTATGGAGTACTATGCCTCCATCAGAAAGGATGATCAACATGGACAGGAATGGAAGACATGCTGAGTGAAATAAGTAAAGCAGAGGGAGTCAATTATCATATGGTTTTGCTTACTTGTGGAGCATAAGGAATAAAATGGAGGGCATGGGGAGATGGGGAGGAGAAGGGAGCTGGGGGAAATTGGAGGGGGAAAGAACCATAAAAGACTGTGGACTCTGAGAAACAAACTGAGGGTTTTGGAGGGGAGGTGGGTGGGGGGTTGTGTGAGCCTGGTGTGGATATCATGGGGGACACGTGTTGCATGGAGCATTGGGTATGGTGCATAAAAATGAATTCTGGAACACTGAAAAGACATAAAACAACAACAACAACAACAACTGTACATGGAAGCATATTGGACTATCACTGTGCTTAACATAAAAATGAAAAAAGAAACAGAAAAGGAAAACACAGAGCCAAATTATTTGCTATTTTGCTATTTCACCACTGCTGCTGATATTCTGTGCCCTGAATATTTTCTAAGAGTGGTAATTTGTGAAATAGTTTTATTTCAGTTGGGGGAATAAGTGTTATCTTTGTCTCCATTGACTTGTTTAATTGGTATCAGCCCATAGTAAATCTTAATTTGTAATTACTACAATTGGTCTATCATAACTTTATATTTGTAGTGATTTTCACTCTATGAACATGTCTGTAATTAACCTTAGCTTTTAAAAAATGTAATAAATCAACTTTAATTAATTTATTATTATTGTGTTCATTATTATCTAATTCTTTCCTTCATTCATTTCAGTGTCCTCCATTTTATCTATGTTTATCTATGTTGCCTCAAATGGTAATATTTCTTTCATCTTTAAGCTGAATAATATTCCTTGTATGTATTACAGGCCACATTCCCTTTAGCCATATTTCCCTCAAAAATTTTTATATTGTTTAAGTATACTTGCTACCATGGATAAGGTTGCATTAAGCAATTAAATGCTCATAAGTCATTGGGATTCTGACTAATTTCTTCAGCGATACATTCAGAAATGGGATTCATGGATCAAATGGTGATTCTATTTTTAAATTGATATATGTCCACATAGTTTTCCATGATGACTGCACTAAGTTATATTCCCATCAGTGCACAGTGTTCCTTTTCTCCACATTCTCATATTTCTTCCTTATATTCCTTTTTCAGTTACTTTCATTCCCTTGACTTATTAATTCTGTAACTGGAAGCCTGTATCTCCCACTGCACTTTTCCCATTATTTTAATCCCTACTCACTTATTATCATTTGTTTCTATTTTTGAAAATAGTCATCCTAACATTTGTGAAGTGATATCATCTTATGGTTTTGATTTTCACATCCCTGATGATATGTGATGCTGAATACCTTTTTCAATAACTTAAGTACTGGTACACTTAAAGAAATATTTATTAAGGTTCTTAGCCTATTTTTAATGGTATCATTTAGTTTTGGGTTGTTGTTGTTGCTGCTGCCATTGTAGTTGTTTGCTATTAACTTATAGGATTTTCTTATGTATTTTGGGTATTAAGCACTCATCATAAATATAATTTTCACATACTTCCTTTCATTGCTTAGGTTGCCTTTTCATCATGTTGAGTGTTTCCTTTGCTATACAGACAAATTTTTGTTTGATTTAGTGCTTTATTGTCTCTGCATTTGGTATAAGATCTAAGAAATCATTTCCAAATGCAATGGTATAAGCTTCCACAACATAGTTATTTTTTTAAGATTTTATTTATTTATTTGACAGAAAGAGACACAGAGAGAGGAAACACAAGCAGGTAGAGTGGGAAAGGGAGAAGCAGGCCTTCCGCTGAGCAGAGAGCCCAATGTGGGACTTGATCCCAGGACCCAGGGATCATGACCTAAGCTGAAAGGTAGACACTTAACAACAGAGCCACCCAGGTGCCCCAACAACGTAGCTTCTTCTAGAAGTTTTATTTTCTCAAATTTTATGTTTAGGACTCAAATACAGTTGAATTTGAGTGTCCACCAGGAAAAGATTTCAATTTATTTCTTTTCATGTGGATATGTAGTATTTCCAAGAACATTTATAAAGAGACCATTATTTCCCCACTGTGTATTTTTGGTGCCCTTATAAAAATTAATTGACCATATACCTGTGGGTTATTTCAAAATTCTCCAAATTATTCCATTGCTCTACATGTCTGTTTTTATTCCATATCATAATGTTTTCATTACCATAGCTTCATAATATATTTGAAGTCAGGAATGGTAATATCTCGTTTTTTTTTCAGTTTTTAATTTAAATTCAATTAACCAACATGTAATAATAAATCATTAGTTTTTGATGTAGTGTTTAATGATTCATTAGTTGCATATAACACCCAATGCTAGATCACATCACATTCCCTCCTTAATTCCCATCACCCAGTTACCCCATCCCCCCACCCCCACCCACCTCCCTTTCTGTAACCCTCAGTTTATTTCCTGCTGTCAAGAGATTTTCATGGTTGTCTCCCTCTCTGATTTCTTCCCATTCAGTTTTTCCTCCCTTCCTCTATGATCCTCTGCACTATTTCTTATATTCCACATATGAGTGAAACCATATAATTTTTTTTTGGTTGTTGTTATTATTTTTACTGACTTACTCCACATAGCATAATTCCCTACAGGTCCATCCATGTCAATGTAAATGGTAAGTATTCATTCTTTCTGATGGCTGAGTAACATTCCATTGTGTACATGAACCTTACCTTCTTTATCCATTCATCTGTGAAGGACATCGTGGCTTCTTCCTGTTCTTCTTGATCCAAGTTACTTTGGTTATTCAGTATCTTGTAGGTTTCAAAATAAATTTCAGGATTTTATTCCTATTTTTTGGAAAATTACATTAGGATTATGATAGTGATTATCTTTAATTTGTGGGCTGCTCTGGGTTTTATGAACATTTTCACATTACCAATGCTTTCTATCCATGAACATAGACTGTCCTATTAACTTTCACCTTGCTTAATTTCTTTCAATGTTTTGCAGTAATAAATGTAGAAGTCTTTAACTTCGTCAGTAAGTTTATTTATCTGTATTTTACTTTTTCTGCCATCTTAAATTTTCTTTTCAGAATGATTATTATAAGGGTGTGGGAAAATAATTGATTTTTATGCTGATATTTGTTCTGCAACATTGATGATTTTATTAGTTCTAAGAGTTATTTTTGTGGAAATTTTAGGGTTTCCTACATATAAGTTAATATCTCCAAACACTGACTAATGTGTTGCCTTATTTATAATTTAGTTGTTTTTTTTTAAGTTTATTTCTTTTTTTTAAGATTTTATTTATTTATTCGACAGGGAGAAATCACAAGAGAGGCAGGCAGAGAGAGAGGAAGGGAAGTAGGCTCTCCGCTGAGCAGAGAGCCCAATATGGGACTCGATCCCAGGACCCTGAGATCATGACCTGAGCCGAAGGCAGCGGCTTAACCCACTGAGCTTTGGCTAGAACAATTAATACTATTTTGAACATGAGGGGTGGAAGAAGGGATCCTTGCATTGTCCTAGTTTTTAGGAAAATATTTCAGTTTTTCACCATTGGGTATTATGTTAGCTGCAGGCGTTTCATAAATGACCTTTATTGTGATGAATTAAGTCCTTCTATATTTAATTTATTGAAATTTTTTTATGATTTGATGTTGAGTTATGTCATTTTTTTGAGTATTTTGATATGATTTTGTAATTTTTATTTTTCAGCCTATCAATATGCTGTATCACACTGATTGACTTCCATTAAGTTGAAACATCTTTTTAATCCAGGGACAAATCATCTGTGGTCATAATTTATAGACTTTTTAATGCACTGCTGAATTTGGTTTGTTAGTACCTTTTCGAGGATTATTATATATGTTCATCGGGTATTTTGGTCCGTAGGGTGTTTTTGTTTTTATTTTTGTGTTGTTTTTTTTTTGTGTGTGTCTTTCTCTGGCTTTGTTACAGGGCAAAAGTTGGCATCATAGAATGATTTGTTAATATGTTCACTTCTATTTTTGTAGGATTTAAAAAACTTGTATTTATTCATTTTTTCAGATTTTATTTATTTATTTGAGAGGGAAGGAGAGAGAGAGTGAGTAAGAGCAAAAGAGCAGGGGGAGGAAGAAGAAGACTCCCCGCTGAGCAAGGAGCACAATGTGGGGCTCAGTCCCAGAATGCTGGGATTATGACCTGAGCCAGAGGCTGATGGTTAACTGTCTGGGCCACCCAAGCACTCCTGTATTTATTCTTTTTAAAAATATTCAGTAAAATTCATCTTTAAATCCTTCTGCTCTTGAACTTTCATTGGTTGTTTTTATTATGATGATTACTGCTTCAATCTGTTTGATATTAACTCATTCAAATTTTCTATTTTATCTTGATTCAGAATTATTAGATTGAAAGTTTGTAGGAATTTATACACTTCTTTTGTTTCTTCTATTGTAAAATTATGTATAATTAGCTCTTATTCTTAATATTATTTCTGTTGTTTCAGTTGTAATTTTCCTTTAAGATTTTTGAATTTACATATTTAAATCTCGACTCTTTTTTCTTAGATTGTGTAGCAAAGGGCTTGTAGATTTTGCTTATCATTAAGATGACTCAATTATCTTATTTATTTTTTACTGTATATTTCATTTATTTCTGCTGTGATATTTATTGTTTCATTTTTCCAACTAAATTTGGGTTTAGTTTATTCTTTTTATTGTTGCTTGAGATATAAATGTAGGTTGTTTATTTTAGATATTTTTTTCTTAACGTTGGCACTTATTACTATAAACTTTTCATTTAGAATTGCTTTTGCTGCATCCTATAAGATTTGTTATATTATCTTTTCATTTGGATAAAGATTTTTTTCTTTGATTTCTTCTTTGACCTATTGGTTCTTAAAGAGTGTTAGTTGTAAAATATTACTGAATTTCCCACCTATTATTAATAGTTTCATACCACTGTGGTTAGTGAAGGATCTTGATGTATTTCAAAGTTATAAATTAACTAAGACTTTTTGTTTTTGTTTTTCTTTTGTGTCCTACCACATTAGCAAATCCTGGAGAATGTTCATTGTATACTTCAAAAGAATATATATTTTACTGCTATTGAAAGGAATATTTTGTATATGTTAGTTAGGTTAATTATTACATAATAGTTCAAGTCCACTATTATATTACTGACTTTCTGTTTGTATAATGTATTTGTTGTTAAAAGTGCAATATTGAAATTGCTTATGTTAAATTACTATGTTGGTTTTTATTTTCCTCTTCAGGTCATTTAATATTTGCTTTATATACTTATGTTCAAGATATTGGGTGCTAACATATTAACAAATGTGACAGTGTACTGGTGAATATACCCCTTTATTAATATGTAGCATTCCTTGTCATTTGTGATAGTTATTGTGTGATTGATTATAATTATCTGTGTAATGTTTTTATTTATTTATTTTTATTTTGTTCAAGCACTCATTCTTATATGCAACTAATGAATCAAACACTACATTAAAAATTTATGCTGGCTTTAATTTTAAAATTTAATTTTAAAATTTAATTTTAAAATTTAATTCTCATTTAAAGTATATTTTTCTGATGTAAGTATAGATCTTCCTGTTCTCTTTCCTTTCTTTTTCATAGCAAATCATTTTCTATCTCTTCCATTTTTTAATGATTTTATTAATTTATTTGACAGATAAAGATCACAAGTAGGCAGAGTAGCAGGCAGAGAGAGAGAGAGGAGGAAGCAAGCTCCTTGCTGAGCAGAGGGCCTGATATGAGTCACAATCCCAGGACCCTGGGATCATGACCCGAGCTGAAGGCAGAGACTTTAACCCAATGAGCCACCCAGGCTCCCCATCTCTTCTTTTTTAGTCTATGTGTGGTCTTTTTTTTTCTTAAAGATTTTATTTATTTATTTGACAGACAGAGATCACAAGTAGGCAGGCAGAGAGGCAGGCAGAGAGAGAGTAGGAAGCAGGCTCCCTGCAGAGCAGAGATCCCAAACTGGGGCTCGATCCCAAGACCCTGGGATCATGATCTGAGCTGAAATCAGAGCCTTTAACCACTGAGCCACCCAGCTGCCCCAGTCTATGTGTGGTCTTAAGACTGAAGTGATTTTATTGTACAAAGAATAAAGTTAGTTATTATTTTTATTTATTTATTTATATTAATATTTTATTACAGTAAATGTATATATACATACATAATATTTGCCATTTTAACCATTTTTAAGTGTACAGTGCTATTTTTATATTAACATGTAATGTATTATTTGTTTCAGTGGTGCAAGTCTGTGATTCATCAGTCTTACATAACACCCACCACAACATGTACACTTCTCAATGTCCATCACCCAGCCACCTCATCCCCCACCCTCACCCCTTCAGCAATCTTTAGTTTGTTTCCAAAGATTAAAAGTTTCTTGTAGTTTGTCTCTCTCTCTGGTTTTGTCTTGTTTCATTTTTTCCTCTCTTCATCTGTGATTCTCTGTTTTGTTTCTTATATTCCACATGTTATTGACATCATATGATAATTGTCTTTCTCTGATTGACTTATTTCAGTTGGCATAATATCCTTTAGTTCCACCTACATTGTTGTAAATGACAAGAAATGGCAAGATTTCATTTTTTGATGATGGATGATATCTATGCTACATCAATTCATCTGTCAATGGACATCTGGCCTATTTTCATAGTTTGGCTATTGTGGACAGTACTATTATAAACATTGGGATGCAAGTTCCACTTCGAATCACTGAATTTGTATCTTTGGAGTAAATACCCAGTAGTGCAATTGCTGGGTTATATGGTAGCTCTATTTTCAACTTTTTGAGGAACCTCCATACTGTTTTCCAGAAGGGCTATAGTTGCTTGCATTCCCACCAACAGTGTAAGAGTGTTCCCCTTTCTCTGCATCATCACTAATATCTGCTGTTTCCTGGATTGTTAATTTTAGCCATTATAACCGGTGTTATGTGTAATCTCATTGTGATATTGATTTGTGCTTCCCTGATGTCCCGTGATGTTTAGCACTTTTTCTTGTGATGGGGTGGAAAACAATTTATCATGCTAATAGAACTCTAAGGAAAGCTGGGGTCACAATCCTTATATCAGACAAATTAGATTTTAAGCTAAATACTGTATAAGAGATTAGAAATGAAACTATATCATAATTAAAGGGCCTATTCAACAAGAAATTTGTGAATATTTATGTCCCTAACATGGGGGCAGCTAATCATATAAGCCAATTAATAACAAAATTAAAAAACACATCTATAATTGTAGAGAAATATAAAATACCCCTCACAGCAATAGACAGATCATCTAAGTAGAAATCACCAAGTAAATAAGGGCTTTGAATGACACAACCAGATGGACTTCACAGATACATTCAGAACATTATATCCCAAAGCAACAGAATGCACTTTCTTCTCAAGTTCATTGGAACATTTTCCAGAACAGATCACATACTGCATCAAAAATCATGTCTCAACAAGGACCAAAAGATTAAGATCTTCCCTGCATATTTTCAGACCATGATGCTTTGAAACTAGAACACATTTACAAGAGGAAAATTGGAAAAAACTCAAAGGCGTCGATGCTAATTGTGATTAGCATCCTACTAAGAAAGGTATGGGTAAACCAGGAAAATAAATATTATTTTTAATAATGGAAACAAATGAAAATGAAAACACAACTGTTCAAAATCTTTGGGGCATAGCAAGGGCGGTCCTAAGATGGAAGTATATAGCACTACAAGCTTTATCAAGAAACAAGAAAGGTTTTGTGTGCCTGTGTGACTCAGTTTATTAAGTGTATGCCTTCAGCTCAGGGCATGACATCAGGGTCTGGAGATTGAGCCCTGCATCATGCGCCCTGTCCAGTGGGAAGCATGCTTCTCTCTCTCCTTCTGTCTCTCCCCCACACTCTTGTTTTCTCACCCTCTCTTGCTCTGCTCTCTCTCAAATAAATAAGAATCATTAAAACAAGAAATAAGAGGGGCGCCTGGGTGGCTCAGTGGGTTAAAGCCTCTGCCTTCGACTCAGGTCATGATCCCAGAGTCCTGGGATCGAGCCCCGCATCGGGCTCTCTGCTCAACAGGGAGCCTGCTTCCTCCTCTCTCTCTCTCTGCCTGCCTCTCTGCCTACTTGTGATCTCTGTCTGTCAAATAAATAAATAAAATCTTTAAAAAAAAGAAATAAGAAATGTCTCAAATACACAGCATAATCCTACACCTATGGAAGGTGAGGAAAGAACAGCAAATAGGAGGAGTCAAGATGGCGGAGAAGTAGCAGCCTGAGACTACATCAGGTAGCAGGAGATCAGCTTGAGAGCTTATCTAAACATTGCAAACACCTACAAATCCAATGGGAGAGCGAAGAGAAGAAGAACAGCAACTCTAGAAACAGAAAATCAACCACTTTCTGAAACGTAGGACTGGCGGAGAAGTGAATCTAAAACGACGGGAAGATAGACTGCGGGGGGAGGGGCCGGCTCCCAGCAAGCGGCGGAGGAATGGAGCACAAAATCAGGACTTTTAAAAGTCTGTTCCACTGAGGGACATTGCTCCAGGGGCTAAACCGGGGTGAAGCCCACGCGGGGGCAGCGTGGCCCCAGGCCCTGCAGGGTCACAGAAGGATCGGGGGTGTCGGATTGTCAGAGAGCTCGCAGGTATTAGAATGGAGAAGCCGGCTGCAGAGACAGAGCCGAGGACTGAACTCTCAGCTCGGGGTTACCTTGAACTGATCGCGGGCTGGGTGAGCTCGGAGCGCGGCTAGAGGCTGGGGATACGGGAGTGATTGGGTGCTGTCCTCTGGGGGCGCACTGAGGAGTGGGGCCCCAGGCTCTCGGCTCCTCCGGGCCGGAGACTGGGAGGCCGCCATTTTCATTCCCGTCCTCCAGAACTCTACGGAAAGCGTTCAGGGAACAGAAGCTCCCAAAAGCGAACCCGAGCCGATTACTTAGTCCGGGCGCCGGTAAGGGCGGTGCAACCCCGCCTCGGGAAAAGACACTTGAGAGTCACTACAACAGACCCCTCCCCCAGAAGATCAACAAAATATCCAGCCAGGACGAAGTTCATCTATCAAGGAGAAAGCAAATTCAATTCCTAAGACAGCAGAGCAATTCCAGAGGAGGAGAAAGCAAAGCACGGAACTCATGGCTTTCTCCCCATGATTCTTTAGTCTTGCGGCTACTTCAATTTTCTTTTCTTTTTTCAATTTTTTTTTCTTTTTTCAATTTTTTTTCTTTTTTCTTTTTTCTTCTTCTGCTAAATTTTTTAAAAACTTTTACCCTTTTCTTTTTTAACGTTTTTTGACTAGTTCATCTAAATATATATTTTTTTTCTTTATTTTTTATATTTTTTTATTTGTTTTATTTTTTAAGTTTTTTTCTTTTTTTTTCTTTTTTTTTCTTTTTTTTTCAGAACCTGTTTTTATCCCCTTTCTCCCCCCACAATTTGGGGTCTCTTCTGATTTGGTTACAGCGCATTTTTCCAGGGTCTTTGCCACCCTTTTAGTAGTTTATTTGCTCCTTCATATCCTCTTATCTGGAGAAAATGACAAGGCGGAAAAAATCACCACAAACAAAAGAACAAGAGACAATACCGAAGGCTAGGGACCTAATCAACACAGACATGGGTAATATGTCAGATCAAGGGTTCAGAATGACGATTCTGAACATTCTAGCCGGGCTCGAAAAAGGCATGGAAGATATTAGAGAAACCCTCTCTGGAGATATTAAAGCCCTTTCTGGAGAAATTAAAGAACTAAAATCTTACCAAGTTGAAATCAGAAAAGCTATTAATGAGGTGCAATCAAAAATGGAGGCTCTCACTGCTAGGATCAATGAGGCAGAAGAAAGAATTAGTGATATAGAAGACCAAATGACAGAGAATAAGGAAGCCGAGCAAAAGAGGGACAAACAGCTACTGGACCATGAGGGGAGAATTCGAGAGATAAGTGACACCATAAGACGAAACAACATTAGAATAATTGAGATTCCAGAAGAAGAAGAAACAGAAAGAGGAGCAGAAGGTCTATTGGAGAGAATCATTGGAGAGAATTTCCCTGATATGGCAAAGGGAACAAGCATCAAAGTCCAGGAGATGCAGAGAACCCCCCTCAAAGTCAACAAGAATAAGTCCACACCCCGTCACCTAATAGTAAAATTGACAAGTCTTAGTGACAAAGAGAAAATCCTGAAAGCAGCCCGAGAAAAGAAGTCTGTAACATACAATGGTAAAAATATTAGATTGGCGGCAGACTTATCCACAGAGACCTGGCAGGCCAGAAAGAGCTGGCATGATATATTCAGAGCACTCAATGAGACAAACATGCAGCCAAGAATACTCTATCCAGCTAGACTATCATTGAAAATAGAAGGAGAGATCAAAAGCTTCCAGGACAAACAAAAACTGAAAGAATTTGCAAACACCAAACCAGCTCTACAGGAAATATTGAAAGGGGTCCTCTAAGCAAAAAAAGAGCCTAAAAGTAGTAGATTAGAAAGGTACAGAGACAATATATAGTAACAGTCACCTTACAGGCTAATAATGGCACTAAATTCATATCTCTCAATAGTTACCCTGAATGTTAATGGGCTAAATGCCCCAATCAAAAGACACAGGGTATCAGAATGGATAAAAAAACAAAACCCATCAGTATGTTGCCTACAAGAAACTCATTTTAGACGCGAAGACACCTCCAGATTTAAAGTGAGGGGGTGGAAAACAATTTACCATGCTAATGGGCATCAGAAGAAAGCTGGGGTGGCAATCCTTATATCAGATCAATTAGATTTTAAGCCAAAGACTATAATAAGAGATGAGGAAGGACACTATATCCTACTCAAAGGGTCTGTCCAACAAGAAGATCTAACAATTTTAAATATCTATGCCCCTAACGTGGGAGCAGCCAACTATATCAACCAATTAATAACAAAATCAAAGAAACACATCAATAATAATACAATAATAGTAGGGGACTTGAACACTCCCCTCACTGAAATGGACAGATCATCCAAGCAAAAGATCAACAAGGAAATAAAGGCCTTAAATGACACACTGGACCAGATGGACATCACAGATATATTCAGAACATTTCATCCCAAAGCAACAGAATACATATTCTTCTCTAGTGCACATGGAACCTTCTCCAGAATAGATCACATCCTGGGTCACAAATCAGGTCCCAACTGGTATCAAAAGATTAGGATTATTCCCTACATATTTTCAGACCACAATGCTCTGAAGCTAGAACTCAATCACAAGAGGAAAGCTGGAAAGAACCCAAATACATGGAGACTAGACAGCATCCTTCTAAAGAATGAATGGGTTAACCAGGAAATTAAAGAAGAATTGAAAAAATTCATGGAAACAAATGATAATGAAAACACAACAGTTCAAAATCTGTGGGACACAGCAAAGGCAGTCCTGAGAGGAAAATATATAGCGGTACAAGCCTTTCTCAAGAAACAAGAAAGGTCTCAATACACAACCTAACCCTATGCATAAAGGAGCTGGAGAAAGAACAAGAAAGAAACCCTAAACCCAGCAGGAGAAGAGAAATCATAAAGATCAGAGCAGAAATCAATGAAATAGAAACCAAAAAAACAATAGAAAAAAATCAATGAAACTAGGAGCTGGTTCTTTGAAAGAATCAATAAGATTGATAAACCCCTGGCCAGACTCATCAAAAAGAAAAGAGAAAGGACCCAAATCAATAAAATCATGAATGAAAGAGGAGAGATCACAACTAACACCAAAGAAATACAGACAATTATAAGAACATACTATGAGCAACTCTACGCCAACAAATTGGACAATCTGGAAGAAATGGATGCATTCCTAGAGACATATAAACTACCACAACTGAACCAGGAAGAAATAGAAAACCTGAACAGGCCCATAACCAGTAAGGAGATTGAAACAGTCATCAAAAATCTCCAAACAAACAAAAGCCCAGGGCCAGACGGCTTCCCAGGGGAATTCTACCAAACATTTAAAGAAGAACTCATTCCTATTCTCCTGAAACTGTTCCAAAAAATAGAAACGGAAGGAAAACTTCCAAACTCATTTTATGAGGCCAGCATCACCTTGATCCCAAAACCAGACAAGGATCCCACCAAAAAAGAGAACTACAGACCAATATCCTTGATGAACACAGACGCAAAAATTCTCGCCAAAATACTAGCCAATAGGATTCAACAGTACATTAAAAGGATTATTCACCACGATCAAGTGGGATTTATTCCAGGGCTGCAGGGTTGGTTCAACATCCGCAAATCAATCAATGTGATAGAACACATTAATAAAAGAAAGAACAAGAACCATATGATACTCTCAATAGATGCTGAAAAAGCATTTGACAAAGTACAGCATCCCTTCCTGATCAAAACTCTTCAAAGTGTAGGGATAGAGGGCACATACCTCAATATTATCAAAGCCATCTGTGAAAAACCCACCGCAAATATCATTCTCAATGGAGAAAAACTGAAAGCTTTTCCGTTAAGGTCAGGAACACGGCAGGGATGTCCATTATCACCACTGCTATTCAACATAGTACTAGAAGTCCTAGCCTCAGCAATCAGACAACAAAAAGAAATTAAAGGCATCCAAATTGGTAAAGAAGAAGTCAAACTATCACTCTTCGCAGATGATATGATACTATATGTGGAAAACCCAAAAGACTCCACTCCAAAACTGCTAGAACTTGTACAGGAATTCAGTAAAGTGTCAGGATATAAAATCAATGCACAGAAATCAGTTGCATTTCTGTACACCAACAACAAGACTGAAGAAAGAGAAATTAAGGAGTCAATCCCATTTACAATTGTACCCAAAACTATAAGATACCTAGGAATAAACCTAACCAAAGAGACTAAGAATCTATACACAGAAAATTATAAAGTACTCATGAAAGAAATTGAGGAAGACACGAAGAAATGGAAAAATGTTCCATGCTCCTGGATTGGAAGAATAAATATTGTGAAAATGTCTATGCTACCTAAAGCAATCTACACATTTAATGCAATCCCTATCAAAATACCATCCATTTTTTTCAAAGAAATGGAAGAAATAATCCTAAAATTTATATGGAACCAGAAAAGACCTCAAATAGCCAAAGGAATATTGAAGAACAAAGCCAAAGTTGGTGGCATCACAATTCCGGACTTCAAGCTCTATTACAAAGCTGTCATCATCAAGACAGCATGGTACTGGCACAAAAACAGACACATAGATCAGTGGAACAGAATAGAGAGCCCAGAAATCGACCCTCAACTCTATGGTCAACTAATCTTCGACAAAGCAGGAAAGAATGCCCAATGGAAAAAAGACAGCCTCGTCAATAAATGGTGCTGGGAAAATTGGACAGCCACATGCAGAAAAATGGAATTGGACCACTTCCTTACACCACACACGAAAATAGACTCCAAATGGATGAAGGACCTCAATGTGAGAAAGGAATCCATCAAAATCCTTGAGGAGAATGCAGGCGGCAACCCCTTCGACCTCAGCCATAGCAACATCTTCCTAGGAACAACGGCAAAGGCAAGGGAAGCAAGGGCAAAAATGAACTATTGGGATTTCATCAAGAGCAAAAGCTTTTGCACAGCAAAGGAAACAGTTCACAAAACCAAAAGACAACTGACAGAATGGGAGAAGATATTTGCAAATGACATATCATATAAAGGGCTAGTATCCAAAATCTATAAGGAACTTAGCAAACTCAACACCCAAAGAACAAACAATCCAATCAAGAAATGGGCAGAGGACATGAACAGACATTTCTGCAAAGAAGACATCCAGATGGCCAACAGACACATGAAAAAGTGCTCCACGTCACTCGGCATCAGGGAAATACAAATCAAAACCACAATGAGATATCACCTCACACCAGTCAGAGTGGCTAAAATTAACAAGTCAGGAAATGACAGATGCTGGCGAGGATGTGGAGAAAGGGGAACCCTCCTCCACTGTTGGAGGGAATGCAAGCTGGTGCAACCACTCTGGAAAACAGCATGGAGGTTCCTCAAAATGTTGAAAATAGAACTACCCTATGACCCAGCAATTGCACTACTGGGTATTTACCCTAAAGATACAAACATAGTGATCCGAAGGGGCACGTGTACCCGAATGTTTATAGCAGCAATGTCTACAATAGCCAGACTATGGAAAGAACCTAGATGTCCATCAACAGATGAATGGATAAAGATGATGTGGTATATATACACAATGGAATACTATGCAGCCATCAAAAGAAATGAAATCTTGCCATTTGCGATGACGTGGATGGAGCTAGAGCATATCATGCTTAGTGAAATAAGTCAATCGGAGAAAGACAACTATCATATGATCTCCCTGATATGAGGACATGGAGAAGCAACATGGGGGGGGTAGGGGGATAGGAGAAGAATAAATGAAACAAGATGGGATTGGGAGGGAGACAAACCATAAATGACTCTTAATCTCACAAAACAAACTGGGGGTTGCTGGGGGGAGGTGGGATTGGGAGAGGGGGAGAGGGCTATGGACATTGGGGAGGCGAGGCGAACCATAAGAGACTATGGACTCTGAAAAACAACCTGAGGGTTTTGAAGGGTCAGGGGTGGGAGGTTGGGGCAACCTGAGGGTTTTGAAGGGTCAGGGGTGGGAGGTTGGGGGAACAGGTGGTGGGTAATGGGGAGGGCACGTTTTGCATGGAGCACTGGGTGTTGTGCAAAAAGAATGAATACTGTTACGCTGAAAAAAATAAATAAAATGGAAAAAAAGAAGTTTAAAAAAACAAAAAAAATAAATAAATAAAAAACAGCAAATAAAGTGTAAAGCCAGCAGGAGAAGAGAAATTACAACTACAAGTGCAGAAATCAATGAAGTAAAACCAAAAGAACAGATCAATGAAAGTAGGGGCTGGTTCTTTGAAAGAATTAGTAAGATTGATAAGCCCCTGGCCATACTTTTCAAAAATAAGAGATAAAGAACCCAAATAGATAAAATCATGAATGAGAGAGGGGACATCACAACCAAACTGAAGAAATACAATTAAAAGACCATATTATGGGAAACTATATGTCAACAAATTAGGTAATCTTGAAGAAATGGATGCATTCTTAGAGAGGTATAAACTACCAAACTGCCATTGTTTTTAATTCATTCAAGCAGTCTATCTTTCAGATGGAGTCTAATCTGCCTAGCTGGACGTACCTCTATGAACAGAAAGTTGAAAAATTAACATTTGTACAGTACTTAGTGTCATAGTGTCATAGTACTTACTGTCATAGTGTAAGTTACTTTCATTGGCTATATCCAAACATATGCCTTTGGCAGTGAACTGATGTAGTTCAAGTAGTTTAGACTCCAGGATATCATCTGTATAAGTCTAAATAGTGAATCTAGAGGGCTTCAAAATATATATCATAGACTTGACTTGCACACTTATATTTATCTAACAGAGATCATTTTTTTCTTCCTGAACACATCAATGTTATATTTTAGATTTGAAAAAAGAAAAATAAACATTACTATTAAAATATACTTCCCCCTTTCCTTTATTTCTTCTTTCTTATTTTATTTTCTATCTCTTTTTCTTTATATGTATTAGGTGTGTGTCTGTGTGATTGTGTATATATCAGTCAGTAAAGTTTTTTTTTCCTTTCCTCTGAAAATATTTATGTTAATATTTAATATTTGAGTTTTAACAGTTTTAATTTTCAAGCATTCATTAAGTTTTTAATTCAAACTATATTCTTCTATTTATGAAAGTATTACCCTGGTCTTTTTCCAAATATTTGTGGTGAGTAATTATTTTCCACACATTGCATTTTAGTCTCTTTGGTTCTCTTTAATTCTAAAATATGGTACACATTAACTTGTATTCTATTTTTTTAAGATTTTATTTATTTATTTATTTGACATACAGAGATCACAAGTAGGCAGAGAGGCAGGGAGAGACAAAGAGGAGGAAGCAGGCTCCCTGCTGAGCAGAGTCCAAGGAAGGGCTAGATCCCAGGATCCTGAGATCATGACCCCAGCCAAAGGCAGAGGATTAACCCACTGAGCCACCCAGGCACCCAATTTACTTATATTGTGAATCAACTTTTGGAATGTATACAATTTTTGTTTATTGAGAATTTTTTATAACAGATGTAAAAATGTATAATATGGGAATCTATCATTTGATACTTTAATACTTATTATATAAGACAATGGATAATTATATGTTGATTTAATAATTCCAAATAAGAATCAGAAATCAATATAGTCATTGTAATTGTGATTAAAATATAAAAGCTTACACCTATTAGCCATCACTTAATATTGTGTAAGATAATTAAATACTTTCAATTGCATTATAAAGTCAATTTTGGCAAAAACGTTGTCAAAGAAGTCACTATATATGTTTAAAGTGGTCTATATTTTAAATTCAACAGATACTGAATTTTTATTACATCCCATAACATATTTGGATAACAAGATTTTAGTTATATAATGAATTAATCTTAAGAAATAGAATAATCTTTAAGTAGGAAAAATGTCTTTCATTAAAAAAATACACAAAAAATGAAAATGTGGTTTACTGAGGTGGCTCAGTGCATTAAGCCTCTGCCTTCAGCTCAGGTCATTATCTCAGGGTCCTAGGATTGAGCCCCACATCAGGGGTCTCTGCTCAGCAGTAAGCCTGTTCCCTCCCACCCCCCCCGCCTGCACACGAAGTCTGTCTGCCAAATAAATAAATAAAATCTTGAAAAAAAATCAAAATTTTATAATCTATTTTAACGATTCATAGATGACCTCCAAATATACATTTTTAAAATATAGATTTATTTTTTTTTCAACGTAACAGTATTCATTGTTTTTGCACAACACCCAGTGCTCCATGCAATATGTGCCCTGCCTATTACCCACCACCTGGTTACCCCAACCTCCCACCCCCGCCCCTTCAAAACCCTCACGATGTTTTTCAGAATCCATAGTCTCTTATGGTTTGCCTCTCCTTCCAATGTCCCTCAACTTCCTTCTCCTCTCCATCTCCCAATGTCCTCCATGTCATTTGTTATGCTCCACAAATAAGTGAAAACAAATGATACTTGACTCTCTCTATGCTTGACTTATTTCACTCAGCATAATCACTTCCAGTCCCATCCATGTTGCTACAAAAGTTGGGTATTCATCATTTATTCTTTTTTTTTTATATAAACATATAGTGTATTTTTATCCCCAGGGGTACAGGTCTGTGAATCACCAGGTTTACACACTTCACAGCACTCATGATAGCACATACCCTCCCCAATGTCCATAACCCCCTCCCCCTCTCCCAATCCCACCTTCGACCAGCAACCCCCAGTTTGTTTTGTGAGATTAAGAGTCATTTATGGTTTGTCTCCCTCCCAATCCCATCTTGTTTCATTTATTCTTCTCCTATCCCCCTAACCCTCATGTCGCATCTCCACGTCCTCATATCAGGGAGATCATATGATAGTTGTCTTTCTCCGATTGACTTATTTCACTAAGCATGATACGCTCTAGTTCCATCCACGTCGTCGCAAATGGCAAGATTTCATTTCTTTTGATGGCTGCATAGTATTCCATTGTGTATATATACCACTTCTTCTTTATCCATTCATCTGTTGATGGACATCTAGGTTCTTTCCATAGTCTGGCTATTGTAGACATTGCTGCTATAAACATTCGGGTACACGTGCCCCTTCGGATCACTATGTTTGTATCTTTAGGGTAAATACCCAGTAGTGCAATTGCTGGGTCATAGGGTAGTTCTATTTTCAACATTTTGAGGAACCTCCATGCTGTTTTCCAGAGTGGTTGCACCAGCTTGCATTCCCACCAACAGTGGAGGAGGGTTCCCCTTTCTCCATATCCTCTCCAGCATCTGTCATTTCCTGACTTGTTAATTTTAGCCATTCTGACTGGTGTGAGGTGATATCTCATTGTGGTTTTGATTTGTATTTCCCTGATGCCGAGCGACGTGGAGCACTTTTTCATGTGTCTGTTGGCCATCTGGATGTCTTCTTTGCAGAAATGTCTGTTCATGTCCTCTGCCCATTTCTTGATTGGATTGTTTGTTCTTTGGGTGTTGAGTTTGCTAAGTTCCTTATAGATTTTAGATACTAGCCCTTTATATGATATTTCGTTTGCAAATATTTTCTCCCATTCTGTCAGTTGTCTTTTGGTTTTGTGAACTGTTTCCTTTGCTGTGCAAAAGCTTTTGATCTTGATGAAATCCCAATAGTTCATTTTTGCCCTTGCTTCCCTTGCCTTTGCCGTTGTTCCTAGGAAGATGTGGCTGCGGCTGAGGTCGAAGAGGTTGCTGCCTGCATTCTCCTCAAGGATTTTGATGGATTCCTTTCTCACATTGAGGTCCTTCATCCATTTGGAGTCTGTTTTCGTGTGTGGTGTAAGGAAGTGGTCCAATTTCATGTTTCTGCATGTGGCTGTCCAATTTTCCCAGCACCATTTATTGAAGAGGCTGTCTTTTTTCCATTGGACATTCTTTCCTGCTTTGTCGAAGATTAGTTGACCATAGAGTTGAGGGTCGATTTCTGGGCTCTCTATTCTGTTCCACTGAACTTTGTTTCTGTTTTTGTGCCAGTACCATGCTGTCTTGATGATGACAGCTTTGTAATAGAGCTTGAAGTCCAGAATTGTGATGGCACCCACTTTGGCTTTCTTTTTCAACATTCCTTTGGTTATTCCAGGTCTTTTCTTGTTCCATATAAATTTTAGGATTATTTCTTCCATTTCTTTGAAAAAAATGGATGGGATTTTGATAAGGATTGTATTAAATGTGTAGATTGCTTTAGGTAGTATAGACATTTTCACAATACTTATTCTTCCAATCCAGGAGCATGGAACATTTTTCCATTTCTTTGTGTCTTCCTCAATTTCTTTCATGAGTACTTTATAGTTTTCTGCGTACAGATTCTAAGCCTCTTTGTTTAGGTTTATTCCTAGGTGTCTTATAGTTTTGGGCGCAATTGTAAATGGGATTGACTCCTTAATTTCTGTTTCTTCTGTCTTGTTGTTGGTGTAGAGAAATAAAACTGATTTCTGTGCATAGATTTTATATCCTGACACTTTACTGAATTCCTGTACAAGTTCTAGCAGTTTTGGAGTGGAGTCTTTTGTTTTTTCCACATATAGTATCATATCATCTGCGAAGAGTGATAGTTTGAATTCTTCTTTGCCGATTTGGATGCCTTTAATTTCTTTTTGTTGTCTGATTGCTGAGGCTAGGACTTCTAGTACTATGTTGAATAGCAGTGGTGATAATGGACATCCCTGCCGTGTTCCTGACCTTAACGGAAAAGCTTTCAGTTTTTCTCCATTGAGAATGATATTTGCGGTGGGTTTTTCACAGATGGCTTTGATAATATTGAGGTATGTGCCCTCTATCCCTACACTTTGAAGAGTTTTGATCAGGAAGGGATGCTGTACTTTGTCAAATGCTTTTTCAGCATCTATTGAGAGTATCATATGGTTCTTGTTCTTTCTTTTATTAATGTGTTCTATCACATTGATTGATTTGCGGATGTTGAACCAACCCTGCAGCCCTGGAATAAATCCCACTTGATCGTGAATAATCCTTTTACTGTACTGTTGAATCCTATTGGCTAGTATTTTGGCGAGAATTTTTGCGTCTGTGTTCATCAAGGATATTGGTCTGTAGTTCTCTTTTTTGGTGGGATCCTTGTCTGGTTTTGGGATCAAGGTGATGCTGGCCTCATAAAATGAGTTTGGAAGTTTTCCTTCCGTTTCTATTTTTTGGAACAGTTTCAGGAGAATAGGAATGAGTTCTTCTTTAAATGTTTGGTAGAATTCCCCTGGGAAGCCGTCTGGCCCTGAGCTTTTGTTTGTTAGGAGATTTTTGATGACTGTTTCAATCTCCTTACTGGTTATGGGCCTGTTCAGGTTTTCTATTTCTTCCTGGTTCAGTTGTGGTAGTTTATATGTCTCTAGGAATGCATCCATTTCTTCCAGATTGTCCAATTTGTTGGCGTAGAGTTGCTCATAGTATGTTCTTATAATTGTCTGTATTTCTTTGGTGTTAGTTGTGATCTCTCCTCTTTCATTCATGATTTTATTGATTTGGGTCCTTTCTCTTTTCTTTTTGATGAGTCTGGCCAGGGGTTTATCAATCTTATTGATTCTTTCAAAGAACCAGCTCCTAGTTTCATTGATTTTTTCTATTGTTTTTTTTTTTTTTGTTTTTGTTTTTTTTTTTGGTTTCTATTTCATTGATTTCTGCTCTGATCTTTATGATTTCTCTTCTCCTGCTGGGTTTAGGGTTTCTTTCTTGTTCTTTCTCCAGCTCCTTTAGGTGTAGGGTTAGGTTGTGTACTTGAGACCTTTCTTGTTTCTTGAGAAAGGCTTGTACCGCTATATATTTTCCTCTCAGGACTGCCTTTGCTGTGTCCCACAGATTTTGAACTGTTGTGTTTTCATTATCATTTGTTTCCATGAATTTTTTCAATTCTTCTTTAATTTCCTGGTTAACCCATTCATTCTTTGGAAGGATGCTGTTTAGTCTCCATGTATTTGGGTTCTTTCCAGCTTTCCTCTTGTGATTGAGTTCTAGCTTCAGAGCATTGTGGTCTGAAAATAATCAGGGAATGATCCCAATCTTTTGATACTGGTTGAGACCTGATTTGTGACCCAGGATGTGGTCTATTCTGGAGAATGTTCCATGTGCACTAGAGGAAATGTGTATTCTGTTGCTTTGGCATGAAATGTTCTGAATATATCTGTGATGTCCATCGGGTCCAGTGTGTCATTTAAGGCCTTTATTTCCTTGTTGATCTTTTGCTTGGATGATCTGTCCATTTCAGTGAGGGGAGTGTTCAAGTCCCCTACTATTATTGTATTATTATTGATGTGTTTCTTTGATTTTGTTCTTAATTGTTTTATATAGTTGGCTGCTCCCACGTTAGGGGTATAGATATTTAAAATTGTTAGATCTTCTTCTTTGACAGACCCTTTGAGTAGGATATAGTGTCCTTCTTCATCTCTTACTATAGTCTTTGGCTTAAAATCTAATTGATCTGATATAAGGATTGCCGCCCCAGCTTTCTTCTGATGCCCATTAGCATGGTAAATTGTTTTCCATCCCCTCACTTTATTTTTATTTTATTTTTTTAAAGATTTATTTATTTGACTGATAGAGATTACAAGTAGGCAGAGAGGCAGGCAGAGAGAAAGAGAGGAGGAAGCGGGATCCCAGCTAAGCAGAGAGCCTGATGCGGGGCTTGATCCCAGGACCCCGGTATCATGACCTGAGCTGAAGGCAGAGGCTTTAACCCGCTGAGCCACCCAGGTGCTCCTCCACCCCCTCACTTTAAATCTGGAGGTGTCTTCGCGTCTAAAATGAGTTTCTTGTAGGCAACATATTGATGTGGTTTGTTTTTTTATCCATTCTGATACCCTGTGTCTTTTGATTGGGGTCATTTAGCCTATTAACATTCAGGGTAACTATTAAGAGATATGAATTTAGTGCCATTATCAGCCTGTAAGATGACTGTTACTGTACGTTGTCTCTGTACCTTTCTGATCTACTACTTTTAGGCTCTCTTTTTGCTTAGTGGATCCCTTTCAATATTTTCTGTAGAGCTGGTTTGGTGTTTGCAAATTCTTTCAGTTTTTGTTTGTCCTGGAAGCTTTTTATCTCTCCTTCTATTTTCAATGATAGCCTAGCTGGATAGAGTATTCTTAGCTGCATGTTTTACTCGTTTAGTGCTCTGAATATATCATGCCAGCTCTTTCTAGTCTGCCAGGCCTCTGTGGATAAGTCTGTTGCCAATCTAATATTGTTACCATTGTATGTTACAGACTTTTTTCCTGGGCTGCTTTCAGGATTTTCTCTGTCACTAAGACTTGTAAATTTTCCTATTAGGTGACGGGGTGTGGTCCTATTCTTGTTGAATTTGAGGGGGGTTCTCTGCATCTCCTGGACTTTGATGCTTGTTCCCTTTGCCATATCAGGGAAATTCTCTCCAATGCTTCTCTCCAATAGACCTTCTGCTCCCCTCTCTGTTTCTTCTTCTTCTGGAATCCCAATTATTCTAATGTTGTTTCATCTTATGGTGTCACTTATCTCTCGAATTCTCCCCTCGTGGTCCAGTAGCTGTTTGTCCCTCTTTTGCTTGGCTTGTTTATTCTCTGTCATTTGGTCTTCTATATCACTAATTCTTTTTCTGCCTCATTTATCCTAGCCGTGAGAGCCTCCATTTTTTACTGCACGTCATTAATAGCTTTTTTTATTTCAACTTGGTTAGATTTTAGTGCTTTAATTTCTCCAGAAAGGGCTTTTATATATCCAGAGAGAGTTTCTCTAATATCTTCCATGCCTTTTTTGAGCCCGTCTAAAACCCTGAGAATCGTCATTCTGAACTCTAGATCTGACATATTACCAATGTCTTTGTTGATTAGGTCCCTAGCCTTTGGTACTGCCTCTTGTTTTTTTGTTTGTGGTGATTTTTTCTGCCTTATCATTTTGTCCAGATAAGAGGATATGAAGGATAAAATAAAATACTAAAAGGGTGGCAAAGGCCCCAGAAAAATGCGCTGTAACCAAATCAGAAGAGACCCCAAATTTTGGGGGGGAGAAAGGGGATAAAAAGAGGTTCAAAAAAAAGAAAAAGAAAGAAAATTAAAAAAAAACAAAGAAAAAATATAAAAAAGAAAGAAAAAAATATATTTTAGATAAACTAGTTAAAAGACGTTAAAAAGAAAAGGGTAAAAGTTTTAAACAATTTAGCAGAAGAAGAAAAAAGAAAGAAAACAAATTGAATTAACCGCAAGACTAAAGAATCATGGGGAAAAAGCCATGACTTCCGTGCTCTGGAATTCCGCTGCTCTCCTAGGTATTGAACCTGGTTTCCTTGATAGATGAACTTTGTCCTGGCTGGATATTTTGGTGATCTTCTGGGGGAGGAGCCTGTTGTAGTGACTCTCAAGTGTCTTTGCCCCAGGCAGAATTGCACCACCCTTACCAGGGGCCGGAATAATTAATCTGCTTGGGTTCGCTTTTAGGAGCTTCTGTTCCCTGAACACATGCAGTAGAGTTCCGGAGGACAGAAATGTAAATGGTGGCCTCCTAGTCTCCGGCCCAGAGGAGCTGAGAGCCTGGGGCCCCACTCCTCAGTGCGCCCCCAGAGGATAGCACCCAATCACTCCCGTATCCCCAGCCTCCAGCAGCGCTCCAAGCTCATCCAGCCCGCAACCCGTTCAAGGTAACCCCGAGCTGAGAGTTCAGTCCTCAGCTCTGTCTCTGTAGCCAGCTTCTCCATTCTAACACCTGAAATCTCTGCAACACTCCCACTCCCCAGATCCTTCTGTGATTCTGCAAGACCTGGGGCCACACTGACCCCGCGTGGGCTTCACCCTGGTTTAACCTCTGGAGCAATGTTCCTCATGGAACAGACTTTTAAAAGTCCTGATTTTGTGCTCCTTTGCTCTGCCGCTTGCCTGGAGCCGGCCCCTCCTCCCACGGTCTATCTTCCCGTCATTTTAGAGTCACTTCTCCGCCAGTCCTACCTTTCATAAAGTGGTTGATTTTCTGTTTCTAGAATTGCTCTTCTTCTTCTCTTTGATCTCCTGTTGGATTTGTAGGTGTTTGGAATGTTTAGATAAGCTATCGAGCTGATCTCCTGCTACCTGATGTAGTCTCAGCCTGCTACTTCTCCACCATCTTGACTCCTCCCCTCTCCAAATATACATTTTAACCCTTAGTAAAATCAGTATTGATCTGAAGTGAAGGTGAGAACCAATAATTATTGTAATATGGACTTTTGTCATTTTAGAATGACTGATATTAAATTTGACCTACATTTTTCTTATGTAGTATTTTGTAATTACATTTTCAAATATTTGGATAATAGAGAAAGCATATACCTCATCCCACTCAGCAATTATGGTTCTTCTGCAGTCATGTTTCTGTATGCTTGTGATACAAAACCAATGCTTATCTTCAACTGAGGTAAGGGAGAAAACAATAAATAATTAGATCTATTTATTTTTCTCAAATTTTAACTTTTCTTCAAAATATATGCACTTTTAAACTCTTTATTAAACTCTAAATATTAACTCTATGAATTGTATATTAAGTCAAAATATTTACACTTCTTTAACTTTATATTAACTTTCTATTAAATAAATATTATTTATTGTACATAAATTCAATATGTTATCCCTTTCAAATGTCCATATGCAAAAGTAAGTATTTACTATAAGATTTATTATGATGAAATAAAATATCTCAGCAGAACATTTTTCTAATCTTCCCATGACTTCCACATAATTAAATAAATTAAAAGGAATACACACTGAAAGCATATTGTAGAGTTATAAATGTTATTTACCAAATATCTCTGGAAATATTAAACTTGTGATACAATCTACTATCTGTTATTTTACTTTCTCCATTATGAATTAGTTAATTTATCTTATTTGTCCTAAAAATTTGTAATCCATTATATTTTTGTGTGTTTTTGGTAATTCTAACCATGAAGTTAAGGACTTTCACACATATAATTACTTACTGATAGTTTCTATTTTGCAATAAAATATGCTTTATTTTAAATGAGCACTAGATTCCTATATTTGGCTCTTATAATATGGTCTAATTCAAATAACATCTTTAATTCTTATCTGCATTAGAATGTGATTATTCAGATTCTAACTACAAATGATGATGCATGCCTATTTATGCAACTAAAATGATTGTACTGATTAAATAGTGCAGCATTCTATGCTAGCCCATGGTAATTGATAACACACTCAGGAATATCAGTAGCATTGAAACAGGAAGCTATTAGTCTTAGAAATATTAGATATTAAGATGATTACCATTAGAAAAAAATTAAATAAAATTAGATAATATTTTGTGGACACTGATGCTTAAATCAAACTTTGTTGCATCTCTAGACAAATGACAATATGGGAAATCAACAGAAGAAGAAAAAATTTCATACATTTGTTACTTCCCATTGTATATATAATATTAAAAAATCTAAGTATTAAAAGAAACAAAAAGAAAGGTAATACAATATATAAACATTATATTCAGTCACTTAAAATAAAATTTCAAAGAACATGAGGATATGTGTATACGTATTTTTTAAGTGTGCATAACTATTGAGTTTTCAAAATGAAAAGTTAGCCATAAAGTTATGAACTTTCTATTATATTATTTTTTTAAATCATAAATTTGTGTGAATGATAATAGTGGTGCAAAATATAATAATCTTTATCACTGAAAACTAAGTAAATTATTTCAACAGATTAAAAAAATTGAAAATAATAAAAACATAACCAAACAGAACATTTACATCATAAGCCCTCTTTTTTTTTCCTTCAGTGCATTCTAATATCTCTTTCCATAAAAAAGATTTATATGCTGCACATTTATATTTAGCTGTTTATGAGCTAGATAACTATAGAGAATTATAAAGAAAATATATTTTTATTATTTTATTATTTTGTTATTTATTTCTTTATTATCAAGAAAAAAAATATTAGGAGGGATAGAGGGACAAGAATCTCAAGTATGAGGAGGAGACAAGATGGCAGGGAAGTAGGAATAGGCGCCATTTCAATCTGCACAATAAAGTGAGCTGATTACCTAACAAAGGAATCCGATCACCCATGAAATCAGCCTGAGAGCAGAGTTATACACGTCTGGATCTCTATGGGGGCAGAAGATGCCAGTGGGCAGGTAAAGCAGAGTGGGAATGTGGGACTGATATTGGAAGATAAAAGGGGGAGGGAGCCACCAGAAGTGACCCACTGGAAAGTAATACCCCAATTCGAGAGTTCCCTGAGTCTGCAGACCAGCATTAACTTGGAGTCTGGTTGAAAGCACTCAAGAAGAGCAAAGGATTGTGGGGGGAATTTGTGGGAATTGGGGAAGTTAGGGAAAGGGGCTTAAGTCCCTGGACCCAGGACAGCCATCCCTGGCATTAAGCCAGAAAGAATGTGGCGGAGAAACCAGGTATTGGTCCCTGAGCCGCCAGCATGCCTGAGAGAGTGTGGGGTCTGGATCCCATGAGGGAATGGGAGCTTTGCTAGCCAGCAGAAGCCCAGCATTTTTGCAGTCCTCACATGAGAGCTGAGCCATGGTATTAGAGTCTGATTCGCGCTCTGTGCCCTTCCCTGAGAGAGGTGTGTGCAGGTGCCAGCCTGGCACTCTCGGACCTGGAAAGACCAGGCACTCACAGCCAGGGCCAGCGGGAAAATCTCAGTGTGTGATTGCTGCTTGGAACCTCTCTGGCAGTCTGGAGCTGCCCAGACAGTCACTGCCACAGTTGTGGTTTTGGGTACCAGCAGGAGTTCCTGTATCCCCAGGTACCATGACTCGGAATGCGCTCTGCCAGCAGGCAAGAGGGAATTTATGCACTCTGCAGCACCCAGAGGGGAACAGACTGAGGCTTCTCTCTGAGGGGAAGTCTGGGTGCAGTTTGCTTTCCTCTAAACCTCAAAAGCTGTCAAGGTGAGAGAAAACAAATGAAAAAAACAAACATAAAAACCTCCAGAGAAGAAAAGCCTAAAAAAAACGGTTTCTTCAGAGCCCACCCCCTTGAGGAGGGGTGGAAGGACTTAATTCAAGGAACATGGCCTGAAAACCCACGTGGCAGGCACTCCCCCAGAAAGCCAACCAGGGAAAAAGAAAAAAGGAAAAGATGACAAGAGAAAAACCACCACTACTTCATAGATGCACTTTTTATTTTAATTCATTCCCATTATTCTGGTCCTTTTTTATATGTATATAGATAATTTTTAACCTAATTACCAACACAGTGAGATGTCCATTACATCAAATTCCATAATAACCTTTTAACTTGAACTTATTGATACATAAACCCGTGTTTTTCTTTTCTTTTCTATTTTTAAATTTTTAGTTTAGTTTAGTTTATTCTTTTTTCTTTTTCTTTTTTAACATTCATATAGAGTTAAACTTCAAGGTAATTCCCTTTCCACAATCAATGCTACCCCTATAGGTAAACCAATTTTTACTCCCCCTTTATCTTAGGAAAGTTGAGGCCTTTAACAAAGATATCAAGATACATCTAGGAAGAATCAAAATAACTTTCCTTGCCCACATTGTGATTTTATTTTAATATTTTTTTGTGTCCAAATTCTTTTTTTTTAAGATTTTATTTATTTATTTGACACACCCAGAGAGAGAGACCACAAGTAGGCAGAGAGGCAGGCAGAGAGAGAGGAGGAAGCAGGCTCCCCACTGAGCAGAGAGCCCGATGTGTGGCTCGATCCCAGGACCCTGGGACCATGACCTGAGCCGAAGGCAGAGGCCTAACCCACTGAGCCTCCAAGGCGCCCCCCACATTGTGAATTTATAACCACTCTCCCATCTTTTTCTCTTTTTCTTATGCCAGTGTTTCTGTGTATTTGAGTTTGTCCTGATAGTTTATAAATCTAATACTTGGCGTTCTTTTTGATGAGGTCTTTTTTTTTTTTTTTGCATATATGTGTGTGTATATATATATATATATATATATGTATGTATATATATATATATATATATATATATATATTCTCTTGTCATATATAGTATCAGTCTTTTTGTTTGTCTGTTTTTCTTTGTATACATCATAAATCTTACCTTAGGACCCATTTGGGCTGGGCCTTCACTTTTATATTTCTTTTTTTTTACAGTCTCTCTCTCTCTCACTCTCTTTTCTTTTTTTATTTTTCTTTTCTTTATTCTCTATTTCTTTTTTCTTTCATTTGTATGGGGACACCTGATTGCTCAGAAGCATTCCAGAGTGCACCTTGACTGCACCACTCGATACTTCCAGGTACATCCATTCAACCATCTCTCACCAAAATGACTAGGAGGATGAATTCCCACCAGAAGAAAAATTCAGAGGATGGGCCTTCCGCAACAGACCTAAAGGTTATCGACATAGACATAGACATTATATTGGAAAGGAAATTCAGGATAACAATTAACCAGAAAATAACTAGGTGGGAGAAAGCCATTAATGACCAAAAGAAATTGATTAGGGCAGAATTGAAAGCCACCAGAGATGATGTTCACAATGCTCTCAATGAGTTCCAAACTAATATAAATTATCTAAAAGCTAGGGTAACTGAGACAGAAGATAGAATTTATGATCTAGAGGACAAACAGATAGAGAGAAAGGATCAGGAGGAAGCCTGGAACAGACAGCTTAGAAGGCATGAAAACAGAATGAGGGAAATAAATGATGCCATGAAACATTCCAATGTCAAAAATATTGGAAGCCCTGAAGGGGAGGAGAAAGAAATAAGTCTAGAAGATATAGTGGAAGAAGTTGTCAATGAAAATGTTTCCAATCTCGCAAATGGAACCAGAATTCATATACTAGAGGCAGAACGGTTTTCCACCAAGATTATAGATTCCTGAAAGTCCTTGAGAAACCTAATAGTAAGAATGAAGATTTATAAATGTAGGCAGGCCCTCTTGAAGGCAGCTAGGGCAAAGAAGCTCCTTACTTACAGAGGAAAGCCCATCAGAATAATGTCAGACCTGTCCACAGAAACCTGGCAAGCCAGAAAGGGCTGGCAAGATATATTCAGGGCACTAAATCAGAAGAACAGGCAGCCAAGAATACTTTATCCAGCAAGACTGACATTCAAAATAGATGGAAAGATAAAGAGTTTCCAAGACTGGCAAGCCTTTTAAGCAAGGCTTAAAAGAGTATGCGACCACCAAGCTGATACTGCAGTAAATATTAAGGGGGTATTATAAAAGAGGAAAAATCCTAAGAATATCATTGAACAGAATTATAAAGACAATCTACAGAAAGACTTCAAAAGTAATACGATGTCAATAAAAATATATGTATCAATAATCAATCTCAAAGTGAATGGCCTAAATATGCCCTTAAAATGACACAGGGTTGCAGATTGGATAAAAGGACAGGACCCATCCATATGTTGTCTACAAGAGACCCATTTTGGACATAAGGATATACCCAGACTGAAAATGAAGGGATGAAGAAGCATCTTTCATGCCAATGGGCCTCAAAAGAAGGCCGGGAGAGTGATTCTCATATCAGATGAATTAGATATTAAACTAAAGACTGTAGTCAGAGATACAGAAGGACACTACATCATTCTTAAAGGGACTATCCACCAAGATGATCTAACAATTATAAATATCTATGCCCCCAATATGGGAGCAGCCAATTACATACGAAAAATATTAATCAAGATAAAGAGTAATATTGATATGAATACATAAATAGCAGGAGATCTCAACATGCCTCTCTCAGTAATAGACATATCATCCAAGCAGAAAATCAATAAAGAAACAAGAGAATTGAATTAAACATTGGACCAGATGGACCTGAGAGATATATATAGAACATTTCACCCGAAAACAACAGAATACTCCTTCTTTTGAAGTGCACATGGAACCTTCTCCAGAATAGACCACATACTGGGTCAAAAATCAGGACTTAACTGATACCGAAAACCTGAGATTATTCCCTGCATATTCTCAGATCACAATGCTTTGAAACTGGAGCTCAGTCATAAGGAAAAGTTTGGAAGGAACTCAAACTCCTGAAAGCTAAAGAACACCTTGCTTAAGAATGCTTGGATCAGCCAGGAGATCAAAGAAGAACTTAAACAATTCATGGAAACCAATGAGAATGAAGACACTTTTGTCCAAAATGTATGTGATACAGCAAAGGTGGTCCTAAGGGGGAAATACATAGCCATCCAAGCCTCTCTCAAAAAAATTGAAAAATCCAGAATACCCCAGCTATCTCTGCACCATAAAGAACTGTAGAATCAACAACAAATTAAACCAACTCCAAACACAAGAAGGGAAATAATCAAGATTAGAGCAGAGAACAATGAGGTAGAAACTAGAGATATAGTAGAACGTATCAATGAAACTAGAAGCTGGTTTTCTGAAAGAATCAATAAGATCGATAAACCATTGGCCACACTAATCCAAAAGAAAAGAGAGAAAGCTCAGATTAATATTTTTATAAATGAAAAGGGAAAGATCACACCCAACACCAGGAAGTAGAAAAAATCATCAGAAATTATTATCAACAGTTATATGCCAGTAACTTAAGCAACTTAGATGAAATAGATGCATTCCTGGAAAACTATAAACTCCCCAAATTGAACCAGTAAGAAATTGACAACCTGAATATACCAATATCTAGTAACGACGTTGAAGCAGTGATCAAAATCCTCTAAAACAAACAAGAGCCTAGACCTAATAGATTATCTGGGGAATTCTACCAAACTTTCAAAGAAGAAATAACACCAATTTTCCTGATGCTGTTCCAAAAAATTGAAGCAGAAGGAAAACTTCCAGAATCTTTTTATGAAGCCAGCATTACCCTGATCCCCAAAACAGGCAAAGACCACACCAAAAAGAATGTCATACCAGTATCACTGATGAATATGGATGCTACAATTCTCAACAAGATCCTAGCAAATAGGATCCAACAGCACATTAAAAAGATTATCCACCATGAGCACGTGGGACTCATCCCTGGGTTGAAAGGATGGTTCAATATTCACAAATCAATCATTGTGATAGAACAAAACAATAAGAGAAGAGAGAAAAACCACATGGTCCTCTCAATTGATGTAGAAAAAGCATTTGACAAAATATAGCATCCGTTCCTGAATAAAATGTTTCAAAGTATAGGGATAGAGGGAACATTTCTGAACTTCATAAAATCTATCTATGAAAGACCCACAGCAAATATCATCCTCAATGGGAAAAAGCTGACAGCCTTCCCGTTGAGATCAGGAACACGACAAAGATACTCATTCTCACCACTGTTGTTGAACTTAGTATTATAAGTACTACAATAGCAATCAGACAACAAAGAGAAATAAAATGTATCTAAATTGGCAATGAAGAAGTCAAACTCCCTCTCTTTGCAGATGACATGATTCTTTATATGGAAAACCCAAAAGACTCCACCCCCAAACTACTAGAACAGATAGAGCAATTCAGTAACATGGCAGGATACAAAGCCAATGTACAGAAATCAGTTGCTTTCTTATACAGTAACAATGAAAATAAAGATAGGATAATTAGATTCCATTTACTCTACTTAAATCGATTACTCTAAATCTATTCCATTTACTCTAGCACCAAGAACCATAAGATACCTGGGGATAAACCTAACCAAAGAGGTAAAGGATCTGTACTCAAGGAACTACAGACCATTCATGAAAGAAATTGAAGAAGACACAAAAAGATGGAATACCATTCCATGCTCTTGGATCAGAAGAATAAACATTGTTAAAATGTCTATACGCCTAGAGCAATCTATACTTTTAATGCCATTCTGATCAAAATTCCACCAGCATTTTTCAAAGAGCTGGAGTAAAGAATCCTAAAATTTGAATGGAATCAGAAGAGACCTGTAATTGCTAAGGAAATGTTGAAAAAGAAAAACAAAACTGGGGGCATCACTTTACCTGATTTCAAGATTTACTAAAAGTTGTGATCACCAAGACAGCCTAAAAACAGAGACGTAGACCAGTGGAACAGAGCAGAGAGCCCAGATGTAAACCCTATGGTCAAATAATCTTCAATAAAACAGGAAAAAATATACAGTGGAAAAAAGACAGTCTCTTCAATAAATAGTGCTGGAAAAATTGGACAGCTCTATGTAGAAGAATGAAACTCGACATTCTCTTACACCATACAAAAAGATAAACTCAAAATGGGTAAAAGCCCTCAACATGAGGCATGAATCCATCAGAATCCTAGAGGAAATCATAGGCAGTAACATTTTTGACATCGGCCCCAGCAACTGCTTTCAAGACATGACTCCAAAGGCAAAGGAAACAAAAGCAAAAATCAAGTTTTGAGACTTCAAGATCAAAGATTCTGCACAGCAAAGTAAACATTCAACAACAACAACAAAAAAAAAGGCAACCCACGGAATTTGAGAAGACATTTCCAAATGACAGTACAGACAAAAGGTTGATATCCAGGATCTATAAAGAACACCTCAAATTAACACACACAAAGCAGAAAATCATATCAAAAAATGGGCAGAAGATATGAACAGAAACTTCTCCAATGAAGACACACAAATGGCTCTCAGACAAATAAAAAATGCTCATCATCACTAGCCATCAGGGAGACTCAAATTAAAACCACATTGAGACACCACCTTACATCAGTTAGAATGGCCAAAATTAGCAAGACAGGAATCAAGGTGTGTTGGAGAGGATGTGGAGAAAGGGAAAACCTCTTACATTGTTGGTGGGAATGCAAGTTGGTGCGGCCACTTTGGAGAACAGTGTGGATATTCCTTATGAAATTAAAAATAGAGTTTCCTTAAGACCCTGCAATTGCATTACTGGGTATTTACCCCAAAGATACAGATGTAGTGAAAAGAAGGGCCATCTGTAACCCAATGTTTATAGCAGCAATGGCCATGGTCTCCAAACTGGAAAGAACCAAGATGCCCTTCCACGGATGAATGGATAAGGAAGATGTGGTACATATACATGATGGAGTATTATGCCTCCATCAGAAAGGATGAACACCCAAGTTTTTTATCAACATGGATGTGAGTGGAAGATATTATGCTGAGTAAAATAAGTCAATCAGAGAGAGTCAAGTATCATATGGTTTCACTTATTTGTGTAGCATAACAAATAACATGGAGGTTATAGGGAGATGGAGAGGATATGCGAGTTGAGGGAACTTGGAACTGCACGTGAACCATGAGAGACTAGGGACTCTAAAAACAATCTGAGGGTATTGAAGGTGCTGTGTGTGGGAGGTTGTGGGACCCAGGTTGTGGGTATTAAGGAGGGCATGTATTGCATGGAGCACTGGTTGTGGTGCAAAAACAATGAATTCTGTTATGCCAAAAAGCAATTAAAAAAAATAATGATATGTTATATACTATATATAAATATTACTACTAATAATATGTTATATATTATATATAAATATAAAATAATTATATTTATAATTTATAATTGTATAAATTGTATAAATTTTATAATTTTTTATAAATTAAACAAATTAAACAAACAAAGCCCATATATACATATATATGAAATATGTTGCATTTGACTATATAGATAGATAGAGATATAGATATCATATATATTGGATAAATATAAATATAAAATGAGACAAATTATGGATTGAATTTTCCTTTTTGATCATATATATATCACATATATATAAATATCATATATATAAATATATATATATAAATATCATATATATAAATATATATATATATAAATATAAATATATATTGAAGTTGAAGTTTCCTTTTTGATATATATATATATGATCAAAAAGGAAACTTCAACTTCAATATATATTTATATTTATATATATGTAATATATATAAATGATATAAATATATATATAAATATTTATATTTATATATAAATATATATATAAATATATATAAATATATATTTATATATTTATATATATATATAAATTTATATATAAATATAAATATTTATATTTTTATATTTATATTTATATATATAAATATAAATATATATTTATATATAAATATAAATATTTATATATATATGATATATATATATGATATATATATGATATATATATATGTGATTTATATATATATATGATCAAAAAGGAAACTTCAACCCATAGTTTGTCTCATTTTATATTTATATTTATCCAATATGATGACTTAAGTTTGTTTCCTTCAAAAGGTCCACATAAGACAGCAAGAGGCTATTTTGAGTGGTCGCTTTGAGAGAAACCTAAGTGGTGCTTTTCCTCTCCCTTTGCTGAGTTTTTTTTCCTCCAACTTGCAACACATAGCCTATTCTTTCTTCCTCTTCAGAAGGAAACCATGTGCCCACCTTAATGCTCAATACCTGAAGAACATCTTTCGTTTCTCTTTCTTTCTTTCTTTCTTTCTTTCTTTCTTTCTTTCTTTCTTTCTTTCTTTTTTTTTTTTGTAGGAGAGTATCTTCTGGTAATCACATAGAAACCATGGCTGGCCTGGGGGAAGAAGACAGATTACCCACAAGGGAGCTGCATTGTCACTTCTTGCAACATTATGGGAGGTGAAATGTTAGATACCAATAAGAGAAGTTTGGAGTGAATTTTTCCTCAACTCCTTCCACACCTGAGTGTGCGATGATGTGACTGCCCTAAGGCCTGACTGCCACAGCAAGGAGCACTGCTCCAGAATTCCAGACTTTGAAGACTGTAGGAGGATTAATGCTGATACTGCCTGTAATCAAAAGAGTTTGGGAGTGAGGGAAGTAGAAATTTACAGCCACTTCCAGGTAGTGGAGATGTGAGAGAAAGTGTGTGGGGTTTGGAATCAAGGCACCAAAACTTCAGTGCCCAGTTTCTCATATGCTGGCTGTTCCTACGTAGTCCTCAAGACTCTGTTCCCTCATATACCATACAAAGGCCATGATGGTGCCTTTTCTTTTCTCATGCTTGAACAAATGCCATGAGGGTGAACCAGCTGTTCAGATGCCTGTTTGGCCTAGTAGAGACCTGATTTTGTGGTTTCCAGGTCCTTGGGCCCATGTTGCACCAATTGTGAAGTCGCCTGCTTGGCTTATCACAGAGCTGCGTTGTTGGTCTCCAGGTCCAAGGGCACATGGTTATCCCACTGTGAACATGCCTGATTAACCCATGAGACAGCTCAGTTGTTGGTCTCCAGGTCCAAAGCCACATGTTAAGGCCACTGTCATGGTGCCTGCTTGGACAAGCAAAGCTGAGTTGTTGGATTCCAGATCTAAGGGCACATGCTGAGCCTCAAGTCCAGTTATCTGCTTGGCCTAGCCCAGAGCTCTTTTCTTGGGCTCAATATTCAAGGGACCATGGTGAGCCCTGTCACTGTCAAGGTGCTGCTTATCTTACCAGACAGCTTACTTGTCAGTCCCCAGGTCCAAGAGCACAGGGTGGACTTCCTCTCCAGGCGCCTGCTTGGTGTGATAGAGAACAGATTTGTTAGTCTCTGTGTCCATGAGAACATGGTGAGATGGTTCTTCAAGGTGCCTGGTTGGCCTATCAGACATCTGACTTGTTGGTCTCCAGGTCTATGGGCACATGGTGAGTCTGGTGTCCAGGTTTCTGCTTGGCCTAGTGGAGAGCTGATTATTTGTCCACTGGGTACAAAGGCCCATGGTAATGCTTCTGTGGAGTTGAATCATTTTACCAATACCAGCTGTGCAATTGCCTCTCAGAACAATGTATTGCTCAAAATATAACCCATGGGAAATTTTACTAGTTACCAAGCACATTTAGAAATAGTCTTAAGAAAATCACATACTGGCAACAGGCCTTTTGGGGAGAACACGATATACGGCCTTGAAGCTGAGCACCTGGGGATGCCCGGCTAGCTCAAGGCAGAACACCGCCTGCTTCATTTTTCCATTTTCATTTCTCCCCTTACTCCTCCCAAAAGTGCCTGTGGCTAGTTAGATAACTCCTTTGAATGTGCTTGTTCAACTATAAACTTTATACTGCTTGTACAGACATATTTTGCCCTCCTTCTTGTTTATCTATAAAGCATATGACTAATGTTTGACCTTCATCAGCTCTTCTGTTGGTAATTGTTTCTATCTAATAAAAGCGAGACTGAGGAGTTGCTCGGGGCAACGGTCTTTTCTCTGTTGTCCCCTACTCCCTTTCACTTGTAGCTGACTTGTTTGTGCCTCATTCTTCTCCTGTTCACTGAGTGGAAGTGGCACAAATGGGATGCAGTACCCATGGTTTCTTGGCACTTGGCAAGCATGTTCTCTGTAATTCCTTGCCTTGTGTTGCACTGGGTTGGCCACCTTGAGGTATGGAGGCTCCTTGTCCACCCAGTGTCTGTATGATTCATCTGCCCAGTGTCAAAGGGAATCAGAAGCCTCCCAGTCTTTGGGTTCCTAGGAGGTGCTGTGTCCTGAGTTCTGAAGGTCTCTTTTTTAGGCTGTGTTTGAGTATTGATGGTCTGTGTGCTCTGAGTTAGCCAGGTTTCTGGGAAATTATTTTGCCACTGCTGAGTTGTTTCAGACTGTCCACGGACTGAGGGTCAGTGTTCCAAGGACTAACATTGCATATAGAGATGTGGTGATTCATTTTCCCAGTACCTACTTGTTTTGTAAAATTACCCCTCTGTCTGATGTCTCCAGATATTCCAAATATTGTGTAAATTTGGGTTGGCTGGATGTTCAGAGCACTCATGTGCCCTCTCATGTGCCCTGTGCTGAGCTGAGCCAGGTTGGATGGCTTCAGAGTAGTAGTGTGCCCAATGTTCCCTCAGGACGTGGACTCCGCTTTCCTGTGCTGAAGAAACATATGACCCCAGGGGTGTGGGGCCCAGCTTGCTGAGTATCCATGGTATTCTGATAGCCAGTGTCCTGCTCCCACATGCCAAATGAGAATGTCTCCCTGAGGACCTGGGCCAGATGCATAGTGTGGAATGGGTCTAGGTTTTGCTGAATATGGGTACGAGAACTCTCCGGACTACAGAGGGGGAAAAACATAGGTGCTAACATGATGGTGGTGTGTAGAGTATTGGAGAGAGGTCCACTGCTGGAAGATTGGGTAGGAGACTTGCCATGGGCAGAGGCAGGGAACAGGGCAGAGAAGTTGAGGAAGAGAAGGAAGAGCTGTGACTGAACTGCCATCTCTAGCTTCACTGGAGCCTGGGCTGTTGTCAAGTTTTTATAACCTCCCTGGGACACCAGAATGCCTTCTTCGTGTGATGTCGCCAGCATGGGATCTAACCACTATGCCCTGGCCAATCACTAGGGATTTCTCAGATTGGCATCATTCTGGTGACCAACCACAAGACAGGTCAGGTGGGCTAATTACTGATGGATTTCTGAGTCACACCCCTGACTGATATCATCACCTGGAAATCATGTTTTAAAGGAAAAGAGGTAAACTGTGTTTCAAGAGGAAAAATTAATATTTGGGTTGTATTAACAGTGATGGTCATAAATACTACAAAGTAAATGTGTCACACAGATGCACCATTAATTAAAACACTGACATGGATATTAGTGAAGACATGAGACCCCATGAAAGGTCACAGTTGTACATAAGTCAGACAACATGGCAATCAATAGAGAAATCGTTACTCTCACCTTATCCATCAAAGCTTAAATATAAGTGGAGAATATGGTAGACATTATGTTTAGGACATCTTCCCACAGTAAACCTAAGCCTGGAAGGGATGAATCTGTGTCACCAGTAAGGATCTGCTTGCCAATATCATAGTGGCATTCAGCTCTCATAGAAGGGGAACAACAAAATCCATCCTGTCACCAGGTTCACAGTCTTCATGTCCAGCATCCAATCAGAGAATTCTGGGGGGAGAATTAAATTTTTCTCCTCCCTCAAATACTATATATTTATTAAGTCATTCTGTACATTCAAGAAATCAATCAAATGTGTGATCTTATAAATGATGCAAGGCTACAAGTAGGAAAGTGACCACCATTTCGAAGGCAGGAGGGTGGAGACTTGAATTTGGTGTGGTATAGCTGAGGATACGGTGGAGGGGAGGGAGTCTTCTTCCTAAAGATGCCACAAAGTATTATAAACAGCTGGGTGCAAAAAGCAGCACATTTTAAAGTCTGTTTAAAGAAGATGTGGTTCATAGATACAATAGAATATTATTCAGCTACCAAAAAACTGAAATATTGTCTTTTGTAAGGATGAGGATGGAACTAGAGGGTATAATGCTAAGGGAATAAGTCAGTCACAGAAAGCTAAATGCCATATGATTTCTATCATAAGTGTAATATGAGAAACAATACCTATGAACATAGGGGGAGGAGAAAAAATAAAACAAGATGCATATAGGGAGGGAGGCAAACCATAAGAGAGAACACTAGGGAACAAATTGAGGGTTGCTGGAGAAGAGTTAGCCATGACATGGGGAAACTGGGTGATGGGCATTATGGATGGCATTTGATAGAATGAGCTCTAGGTATTATATGGAACTGATGCATCACTAAATTTTACCTCCAAAACTTAATAAAAAAATAATGTTTTCAGGAGAATACCATAGCTCTACCCCAACAGCCCATAGGAAGTTCCCATAAATTACTTGTTGAAAGAGCGAGCTGCCAGATAGAGCTGTCTTATCCTTGTGCCCATCCACAGTCTCTAGATCTCAGGGGAGAGAAGAAGAAGAGCACAGAGGTACCCTCGGAAAATGGGAGTAAATGGACTTCCCTGCATGGACCATGAAGAGAAGAAGAGCATGTGGCCTGGGACTGACCACCAACCAAAGAAGCACACAGAAAAAGCTGGCAACAGAAGATGAAACAAAAATCTTCAAAGAATTGAACTAGAAGTAAATCACCACAGAATTGAAGAGTGGGTTCTCCTCAGACAAGTTACCTTTCTCCCCTAGACTGGTAGAGTGAGGATAATTCCAGCTAGATTGCCTTTGGGTTTCTGTCACTCTCAGACAAACCCGTTCCTTTTATATTTGTATACATTATGACTCATGATTATTTTTTGTAGCATAGTTGACACACAATAATTTGTTAATGTCAGGTGAACATTATAATGATTGGACAAGTTTTTACCTTATATTACAATGACCAGAAGTGTAGCTACCATCTGTCACCAGAGACACTATTCCAATACAATTGATCATATTCCTTATGCTTTGCCTTTCATCCTCGTGACTTACTCAACCCACAATGGGAAGACTGTGTGTCCTACACCCCTTCACCTATTTCTTCCATGTCCCCATCAACTCTCTTCTGAAAACCATCTTTTTTTTCTTATCTCTATCTATATTGACATTCTGATTCTGCTTTGTGTTTGTTTATTCATTATTTTTGCTTTTCAGCATCTAGACAGGAGTGAAATGCTATAGTGTTTGTCCTTCCTGTCTTACCTATTTCACTTTAATTTATGCCCTCTGGGACCATCCATGATCCAAAGGATATAAATCCCATCCTTTTCTAAGACTGAGTAATTTTCCATTTCCTCTAGGTTGCTTAACTTATTGGCATATAGTTGTTGATCGTAATTTCTGATGGTTGTTCCTATTTCCTTGGTGTTAGTCATGATCTCTCTCCTTTCATTCATAATTTTATTAATTAGGAAACACTCTCTCTTCTTTTGGAGTTTGGCCGTGGTTTATCAATCCTCTTGATTCTTTTAAAGAACCAGCTGCTAGTTTCCTTATGTGTTCTACTGTATCTCTAGTTCCTAACTCATTGATATCTGCTTTAATCTTGATTCTTACCCTACCTTTGCATGGCAACAAGGGCATCCTGAGAGAGGCAGGCCAGGACTCCCAGAGGGGAGGTGCAGTCAGACCATACCTTTCTCACCCACAAACACCTCCACCGCACGCTAGATAGGCTCAGGCTGATGCTCATGTAGGACATCAGGATGACCGCAAATTGCTGGTATTTCTTCACACCTACAGGTGGAAAGAGACAGAGATCAGGGGGACTGAAACCAGCTCCCTGCCTTCAAACCACTTGGAGGTTCTCTGGGGAAATCCCGGGCTTCCCCAGAGGTTCTGTGGAGTGGCATTCTCCTCCTTTCCTGACCAGGACTTTCATCTACCCAGCACAACAGCAGACCCACCCATCCCCTCTGTGCTCAGGGTCAAGAGGACAGCAGGCTCTCTTCCAGAGGAAGACCAGAGGTGCCAGAACACAACGTCATATGTCTTGCCATTCCTCCAGAATCTCTCTGTGAGAACAGATGGGGAAAGTCCCCAGAATCTGAGGAGGAAATTCACTGCTTGGACTCTTGAGTATTTTAATTTTGTTATCTTCCAGTGGCTTCTACCTTGCGTTTCTCCTTGCAGTACTACTGACATTGTCAAAAAAATTGTTCCTCCATGAATACAAGTCAGCCATCAGATCTACCCAGAAATGAGACCCTAAGCACCATCTAGATGGGATTCTCTCAAATATTCTTCTTAGTGGGATTCAGTCCAAAGGGTCAACTAGTTTGGATGACCCAGGAACTAGGAAACGGCCACCTTCCAGGGGCAGAAGGGACCCAAAGCAGGTTGCCAGCCACACAGACAGTGAAAATGGATGGCAGGAAAACACATTCAGATCATTGCTGTTTTCCTGTTAGAAAGATGACAGAAAAGAGATGAATGAGAATTCTCAAGGAAGATTCATAACGATGGAAGTTTTGCTAGGAGAGCCACTCTGAACTAGAGTGTGAAGGACAATCAGGAAGGAAACCATAGGTCCATCTCCTGCTTCAAGTATCTGAGTACCATGAGCTTTTGACCTCCGGCCCATGGACGGGCTTGCAGATCCACCACCACCTGGTACAGACCCTTCTACTCTGGACTGAAATAGATACAACACAATGCCTGTTAGTTGCCAGGACTCATCATCCTTGCAAAACAAGTGCCTGTGCTTTTCCCTTATGAACCTGTACTCCCTGCTCAAAATTGGGAGCACATCTGATTTCTCTCCATTTTGTGTCTCCCATATGACTGTCCCTAATTCCCCAAATAGAAGTCCTTTTTTTCTTTCTTTCTTTCCCAGCACTCACTTCTTGACTGACACGATGATGTGCCAATGCAAAGGGCCATGTGAGGCTATTTGTACATCATCAGGTTATGGTAAACATCAGAGGAAACATTAAAATGCCAAAGTCCACCTCACCTTAAATTCAGATTCCTGAAATTGATGTGTTTCCATTTTGGTCTTTTCGGAAAATTTCTTTCAAAGAACCAGCCCCGGGTGTCAGAAATGAAATGTGTATTTTGACAGAATATCAGAAATCCATCCAATTTCCTCGATCGTATTCGCTAAGGCACTCTAAATAGCTATACCACCAAGAAAACCCTTACCAAGTTGTAAACTCCAAATAACTCTTATCTGCATTTGCCAAAGTGACAGAGATTACTTGACATTATTCAAACTTAATTTCTTAAAAGTACATATTTTCATAAGATCATTAAGAAAGTTTTTCAAAATTGTGCCAGAAAAATGATCTATTTAGATATCAATTAGATAAAATGGTATAATTGTGTTACCTGAAGCAGCATGCTGATTGTATTGTCATGTATAAATATATGCTGTTACTCAGGTTGTTTTTATTTCTCCCATCGTATTATGTTACAGAAATCATAAAATATTTTTATTTATGTTTCTTTTTTAAATTTTTTAAATTTTTTTCTTTTAAGCATAATAGAATTCATTGTTTTTGCACCACACCCAGTGCTCCATGCAATACATACCCTCCTTAATACCCATGACCTGGTTCCCCCAACCTCCCACCCCCCCCACCCCTTAAACCCTCAGATTATTTTTCAGAGTCCAGGGACAAGCAGTGTTTGATTTCTCTTTCCATGAACATCTGAACATGTACATGCCAGAGGGGAGAGACAATTTCCTTGGTGCCGAGAGCCTGCAGTGAGTTTATACCATCAACAGACACCATATTTACACGGGCACTGAGAAAACATCACCACCACTCCTTAGGCAATGGATGGTCATAAGCATTTTCAGGAGGTCATTCTGTCTATGGAAAATCGCTTTGGAATGAGTTGCTGAAGAAAATGGACTTGGGAGATTTGACATCCCAAGCTGGAGCCTTTTCTCCATGTTCTCAGAGGACATTTTCTCCTTCTTTGGATCATAAGCTCAATGACTGCATCCCATATAGCTTGCTTATGACACCAAGGGCACAGAGATATGTGCACATGGTGTGCACAGGGTGCTGGGATCCTCACTAACTTTCCCTTTCTCCAACTGCACGAGGCGGCACCTGGAAATGGCCCATGTACATGTTCTCCCATCAGTCACTTTTGGGGAACAGATCTAGCTGAAGAACAAGGTAGGACTTTCACTCCTCCTTTGATCTGAAGAGCTTCCCCCATTCTGAGTTCCTCCTGGGAATGGAGGCTGGGTTGGACTGAGCAAACAGAGTGTCCTGTAGAAAACCTAATCCTAACCCTGTTCTACAGTGTTGCAAACCAGTAGGTCATTCAGGTGGTGTGCTTTGTGGGTCTGAGGGTTGGGGCTTGTTTGTGTGGGTCGGTGCGATGTGACTGGGCATGTGGGTGTGATGAGTTGGGGTGTTTCATCAGAAGACATCTCCCACTGAATGAAGTTCAGTGCACAGGTCAAAGTTTTCATCCCCCCCCCCCCCCAGAACACCACATTCCTCGCTGACCACAGCTACATCTGGAGGGTTGCTTAGGATTCCCTTTCCTTAGACAGGAATGGGGAGAAAGGAAGGGTCCCACATCTGTCCTAGCTGGGGACATTTCTCAGACATGGTCAAAACACAAAAGAATCAGAAGCTACTTTAGTCTACCAAAACACCATTACCAGCCTTAGAAAAATGCTCACATCTTGAATACATAGAGTGAAGGCTCACTGGCAAATGGCAGCTGACAGGAAAGCATCATTAGCTTGGTGCCCAATCAAACTTCCTGATAATCTGCTACATGGTCAGTTTAGAGAGTGCCCTTCTTTCGCCTGTCCTCCGCTCTCTCATGAACTTACTGGTTGCTGGGAAACTGGGTCCCACTGACTTGAAGGACACACCCACATGCCACAGGAAAGGAAGACTGGGAAGAATCAGCACTTTGTGGACGGGGACTCTCCTGGAATGCACAGATGTCAGTACTTAGAAATCCTGTGTCTTTGGTTTTCCTTACCATGCATGACTCAGGAACAAATATAAAACTCTAGTGTAGTTGCATTAGCATTGAATGCAACCCTGCCACAGTGTTCTTCTGAAGAAATACAATCGCCTAGAAGAGGTGAGAGATAGGTAGGAGCGGCATAGGTTGGCCCTGGAAAAGAAATGGTCTCGACAATGACCACGGCACAGACTGTGGTTGGAGGAACTTGCCTGTCAGCAAAACGGAGTGTGCATATTAGTGTTTACCTTCTTTTGGATTGAAGAGTTCACCCTGATTCAATTCCCTGTAGCTAAAGTTTGGAGTCAGTGTCTCTCTCTCCATCACTTCTCCTTCCCCTGACCTTTCTTGATGCAGCAGCAGCTTGCTCAGTCCACACCCATGTAACCCAAGGTCTCCATATACTCCTGTGCATGGCCACTCCAAGCTAAACTCCCTGAGCTCTTCCTGCTGAGCCACACCAGTGTACTGAACATTCTGTGTATCTCTCCCTAGCTTCGCTAGATGGACAAGCAGGTGAATGTTCCACAGGCATGACAGAGGAAGATTCCCCATTTTTCAACAGGGTGGTACATTGGTATTTCTTTGTGGGAGACACAAAATTCTTTTGGCTTTTTTTAATCCAAGTCACATAAAAAAATCTCAGCATGCACAATTGACAGGGTAAGGAGAAGTTTGAGTGAGAATCTGTTACCAAATACTACCTAATCCCAAAGACATTGCAGTGGGATGGGACGACCACAGCAGGATCATCTACCATCTGTAGGGCAGTGAGCTTTGGTATAGGTAGCAGCTATTCCTCCTTGCCACCTATTTTGTTCAGTGGGACCTGGAACGTGGGATCTGTAGGAAGACTGGGCACGTTTGTGCAGGACTCATTTTGCTCTCCTCATACTTTGGGGCTCACGGACCTCTAGCACACTTCCCCATCTGGTTTTCTGCCATTCCCCAGGGAACAAGAGCCATGCAAACAGGACAAAGCATGATTTGATCCTCATATTTTTTTTTCTGAAATCACAGGTGTCCCTGCTGGAAGGGGAGGGTGGTAAGTATTCTGTACTTTAGAGTAATTCACTTATTTGCAACAACCTGGTAAAGGGCTCCATGATGAGAACCACCCCGATTACAGGTCCTGCGGGATTGAGAATAAGGGTCCAGTAACGGAAAGGTATTTTCTGGGGAAAGACCCTTGGCCTCATGGCCCTGTCCCCGGAAATGACTCTGCTGCCTTTAGCTGGTGCAGGTTTGGGTGCAGGGAGTAGGTGTGCTTTTGAGATGGACTATTTCACAGCTATTTCATACCCTGTAGCTCCAATAGGAGGCAGAGTTTCTATTTACGTCCCTGCTCATCTCCAGGACCTTTCTTCCTCCATCCAAGAAGGGCCAACTGCAGCTCAGTCCATACTGATTAGCTCCCCACTTCCACATACTTGTCCACACGTGCACACCAAGCAAAGCTCCCTGAGTGATTCCCAAAGAGCCACGTCAGTGTCCCGACATTCTCTGTGTATCTCTCTAGATGCCCTGGCTAGCCTCTGCAATGGCCTTGACGTGGACATCACAGAGGGAGAGGCCCCATTTTCCACCAAGGTGGTAAGTTAGCCTTTCTTCATGTGAGGTACAGCATCCTTTGTTTCTCTTATATTCGAAATCAGATCCAAACACCTCAACATGTACAATCTATTTGGTGGGGAGATAATTGAGGGAGAGTCTCTTACCCATGGATACCCAATTCCAAAGACCCTGCAGGAAACAGCAGGTTCTGTTACAGTCAACAGGAGTGAGCTTTTTCATGGGTACTACTTGCACCGCCTTTGAACCTCTTTTGTCCAATGGACCCAGGGCATGCAACCTCTAGGTAGATTCCATATCACTGCCCATGGCCCTGCCCATCACCAAGAGAACAAAAGAGCTGTGCACACAGGACAAGGCATTATTTGATGTCCATAATGTTTTCTTTTCTGAAATCGCAGATGGCCCTGATAGAAAGGGAGAGTGGTAAGTATGTTGTACTCTAGAGTCACTCATTGGTTTGGAACAACCTGGACAATGGGCAAGGTGGGCCTTCCTTGCAGGCTCCATCTTGAGAGCCACCCAGAATCCAGACCCTGCTGCAAGGAGACTAAGGGTCATGTTCCAGACTGAGACCTGAGGCCTCTTGACCCTGCCCCCAGAAGTTACCGTGCTGATCTTAGGTGCTATACGATTGGGTGCTGGGCAGGTGTTGTGTTTTCATGGGAACCCATGTGCTGTGTTTCTCAGGGTTGGTGTGTGTGTGTCTGTTGGGTGAATGGTATGTTCTCATACATGCCTGTTCCCTTCAACATGGTGATTAATGGTGTCCACTTTCTCAGGGAAGTTTCCCATCATCATCACGTCATGAATATCCATGCATGTGAAAAGTCTTTAACACCTACAATTTAAATAGGTGCTCTTTCCTTGCAAATGCACATCAATTCCCCTAGAAAACAGAGTGCGTCGCTAACTAGGAAGGTTGAAACTGTGCCCCAAAGAAACAAGTGTGTCTTTTCCAATCCCTCTTACTGAGTCAGTGTCCATGGGTCTCTCACGTTATGTTATGTCTTGGGCATGAATGGTCACAGTACCTCCCTCTTGCCACATCACTCACACACATATCTCTGCATCAGAGGCCCCACGACGCATCTCCCCAACCTCATCGGAAGCACTGAGTGCTGGGACTGACTCCTTCCTTCTGCAGGCAGCTCTGGGGCAGCCTCGTGCAACACCCCATTTGGGGAAGATCCTGACAAAGGAGCAGTGGCCAGAAATAGATGGGGCCAATTCACTCCGTGTTTCTCCATGGAGATCTACCATTTCCCTGCAGATACTATCTCTAAGACTTAAACTGGCCTTCTCCCATGGGAAATCGCACACCCACCACTGGTCCTAGCTGGGACCCTCTGAGGTGGGCCCAAAAGGTGTCCTAACAAAGGAGAAATGAGGTCGTCTTCAGGGACTAAGCATCACTGTAGGGACCTGGGCACTCTCCCTGCAGGAACGAGGGGTGCTCTGTGCATTGAAAAGTGGTGAAAGAGAACCTCAAACCTCAACAGGTGTGACAGGACAATCACCACACATTTCCCTAGCCATCTGTCCATGAAAGAGGGGCTTTTTTTTTCTTCAGAAGACTTGGGTCAATAGACAAGTCAAGGGAGTTCAGTGCCTGGGAACAGAAACAGAGCCAATTCAGGGTTTCATGGTTCTTTTGCAGCAAACAAGACTTGCTCTCATGAGAAACACATTTTTGAACAGAATCTTATTTTCTGACATCTCTTTTCCTCACTCGCATGGGCGGGATCCACGGGAGTACCTTTCGCTGCTCTCTGAGGACACTCAACAGGCTCTTCCCGGGTAGTTGCACCATTCTGCATTCCACTAGTTGCCTAGAAAGTCTCAAATTTTCTGCGTCCTTCTGACATGGGTTTTGGGCTTGAATTCCTGATTTGGGTCCTCACTACCCTAACAGACAATGCCACAGCTCAGCATCCTTTGGATTCAAATTACCCTCATGATGCCTTATGTTGAGCATTTTTTCATACGTCTGTTTGGCCAGTCATTCATTCCCTTTGCAGCACAGTCTATTCAAGTCTTTTTCTTGATTCTTTCATTTGGTGAAATCCCGTTCTTTTTTTGCTTTTGTTTTGTTTGTTGTTTTTCCTTTTTGTCAGTGAACACACCTTTTCTGAAATAAGGATTGCAAATGGTGTCTCCACTCTGTGGGCTGCCTTTTCATTCTGTTCACTGTTTTAGAAGAGGAGGCTTTTTCTAGGAGGTCTTCTTCTCAAGCATCATGATGCCAACATGAGCACATTTATTTGGGCATTTCTATTTTGCTCCAACGTGCCCCTGCCTATTTTTATGCCAGCACCATCCTGTTGGCTCAGGGGAGTGATGCACGGTATTGGAAGGTCAGCTTCTAGGGACCCACCACCTACTTCATATTCAGAAATGTTTTGACTCCTTGTGTTCCCATATCTATTCTAGCAGTTTCTCTATTTTGAGAACATCACATTGTGCTTTTGGTCAGTTCTGCACTGAATCTGTCCCCCATTTATTCTAGGAACTGGGGGTTCACCTTAATCTATTAGGGTCCAAAGGCCTCCAACAGTGCCTGCTGGGTGTGCATAAGCCCAGGAATGTCTTACGTATCAATGGCCCTGTCAGGCCAGCCACTAAGACTGAAGAAATATGCAGGAGAGTAGGACTAGTCTCTCGCTCCTGGTTGGTTTTAGTGCTGAGCTAACCAGGAAAGACTCTGTCTACAATCCATTTTACAAAGTCATTTATTATCTCAATGAACTATAGGGAAATCATCAATGAAAATAAAATGTCCAGTTGCTCATTCCCACTAGCCACACATCAAAAGTTCCATAATGACTGGAGTTTTAGATGGTTGCATTGAGAGGGCAGAGCAGTCATAGGCATGTAGAACTGACACTGAGGTGACTGCTGAAGCATCCTGGTCTCATTAGAAGGGATGAAAGTCCAATCCCTGTCTCCTCTAAGGGCTCTGGGTCCACCAGTCCCATGAACATCTGACAGCAGAGCAAAAGAGTCAGGCAGATGCTGCATGGCCCATAGACATCTCAACAGATCTGGGATGAATGGGTGAGGAAGTTTCTCTCATAACAGCATTGTTCCTGATTCAGGTCCTACAGATTTGCATGTAGAGAGCATCGATGACTCCAGCAGTGAGGGCGAAGTCTCTTCAGGTAGGGAATGGCACAGAGGAAGGGATCATTGGTACACGCTCCTGGGAACATGGGGTTGCCCCTGCTGCTCTGGAGAAAGAAGAAGGTGCATAAAAAACCACCAAGGAAAGGGATGCATTGGCAACAGGCATGACTTGCTCATTTAATAGTTTCTGAATGAAAAGAACAGACATTGTGTCCATGGGCCTTTAGGGTAGACTGGGTTTGTCATCACCACTCGACTCCTTGGGCGGCTATTTTAAGGATCTTTCCCATCTTGGCTCCCTTTGCCACTGCTACATGTCAAAGCTTTGTCTCTTTACTCATGGCCTTTCAGGAATGGTGGACAAGAGATTCTGGGTCTTTCTTGGCATGGGCCCAAACCTGGTCATGGTCATGACTTGGTGGCCCCAACCACCCTTTCCTGTACAAGAGAACCAGGACACTATGTTCTGTTGGGAGTCAGGACGTGGAAGACAGGTAAACTCTTTCCCTCATAACGTCCACTACCAAACCTTCCTGTTCTATCCAAGCTGCTGTACCTTCAAGGGGACTCCCAGAGCTGGAGAAGGAAATGGAAAGTTCCCTTGGGTTCAGTATACAGGCTCCTATGTCCCCTAGCTTCTGCCAGCCTTCACACCCCAGCCGAGTTGGACCTGTGGACATGTTCCCAAGGGAAGAACACACCCATGCAGCTGCCCTGGATACCCCCCAGTCATGGGCCAGGGTCCTCCAGGCCTGTGTGAAGGGGCTTCTGGACCTGCTTCACATACTTGCTGTCCCAGGTCGACTTTACCTCTCACCAGCTTTCATCGAGGCATAGCACAGAGCTTCTTGGGAGCAGGGCCAGGGAGTCACAGCTCCTCTCACAAACCCACCTCTCTGACACACAACCCTGGCCATTCTCCACACTCCCCAGTCATGCCCAAACTGCAAAAGTTCCTCAGGCCTGCACAGGGCCCTACACACACCCCTGCCCCATCCATTCCCTGCCAGCTTCAGGCATTCCATGCCATTCCTCAGGCAGGAATCCTGGGATTCAGTGAACATATCACTGGACATTTTCCAGGGCTGCCCTGAACAGCTGAGGCACTGGGAGAATTTCCTGTGCTCCTGTCTCCATTCAACCTCTGTAACACTTATGGAAACAGAGGGCACTGTATTAGCTTGAAACATGTCCCTGGGAAGGTCATCTCAGTCACTGGGGAGACACGGCTATGGGGAGGTGGTGGGCCATCTCTCCCTGCAGTTCCCCAGAAATCCCAGACCCATGACAGCTGCTCCGAGCACAGAGGGATCAGGGGGTTGATTCTGTGGAACCAGGATATCTCCTCTCTTTCCTTGGTTGCCCCCTCTTGGACAACATTATAAGTGGCAGACCTTGGCAGTGGAAGGACATGGATCTTCACTAGGGGAGGAGGAAGAGGGAAGAGAGCAGGGAGGGACAGGAACACGGACAGAGGAAGGCAAAGTCCTACAGAGGCAGCCTTAGGGACAGTGAAGGCCTCCAGGAGGGAAAGGATCACACAGATGGACTTCTGGGTCTTGGAGAGAATTGGAGGTGGGAAGAGCAGGTGGATAACCAGAGACCCACATGCACCCTGTGGATATTAAGTAACCAAGGCCAGGGAGGACTCAGATCTGGGGCCTCACACAACTGAGGGCAGAGCCCAAATCCCCAGAGCAGCAGGCCATAGGTCATTAACTCCACTAACTCCCCTTTGTCCTCCCTCACAGCCACACCAGCATCATCTTTGCTCTGTGACCTGGATTAGAATTCCACGGAAGATGACGATTCTGATGGAAGGAGCCCACGCTGTGCCTGTAATTCACTTCCTCTTCCATCTCTTGGGCTTCCCCTCTCATCTGTCCATAAGTGCCTCTTCCCAGCTCTTCACCTTTCCCTGCTTTGAGAACGCCCACACTGGAGTCCCTAATCTCTGGCAGGCACTCAGGATTTGCATCTGAACTGCTGTATGAAATCCCTGGGCAGCCCTCATCACCCCTTTCCTAGAATCACCCTGACCCCTCACCACTGAGTCTGGAAAGCAGCCCTGGACAGCACAGTATGAAGTAGGCCTGGGAGTCGGCAGGGCACAGCTCAAACTGATGGAGGGGCCTCAGGAAGGGAGGCTGGGCCTGGGTGTCCCCACTTGGTTCTCTGCTGCCTGGGAATCTGTGTTCATGTCACATTCTGCTCTTGCTTTCAGTTCTCAAGAAGATTCCCTTCTGTGGACTTGACAGAAACAACAATGGAAGCAGAAGAAAAGGACTTGGGAATGGGTGAGTTGGGCAGGAAAAGGGGCAGGCAAACATGGACACCTGATCTCCCTTGTTGACCTGACTTTGTTGTGGGCACCTTGGGAAACACACAAATCCCGGGGTGCTGCCCTGGATTCTGACCACAAAGAGGAGATGAGAGGAAGGTCACAGTCCCTGCAGGGACTAGGAAGCCTGAGAACATCCCAGGGGAACCTCCACATCATCCGTGAAACTTCCTGTTGTGGTTGGGCCCTGTCATCCAGGAGCTGCTGATCTTAGAGGGAGGGCACTGGCTGCCTGGAGGGACTGGACCCCATGTGGCCCATGCACTGTGCTCCTCTGGAAAAGGGCCCCACGCCGCATTGACCCGTCATTCTGCATGACCCAAGCCTTGCCCTCCCACCCTGGAAAGTCAGCAGACGGCTTGCTCCCAAACAACACTAGTCAGGAAGAGAGAGTGGTGGGGTGGCCCCATATCCCACTTCAGGCACCTGAGAAATCAGAAAACAAGACAGGCCCCCAGCTCAGGATAGCTCACCCCTCCCAGTGCTGCATCCTTATGGGCATGGAGTAGGCCCCAGTCTCCGGCTGAGTCATGTACCCTGGCCACTTCTGTAGGACCAAACCAACACCTCCAGTCCCCCTAGTCTCCATGACGCCTCAGGGGAGGTAGCGGGTCCCCTCATGGTACCATTTCACTATGTGAGTTTGATATTCTAGAGACTCTTCTCAATCCCTCAATCCGCAGGGAAGACCCATCAGGGAAATGCCACCCTGCCTGCTTCCACCTCGCCCACCACCTTCTCACAGCATGGGGCCCATGCAAACTCACTTTCCATGGGAGTTGGGAGTATGCCATGTCTGCCATACCACCTGCAACACCCATGTGGGCAAGGGCTCCCCCCATAGAGAAGGGCATGTCGAGGGCTCTCAGAGAGGCTGGGAAGGGTCAGCCCAGCAGGAGGAGGACCCAGCAGTAATGGAGGAAGACGGTCAGGGAACAGGCCTGAGTGACCCTGGGAGACTAGCCTTCATTCAGCCCCAGGAGGCCCATGGGAAAATTCCATTTCTTCATGTCACACATGGGTCCTTCTGGGAAACCTCTACCTCAACACCTCCGAAGACACATCCCACAAAACCCCACAGGCCTCTGGTAAGATATGCCCCAGGCCACATGCCACTCTCTATCTCATACCACTCCAACTGCTGTCTCCACAGCTGCACCACAGAACAGTCTGCCCACAACCCCAAGGCACCAGAGTCTTCAGAGGTTCTCAAAGGGAGCAAGGAGGGTCCTGGGGCCCCTCTTTTGTCTTCGATTTGGGCCTGGAGGAAGACTTGGCATGAAAACACAAGGAAACACACTTGCAGGAAAGGTTCTCTTGCACCTGACCTTGTAAGGCCAAACAAAGAGAACGCTTCTGTGCAGCCCACCAGAAGATGGCACTGGAACCCCGAGGACGAGACAAGAGGACCCTCTGAGTCGGCCACCACACCACGAGTTGGCTGCCCAAGCCCTGCTGATGACTGACACTTGGAGCAGCAGTCAAAAATCTAGGCCTAAAACAGTCCATTGTCTGTTGAGACAGGGTCTCCTGGGGCTGGGGGCACAGCAGCCTTCTGGTCTTTTCCCCTGTCTGCTTCCGGGGATGCTCCACCTCCCACTGTCCCTTCAGTCCCCAGCAACCATGCAGAGCATGACAGATGCAGAAAGAAGCAGGACTGACTGCCAGGGCCCCTTGACCATCCTGGAATCAATCTGAAGGGCAGCAGCCACCCCAGCTGTATTCCCCCAGGGTGACGCCCATGAACCGCCCCTGTGGCTTCCAGGTACCTGACTGTGACCAATGCTGGGCTCAACACTGGCAGTGGCCCCACAAAACAGGCCCTGCTCAGTCTGTGTGTTTTGCAGCAGCAACAGGTGTAGGGAGGACATGCTGTCCCTAATCTGGGCTCGACCTCTGGAGGACCCAGACACCATGGCAGAGGAGCTGGGTACCCCAAGCACCACACTGCACCTTGGGGAAAACTGGGGCCCTAAGTACAGCAATGCTAGACATCTAAGGTGCACAGAAATGAGATCCAAGATTCCTTTGGTGGGAATGCAAGTTGTTGCAGCCAATTTGGAGAACAGTGTGGAGATTCCTTAAGAAATTAAAAATAGAGCTTCCCTATGTCCCTACAATTGTACTACTGGGTATTTACCCCAACAATACAGATGTAGTGAAAAAAGGGCCATCTGTACACCAATGTTCATAGCAGCAATGGCCAACATTCCTTAGGAAGCACTTTAAAGCATTGCACGTTTTGCTCTACCTGAGCCCTCCAAGTCCAAAGGCTTCAGGGAGCATTTCTTCTCCCAAGGCAACCATGATCTATCTCCCTGTGTTCAAGAAGAATCTCTTCTCCGTGTAACGGGGCATCATTGGAAACATGAGTGATTTTGCCAAGGCTTGGATGGGACTGTCCTTTGGAGAGAGCTAGGCAGAGACTCAGATGGGACCAAAGGGCATTAAGAACTAAGTCTGATTTTCAGGAAACCTGTAGCCTTTAAGCGCCTTGGGAATGTTGGCCTGACCCCTTGCTTCCAGACTTCCCCACCGCCTCATCAGGAGCATAAAGAATGTCACTCTCTGGCAGCTCTAGGAACCTCAGGATATATCGGGCACCTCAGGAAGAGGAATGTGCCCAAATCCACAGTATCACAGTCATGTCTGATGGCAAGCCCTCTCCTTGGCTTCTGGCCTAGAGAGACAGCAATTAGATATTTCTCAGAAAACTCCCAGTGATGCAGATTCTAAGCGACCACCATGATTGATCACTAGGCTTGTTAAGCATAAGTTGATAATTGCACCACGTGGGTTAAACTGGGACTTGCTTTCCAAGGATGTGAGCCCTGAGTTGGCCATCTCTGGAAAGAAGCATTCTTTTGAAGAGGAAAAGTAGGCTTCAAAAACCCACCTTTGTGGACGTTCAAGTCTAACTCTGATGACCTTTCCATATGTGATGCTTACCTAAGCTAGACAGCTTGAGGTCATCTTCAGAAACATTTCCACATTACCTCATGGACAGGCAATCCCCTTGCTTCTTATTCTGTGAGGATAATACCAGGACCCCATGGGCTCAGGGCTAATTCGACAACTGGAACATGCGAATGTTTCCCCCACGACTCTAGAACTCAACTAGCACCTTGACCAATTAGATGGGACTGGGATGAGGAACTCATTCTCTCAAAGCCAAAGAACACACACCACTCCACAGGTTCTCTGGGGATTTATGGAGACAATGAAGGACACAGCTGTCCCTGTAACTGGAGTGGAGGGTGCATTTGGGAAGACCCTTATCTGCTGGACAAGTTTTCTCCCACTTACCAGCGACTCCTAATATCCTAATATCCTAATATCCTAATGAGGATATTCAGGTGAGACCTCAAAATAAAAAGGGCTTCTTGGAATTGTTTCTTCCCTCCCAGTCCTACTGATCCAAGAAGCCACCCCATTCAGGTACAATGGCAAACAAAGGCTTCAGCTAAGCATCCAACTTCCCTCCTGGGAAAAGGAACCTCCTGATTCATACAGGGATGGCAACTGACTCTGAGGACTTGGCATCAGCTCCAGAGCATCACAGAGGACAAAGGCCACCAAATGATGATAGGAGACTGATTTATCAAGTACCAGCTTACGTTTCAAGATACGCCTGAACTAACATCGGAAACCAGCCCAACTTTAAACCCAGCGACACTTAGGCCTGGACCTGACCACTCTACGCCCATGGCTCACAACTCTTGAAATGTTCTTAAGTCGACCAGATTTAAGAAGCACCTATGAAAATGGCAACAGTTTCATGGAAAGGAGGTAAGAAAAACCAGGTATGCTGTCATCAGTGAACTCAGACTTCTGAGGCCAAAGCCTGTCAGCAAGATGTCTGCCCCCAAGCAGAAATCCTAGTGCCCACCTGTTGGTTGTAATTGGCAAAAATCTTACAAGTATTTATCCTGGCTCCAACAGGATTTCCTCATCCTCTATGCCCATGAGGCAATTTACAGAAAAGACTCTTCTTCCCGAGCTATAACCCGCCAACACAACATGGGCCTGAAATGATTGCACATTCCAAGAATGACCCTCCAAACCTGAGTAGCCCTTGAAAGTCTGACGGCAATTCAAGGAGACTCAGGATTAGATGAGGGGCCCCTAGCAGGGATCCAATGGCCATAAAGCTGTAACTTGTACCCATGGCTTCCGCAAGCTCCAGAGGCCACTGAACACTTGGGGTGGGCCTAGATGCATGGGCACATTATTAAAACCATCACTGACCCAGCCGACCTTCCCCATTTCAAACAACGGTGCACGTGTGCTCCGTTTCATTGACATGGCAATCTAGCACCTATCTTTGTCCCTCTTTGGGACTGGAGGATGTCGTGTGGCATGGGGAAGTCCTTACAGAGTACACAGTCAAGGCTCTACATGTCAGCCCAAACAGGATTTCCCAATGAAATAAGGGAATAATCCCAATGCATGAAGCAGTTCTACAAAACACAAAGAATTTAGATGTTGTAACTACTGCACAAGGTGGAGCTTGTGCCAATCTAAAGACAGAATGATATGGGTACAGTCCCCACTATCACAAAGAGATTTCTGGGTTCCTAACGGATACCACTGCTCAAATACGCACCTCTAAGGATCCCTGTCCTTAAGTATTGGCTCAACTCTTGGCCTGGGGGAGGGTTTTCACACACTATCAAAGGACCTTTCATGGGGATTCTCCTTCTCTTTCTTCTAGTAACCCTGTTGTATTGTCCCACCCCCCATCTCTGCAGGTGGTGTCAAGAATCCTTCACTGCAGTAACTTCCAGAGGACAGATGGTCCTTTACACTCAGCAAGATCCAGTCACAATATCTCCTCTGCACTCTGAGGCCTCTTCATTTCACAACTCTGACAAGAGAGGTCCCCCAACTGACCAGGAATGACACATATGTAGGGACAGTTCTACACCCCTATTCAGCAGGAATAAGTTACAGAAGATGAGACCATCCTCCTTCAACAACCTTAATGACAGAAGGGTCTAAACTGTTCAGGGGCACATGAGGAGGGAGGAGAAGGCTAGCTGAGCACAAAGCAGGAGCTGGCACACCACACTGCCCCCCCAAACAAGTGATATGGGTGACATTCCTCAGGCACTCTGACTGCCCTAAAATAAGGAAAGGAAAAAAAAAAAAAAAAAAACAGATTCTCCACAGATGCTGATCAAAACCCTGCAAGACCAGAGTCTCCCTCAATTTGTAAAAGTCCTAATGATTCTCCAGGAAGAGGCTTGCTTAACAAGAGGCTAACTACCACCCAGAGACCCATAACTCCGTTTCCTGAAACCCTAACATCCCCCTCCTCTCCATCACTCTAAGGGAGGCTGAGGCAGAAGGAAATGTCAATAAAACGGAATTTCTATTCAAACCCGCAGTCCTTGAGAAGGACTTGTGAGAGGAGGAAAGTAACATTCCTCCAGGAAGCTGCCAACTATCTTTCTATTAATGACTTCCTAGAAGGAAAAACCACCTTCACTTGACAAGAGCGAAGCCTCCTGTATCCTGTATGTCCTCTGTCCTACTTCAACATTCTTGCAAAATCTCCCTTTTGCCTGACCTCCCCCAATGCCATCCTAGAGAGTCAGCCTCCCATCACGACCCCAGCATAGCACAGAATCTGAATAGATTCATTTCTCGTCTGAAATGCGCCTCAAGTCAAGCCACCGCCTGAGTGTCTGTAAAAGTCACTGGCTTGAAGACGACTCACCGATATAGTCTTTGATACTTAAACATCTAAAATTTAATCAGAAGTTGATGTGGGTGGGAGGCTACCATGTAAAAAGATCTATCTGAATTCTGGAAAGAAATACGGCATCTGACAAGTGGCATGCAGAGGTTGCTGCAGAGACTATTCCTGAGGGAAGGAGTTGGAATTCGTACTCTGTGTCAAGAAGGGAGGAATATGAATGAGCAATCCTTCCCAGCCCCTCCTGTTCTGGACATTAGCGGAGGGTTAACACCACACAGGAACCTGGCCAATGCTGGGGCACTGGAGGAAGATTTCTCATGTATCTCACCTCATTCCATGTGTGTTATGTACTGGGAAGAGAAACCGTGTATTTACAGACAATGTGGAAGAACCTACAGCCATGTTTCCCTGGTACCAGTGACATCAGAGCTCATTCATCCCCGATTGCACCACACACATCTCCCCAGTGTGGGAGAGCCTTTGGTTGGGGCTCGAACCTCGGGAGACACAAGAGAACTCACCCTTCTGAGGAAAGTAGACATGATACGCATGGGGAAAACAATTCTAGGGCAGGGTTCACCTCTGTACACAGCCAAACCATGGGAGAGGCACCTTAGGGATGTAACGAAGGTGGGAGACCATTCAGAGTTCTGCTCTTATTCTTGCCCATGACCTCACACAGGGTAGAACCCATGTGGTGGGATTGCTGTACCAGAGCTCGCAGCAACATGCATCACTTCAAGGCTATGGGCACGTTGCCACAGACAGAAACTGGTTGAATGCCATCTTCAAGTGAAAGCATTTAGTCCAGCCACACCATTAGCCAGCATCCGAGGATCCACACCACTGGGAACCCTGACAAATGCAGTCGAGGTGGAAGAGCCATTAGATACAGCTCTCACATTTGGAGACACCAGACAACTCAGAACAGAGAAATCTATGTCTGTCATCACTAGAGTCTCGCCTATACCCTGAGCGTTCACATATCTCATTACCACATAAATCACACAATACAAACCCTGTGTCTCCCATCACTGAGGTAGAGCCTTCTGCCAGAAGTGGTCTCTTTCCCAACACCAGAGAACTCACAAGGGGAGAACCACTAGCGCTGGATCTCGGTGGAAGAAGCTTCTACTGGGGCTCTGGCCTGAGCTCCTGCTACCATCTCAGAGAGCAGGTCATCCCTCACACAGGAGCGAAGGTGCAATGTTCTCCTGGGACACCTTGCATCATCGCTGCTGCTGAATGCCGATGAAATCCATGTGGGAATCCCATTACTCTTGGAGCCAACATGTGAAGGACCTGGGAATATTTGCACAGAAGAAAATTGTCCCAGTGTGATGAGGAAAGGAATGTCCTCAAGTCTTCTTCCTTAGCCAGCAACGACACCCTCACACTGAGGAAACACTGATCCCAACACAACGGGGGGTGAGGATTCTTCCCCTGACACTCACATCAGAAAATCACTGGGCAAATACCTCCCAAGGAATTTGTTAGGGTGACACTGAGATACAAACTCAGACACTTACAATTTTTCACTGCAAACACATACAACTGTGTCATGTTCCTAGGGATGCTGAATGCAGTATTTCAGTAAACAATAGCTAGAAATAAAGCAAATCTGCTCCCATCCATCAGTACTTGGATAAAGACCAGTATCACCGAACAGGCGGGGTCTCAAAACCGTGCACACTGTGTCAATCAAGAACGGGGTACTTTTCCTTTACTAGCTCTCACAATTGACACAGGTACTGTCTCTTGGTAGGAAGTTTGACACATAAATGCACTGCCTATGATCCATGAGAACATCAGTTGGAGGGTTAACTTAGAATCTTAGAACACAAAGTGATTGACGTATGTTCACGAAAACATTAATCTATCAATGTATGTAGATTGCTATGATGAATGGCAACAATACTCAACAAACACATGATTTGTGACCTACCTCTCATGTGTCCTTAATTCTACTAATATTGTCCTCATAAATTGGAAAGGATTTACAAATTAATTACATGCTTAGAAATACTTATATTCTCTTTACTTATTTGAGAGTGAGAGAGCTAGAGAAGGAGCAAGAACAGTCCAGGTTGGGCAGCAGAGAAGAGGGAGAGGAAGCAGGCTTCATATTGACAAGGGTGCCCAAATGCAGGGCTTGACCCCCAGGATCCAGGGATCCTGACCTCAGGCGAAGGCAGATGCTTAATCAACTGTGCCACCCAGGGGCTTGCAAATTAATTTCATCTTTTACAATGGTGATGTTTTGGAGGAGCTGTGTGTATCAGAACAGGAATTAAACTGTACTGTTCAGATTGAGGCAGTGAGGGCTTCCTCCCCCTCTATGAGAATTTGGTAGCCAACTGCTTTTCTCCACCACCAAGAATAGCTACTTATTTCTTGGCCTGAAAAGGTGTAAGACCACTGCTGATATGGAAATAGTCCCTGATTTAGAAGATAATAGAACAGGAGGGGGTACGTATGTTCCCTTCCATATAAACACAAAGCTCATCTAGGAATGCCTGTATGGTTCTTTTAGTTAAGTGACCAACTCTTGATTTTGGCTCATGTCCTGATGTGAGGGTTGTCAGATCGAGCCCCTGACATGTGTCATGCTCTGTGCAGCATGTACCTCCCCTTCCAAACTTAGCTACCAGAGGTTCCATGATGTCTATGCCAGACTAAAGGAGGAGAGTGTAGGACAGAGGTGAGCCAGATGTCTATCACCATTGGCAACTAGTGACAAGAGACTAGATAAACTTCCGGCTGCTCCCAGAACCAAACAGAAGACTTGCAGAAACTCTATTACCACTGCATTTCACATGACCATCTTAGCGATGCTTACTTCTCCTAGAATCTTCATATTAGAAATGTACCCTGAATCTTCAGTGATATGGAATTCCTACAGGAGATGTTCATACATTCTACTGCCTCATGTCTTCTCTACTCTATGTGAGTGAACTTCTTACTGACCCTCTTGATTTTGGCTGAGGTGATGATCTCATGGTTGTGAGATCGAGGCCTGTGTCATGCTCTGCAAAGTGTGGAGCCTGCCCAGTGTCTCCCTCTCTCTCTCGCACCTCCCCCTCTTAAAAAAAAAAACAAAACACGTCGACTCAGAGACCCATTTGTAAAGATGCCCGATATTCTTTACTCTAGGTTACTGGCCCTAAAAAGAATATGTTGGCACAAAACACTATTTTGGAGAGAATGCCTATTTATAAGGCATTCTCAATAACTGCAATAACTCAGGATTCTGCTAACAGAAGCAACCTGTATTTCAGAAGTTTTGTGTGGAGCAGGGACTTGCAGAACCTTCTCCATATGTGCCACTAAGTAATTTTCCCTAAGCAACAAATTCTAGATATTCTGGTTAAGCATACATCTCTAATTTAAGAAGAGGGTATGTTTCCTCTAATTTAAGAAGAGGGTATGTTTCCCTCCAGAAGAAAGACAGAAGCCAGCAAAAGAAGACACCAAAGTCAAGGCCCGAAACTCAACCCAGGCGGAAGGTTCAGAACCAAGACAACTTAACACTGTGATGCACATCCACCAAGGAGATGACAGGGGTCACACTCCTGTAGTTTTGCACTTGAATCTTGAAGAGACAGAGGCCATACACATTGGATTCTGCCAACGAAGCCAAGTCACTTGAGCCTCGAAGCACCACCTGTAAAAACAGGGAGAGCATTTAGCTGAGGTCTCATGACCCACACTCGGGAAGACACAATGTCATACAAAACTGAAAACATGCTACTCCCTTCCAGCAGAGAGCACAAGCTCAAAGAGGCCAAAACCACAGGATCCCGAAATTGGTTAGACTTAGCAATGCTGCTGGCAGACCTTCAAATAATACATGCATCTTCAATTTGCTACCAGGAGTTCCATGATATCTAGGCCAGACCCAAGCAGGAGGATGTGGGCCAGCAGATGGCGCAGAGGTCAAACACCATTTGCAACTAGTGACTAGAGACTAAAGAAAGTTCCTGCTGCTCTGAGAACCCACACAGAAGATTTGCAGAAACCTTATTTCAACTGTATTTTGCATGACCCTCCTAGGGTTGCTTACTTCTCCTTGAATCTTCTTTCACCTTTGACATGCCTTCTCATTCATCTACCCATTAACTTCAATGACAAAGAACTCCCATAGGAGATGTGAATATACTCTATCTCCTCAATGTCTTTTCTACTCTATGTGATTGACTCTTTTAGTCTTGCTTCCTTTCTTTTTTCACAACTCTATTTGTCTGAAATGAGCCTCTGGTCTTTCCTTTCTAAGACATGCCTCTCATGAACCCTGGAATTTAAAAAAAAAAAGAAATAAGAAAAAAACAACTAATCACCACCCAATATGAATGTAACCTATACCTTGGAGACTGAAGTTGTTTCACTCCTAACCAGCGACTATGCTACTGACTTAAAGGGCAAGCCCTCCAACAACCAGCTTCTAGAGGATTCTGGGAGTATTGGGGGTATAGTTCTGATAGGATTTTCCCAATCAGAAAACACTGCCAGCCTCCAAAGTGAGGTCCCCAAAACTGATTGCAAACTAAATATATTCAGAACCTCACAGGAACATTGTGAGCCACAGAAACGCCTGGCGGTGGTGGCAGTGGGTTCCAGTCCACATGGGTGATGGATTTCAGTTCAACAAATTTGGGATGGTTTCTTAGATGCAGAAGGCAGCCACAAGCACCCTTGGTTTCTTTTTTTTTTTTCCTTTGAGTCTTAATTTATTTATTTATTTTTTCAGCGTAACAGTATTCATTGATTTTGCACAACACCCAGTGCTCCATGCAATACATGCCCTCCCTATTACCCACCACCTGGTTCCCCCAACCTCCCACTTCCGACCCTTCAAAACCCTCAGGTTGTTTTTCAGAGTCCATAGTCTCTTATGGTTTGCCTCCCCTTCCAATTTTTTTTAAATAAACATGTAATGTATTTTTATCCCCAGGGGTACAGGTCTGTGAATCGCCAGGTTTACACACTTCACAGCACTCATGATAACACATACCCTCCCCAATGTCCATAACCCCTTCCCCCTCTCCCAACCCCATCTCCCCTCAGCAACCCCCAGTTTGTTTTGTGAGATTAAGAGTCACTTATGGTTTGTCTCAATCGCAAGCACCCTTGGTTTCTTAACATCTATTCTAACTAAGCCTGGCAGGCATAGTGACAGACCATTCTATGGAGATTTTGAAACCCTGCTGTGCTGAAACGTTTAATGAGGAATCTCTAGAGTGAACTTTTAGTTGTGTGTCCAGGCCAAAGCCAAGCACAATACTTACATCAGACTTGAATGCAATACCTGTCGATTTGGGTGGATTCCTCTTCTCGAGGTTTCCTAAATATCCTGAAGTTCCTATACCTGCCAACAAGTAATATTCCCTACTCATTTGGCAAGGTTCCTGAGCACTGTGTCATCAAGATGTCAAGCAGCTATTGCCAAGGGGCTCCACAAAGCCACCCTTAATTCCTGAAAATTGTCTGGTCATTATCTGAGTCTATACATGTTACTCTCAAATTGGACATTTCACTCAATCCCTTGGTAAAACACCCAATGTTTCCAGCGCTGTCCTGTTACAAGAAAAAGGCAACTGTGCTGAACTTATGCCAGTAATCCTAAGTTCCTTGGAAGAAAGAATTCTCCCTGAGAGTTTCTGAATGATGGAGGGTTCAGGGAGGGAGAGAAGTTAATTGCTCCCATTTCTTCACACAGAAATATTGCATCACATTTCTGTAGATCATGGATATTTTCAGATACAGTTTCCCTCAATCTGGAAGAAGAAACATTAAAGAACCAGCCATGTTTCAAACAAGAGTCATCTTCCTCAACTCACTCAGCCACCACCACCCCTTATTAATTCTTGTTTGGCTTGAATGCAGCTTTTCATGAGTTCTGCAAATCCGTACACAGTTCAGTTTGAGGATTTTCACGATCAGATACTAAGACCCCATGCAACACATCACCGTGTACAGTCACAAGCATTTAATGGTAGAGTAGGGATGAAAGGCCTGTGGACATATACTTAATGAGATATATTTTCACCAAACATAGAAGGCAAGACATCACCATGGAAGGAGAGAGGCCACAAGACCGGCCTCCTGGTCCCCAGGGCATGGCATGCCCATGAATTTCCATATCTCCAAGCCAAAAACGCTCATGTCTTCTGAGCTAAGTGTTCTGCTTCAAGAATTTTCTCCCAAGGAGAAAACCAGAGGTGCTGTAAAGGATTTGCAACAGTGTTCATGGAGGCTTCCCAGATGATGGCGAAACCAAGTAGCCTACCGCCTTGCCCAAGGCCTGAAAACTGTTCACTGCCCCCTTTGCATCCACCATGGTCTCTCCAGATTTCACAGCACACCCTCTCCTGGTGTCCACCAGACAATTCAGCCTCTGTGTTCCATATCCTCGATGGATCTCTTTGGAAGAAGGTAACCCGCATAGGGGTGGAAGGAGCAAATATACACCTTCCCACCCTTTCTCCTTCCTTAAACCCATCCAAGGTTTGTACAGGGGGAGCAGAGCTGCAGGGACATGCAGATGGGATCCTTCTTCTGTGGTGCTTCCAAGAATCCCCTTGCACAGAGTCTGAGCCTTAGCACTTAGCTGGCTATTTTGGTCTCCACCCCCACTGTTCACCCCAGCCATGGGGCAGCATTCCACCTGCCAGACCCTCAGAAAGAACTCCTGCACCCTAGCTAGCTGCCCTCCATCCAACGCCCTTGTGCTGACCTAGGCATTCAAAAGAAGACTGGATGCAGATACATGCTCACCGCACCCAGGTGCCTGAGTGAGCTCCACACCACACCTTCTACTTCATGGTTGTGGTGATGGCAGACTTCCTGCTGTGTGCTTTTTGCCCTAAGACAGACCAACCCTCCAGTGCAGCACAGAGCACGGAGTCAGACTTCAGCCCCCTGGCCACCTGGCTGATGGATGCAGCTTCCTGGGCCTGCCTGCATCCCTCCCTGGCTCCAGTCCTTTCCTATGAGTATCTGCCTGGGCCCTGCGACTCTGGCTCTGCTCCAGTGCCCTGGGCCCTGGTTGCAGGCCATCAACAGGCAGTTGAGAAGCCAGGACTCTGGCTGGCTGGCCCCATGCTCCCATCAACCCAACCGCCATGGTGACCAATGTGGACCCAGGTGCCAGATAGGACTGCAGTCCCCGCCTTCCTGCTCAACCTCAGAGGGGCACTTCTGAAGCAAGGCACATCAGCCCCAAATACTTGCTTCCTCCCCACTGGCCGAATTACACCTAGGGACAGATGTATAGAGAAGCCAAGACAATCTACACTCCAGGCACTGCATTTCACTCATCCTCTCATGGTACACAGGTTGGGTCAGAGAAGGTTTTAGCACAACAGCACAAATAACACTCAAGTAGAGAGCAAATGTGTTTCTCCCAGGATGGCAGCATGTCCAGATACCCTGAAGTAGGCCTAGTTGTCAACTTACCTATGCTCCAGTAAGAGTCCTGCTCTGAAATTGATGACCAAGCCACAGACCAAGAGTACCTCTGCACGTAGATGGGCCCAAATGTATCCTGGATCCTTTCATTTTATTGTTTTGATTTTGCTCCAAAGTCCAGTGAGATATATCTTGGGCATGGATTGGGCTCTCCATTCCAGAGCACAGGAGGTAAATGAGCCATATGTTCCCCTCAACACAACTCCTGGAATAGGCCACGTCACGCTATTACCTGTGTGCTACCCTGTGACCTCAGCAGGGCCAAAGCACAGCCTCCTCCCTGGATGTGGAGAGAACAGGGATGCAGTCCCTGAGCCACATATATGGAAGCCAGAACTCTAAGGGAACTATGCATGTGGGCTGGTTGTAGTACAGAAACTGAGGGGCAACACGCTGCCCTGAAAGCCACCCATGCTCCTGGCAGTCTCAGAGTGGGAGTTCAATGGCTGCTCTGCATTCCAGATAGCCCCTGCTCTTTCCTAACTCAGACCTAAGCTGGAACCCCTGTGGTTCCTCAAAGGTCAGGTGGTTTTAAAAGGGCCTAGAGTAGTTGGGATGGCCCTGGGAAGGGAACCCACTGAGGCAGATCCTAGGATGAGGCTGGAGGGCATATCGGGGCTCACTGATATGGGAACCCACAGCAAATTGCTGTGTGAACAGGGAACCCAGTGTCTGTGGAGGGTGTCCACATCACTGCCTCAACAGCTGTGTCCCTGGCAAATGACTGAATCTGTCTGTGCCCCTCGTCTTCTGTAGAACTGGGCCTCACAGCAATTTGTCCTCCTGGATTACATGAGGAGAAACCAAGACAATGAACAATAAGCACCTCACCAGTACTTGGAACAGAAGTGCTATCCATGATGATACATCTCCCCAGGACTGCTTGGTAGGAAACGTGTTTTTGAACCCCTGGCTCAGCAGGTCATGTGGTTTTGAACATCAGAGAAAAATCACCTGGCTTCAAGGAGCCTCCCTCCAACATGGTGACTCAGAACCACCCTGATCCAGTTACACAACCTCCTCTCCAGGGACATTCCTGCCTGTGTGGTAAATATCAGTCTATGTAGACACACTACCCTGCAAGCCCTGCCCCAGTAAGCCATGGGCCCAGCAAGTTTGTGGCTCCCAACTGGGCCCAGATTTCTTCCCCCTGTCAACAATACAGTGGACCTGGGCCTCTGGCCTTATCTCGCTTCTCAGTGGTGATGATGGTGGCCTCTAGGAGCTCCCCCAGCCCTGCCTCATCGTGGACATCAGACTGCAGATGTATGCTGACTCTGGGGCCACTTCAGTGGCCGCGAATTGCCTCACCGTGACACCCATCTCCATTGTGATGAACGTGCTGGAGTTGCTGTTGGCCAGGGAGTAGGTTATCTGATACCCTGTGGGTGGGACAGGAAGGCCACGCATCAGTCTCATCACTCCGCTCAGACCCCTCGTTCCTGCCACCCCGTCACCACCACTCTGAAATGTTTCCACCTCGTCCTTCATCCTCTGCCAGCATCTGAGAGGAATGGCACAGCCACAGTGGCAGATGGAGCCTCTGATTGTGGGCCCCCATAACTCTCATTCCTCTTCATCTATCCCACAACCAAGATGTGGAAACAGTTTCATCTTTGGTGATTCAATACTTACAAAAAACACCAGTACTCATCATATCAGCAATTTAAAACCTCCCAAAAAAACAAGTTTCAGAACCGGATGCCCTTCGTGGTCAATTCTACCATTCAGGGAAGGATTCATACCAGTCCATTGCCCACTTTTCCAAAAAACAGAAGAGAAAGTGTCTAAACTCATTTGCTAAGGCCAACATTACCCTAATACAAAAATAAATGAGGACACCCCCAGAAAAAAAATCTTACAGTCCATGTAAGATGACCATAGATGCAAAGATGTTCAACAAAATACTAGCAATCCAATATCACCAGTATGCTCAGAGGATCATATACTATGATCAAGTGGGATCTTGCAGGAATGCAATGATGGTTTATAAGTGCACATCAATCAAAGTGATACAGCATATTAACAAAATAAACAATCAAAATGATGTGATGATCTTGAGATGCAGGGAAGCATTTGACAAACTTTAATAACCATTTGCAATAAAAATTCTCAACAGAGCATGTAGACCAGGAAAATAGCTCAACACCAAAAAGGCCATATATGGGGTGCTTGAGTAGCTCAGTGGGTTAAAGCCTCTGCCTTAACCTCAGGTCATTATCACAGGGTTTTTTGATCCAGCCCTGCATCAGACTCTCTGCTAAGCAGGGAGCCTGCTTCCCTCTCTCTCTGCCACTCTGCCTACTTGTGATCTCACTCTCTCTCAAATAAATACATAATACCTTTAAAAAGGCCATATAGGACAACCACACAGATTACATCACATCCTATAGTGAAAAGTTTTAGCTTTTTCTATTTCCTCTATGATCGCCTAAGTTAGGAACATTGGCGATCTTTCCTTGCCACTTTTGCTGAACACAATATTGAAAATTCAAGGCAGAACAATTATGCAAGATAATCAGAAGAATCAAAACTGGAAAGGAAGTAAAACGACCACTATTTGCAGATAATATAGAATATAAGGAAAACCTCAAAGAAGCCAGTGAAAAATTGTTCAAACAATGACTAAATTCAGTAAAGGGATAGGATAAAATATCACTACCCCAAAATCTGCTGAGTTTCCATACGCTAATAACGAATCATCAGAAAATAAATTAGGAGGATCATCCCACCTGAAGTTGCATCAAAAAGAATAAAATACCCAGAAATAAACTTCACCAAGAAGTAAAATCTTGTATGATGAATACGACAAGATGGTAAGGAAAGAAACTGAAGGCAACACACATAAACTGAAAGATACCGCATATTCATGGGTGAGAAGAATTAATAGTGGTAAAATGTCCATACTTCCTTAAACCATCTACATTGCAATTCCTATCAAAATTCTGAGGACATTTTTCACAGAAAGAGAACAAAGAATCTAAAAATTTGTATGATGCCACAAAAGACTCTGAATACAAGAGCAATCTAGAGAAAGAAGAACCACACTAAAGGCATCACGGTTGCTCATTTCAGACTAACGACAAAGCTAGAGTAATGAAAACAATCTACCATTGTCATAATAACAGACACACATCACCAGAAGAAAGCCCAGAAGTAAACACATACATCTATGGTCCAGGACCTTATGACAAAGGAGTCAAGACAACGGGGGAAACAGTCTCTTTCATCAGTAGTGCTGGAAACACTGGAGAGCCACAACAGGGAAAAACAGTCTCTTTCATCAGTAGTGCTGGAAACACTGGAGAGCCACATGTAAAAGAAAAAAAACTGCACCATTCTCTTACACCATACACAAAAATTAACTCAAACACTTGAATATAATTCCTGGAACTATAAAACTTGTAGCAGAAAACACAGGGTTTGGAAAGGTCCTTTACATAGTTCTTGGTAGTGGTGCTTTTAAGCGGATACCAAAGTTATAACAATCAAAGAAGCAAAGTGTGGGCACACATCTAACTATAAAATGTCCAAACAACAAAGGAAACCATCAACAAAATAAAATGGTAACCTAAGGTAAAACATTTGTATATTATATATCCGGTAAGGGGTTAATATTCAAAATATAAAAACCCATGCAACTCAACAGCAAAACAAAACAAAACACACAAAAGCACCAAAAACAACAAAACCTCCAGAAGTAATCGAATGTAACAGGAGGAGATTCAAATTGACAAAATTCAAATGGACATCATTATGATGAGTACTGGTGTTTTTTGTAAGAAGACATACAGATGGTCTACACGAACATGAAAAGATGCTCAATATTATTGATCATCAGGGAAATGCAAATCAAACCAGAATGAGGCACCAGTTCACACCTGTCAGAAGAGCCATTATCAAAAACACAAGAAATAGCAAGTTTTGGTGAAGATGTGAAGTAGAGGAAAACTCTAGCTCACCATTACTGGGAGTATAAATGGTGCGGCCACTATGGAAAACAGTACAGAAGTTCCTCAAAAAATTGAGAAATAGAACAACCAAAGGAGCCAGCAATTCCCTTTCTGAGTATTTGTCTGAGGGAAATGAAAACACTAACTCATTAATGTGTATTGACCCCTGTGTACACTGAAGGATTATTTACATCAGTGAAAATAAAGAACAACCTAAATGCCATCAGTGATGAATGAATAAAGAAATTGTGGTAGATAAACACAGTGGAATTCTACTCAGAATAATAAGGGATGAAATCTTTCGATTTACAACATGGTGGCCTTTGAAGGCATTATGCTTAGTAAAACAGGCCAGACAGAAAGAAAAATACTAGAAATCATTTACATGTAGAACCTTAAAACAAACAAAACAAAACATAAAACAAACAAAACAAAAATATGAGCTCACAGATAGAACAGATGGGGGTGGCAGAAGTTTAGGGTTGGAGGTGGGAGAAATGGGTGAAGGGGTCAAAAGGAAAAAATAAAACAAACCCAAAAATACCTTTTTTTCAATTAAGTAATCTGTACCCCCAACATGGCTCAAACTCATAACCCAGAGATCAAGAGTCACACACTCCACCGACCCAGCCAGTCAGGGTTCTGGAATTGTAGCATCTTCCGATACTCAATATATGGAGAAAGGAGAAACTAATTTAATCTATGGTATTTTGAGGGCTAGGTATTTTTTGGTAAATGTAAAAATGAAAGAACACATTATTCAGGGTCACACACTTAGGGCTGTATCTAGTTCTAATATTTATCATCACACTGAGCAAGTAACTTACCTTTTTAATTACTTATTTGAGAGACAGAAAAAGGGGGACATAAGCAGGGGAGGGACAGAGAGAGAGGGAGAAGAAGACTCCCCACTGAGCAGGGAGCCTGACCTGGGGTTCTATCCCAGGAACCTTGGATTATGTCCTGAGCCAAAGGCAGAAGCTTCAATGACTGAACCACCCCAGTGCCCCTACATAACCTATTTTCTGCCTGTTTCCCCACATCTGAGGATATTATGAATATTTGCTTTTAGAATAGCTTCTATTTTTAATTTAAGAATAGTTTTTAGAATTGAGTGAAATACAGGTCACTTAGAATAATACCTATGAGAATAATTCCTCAGAAAATGTTTTTTAAAATCTTATTCTGGGGGTACCTGGGTGGCACAGTCAGTTAAGCATATGACTCTAGATTTTGGTGCAAATCAAGATCCCAATATCCTGGGAGAGAGCCCTGCACCAGGCTCTAAACTCAGTGGGGACGCTGCTGGAAGATTCCCCCTCTCCCTCTGACCTTCCCCTCTCTAGCATATGCTTGTTCATGCACTCTCTTTCTGTCTCTACAATAAATAAATATGTCTTTAAAAATCTTATCCTGGATATTTGGTGGTTGCATAATCATTTTTATAATTGGGCAGTATCTCCTAGATTACAAAGCACTTTTATACACACTGTCTTATTGGAGTCAGGATATGGTCCTGGGAGAAGACTTTATTGTGTTTATTTATAGAGGAAAAAAAAGAAAACTAGACTCAGAGCAGGGCTGTGCTTTGTTCGTGGCTGCAGAGTTAACAGATGATCTTTTGTTTGTTTGTTTGTTTGTTTATTTTCAGTGTAACAGTGTCCATTGTTTTTGCACCACACCCAGTGCTCCATGCAGTACGTGCTCTCCCTATTATACACCACCTGGTTCCTCAACCTCCCACCCCCCGCCCCTTCAAAACACTGGTTGTTCGCCAGAGTCCATAGTCTCTCATCGTTCATCTCCCCTTCCAGTTTCCCTCAACTCCCTCTCCTCTCCATCTCCCCATGTCCTCTATGTTCTTTGTTATGCTCCACAAATAAGTGAGACCATATGATACTTGACTCTGTCTGCTTGACTTATTTCGCTCAGCATAATCTCTTCCAGTCCCGTCCATGTTGCTACAAAAGTTGGGTATTCATCCTTTCTGATGGAGGCATAATACTCCATTGTGTATATGGACCATATCTTCCTTATCCATTCATCTGTTGAAGGACATCTTGGTTCTTTCCACAGTTTGGCGACCGTGGTCATTGCTGCTATAAACATTGGGGTACAGATGGCTCTTCTTTTCACTACATCTGTATCTTTGGGGTAAATACACAGCCGTGCAATTGCAGGGTCATAGGGAAGCTCTATTCTTAATTTCTTCAGGAATCTCCACACTGTTCTCCAAAGTGGCTGCACCAACTTGCATTCCCACCAACAGTGGAAGAGGGTTCCCCTTTCTCCACATCCTCTCCAACACACGTTGTTTCCTTTCTTGCTAATTTGGGCCATTCTAACTTTTGTAAGGTGGTATCTCAATGTAGTTTTAATTTGAATCTCCCTGATGTCTAGTGATGATGAACATTTTTTTCATGTGTCTGATAGCCATTTGTATGTCTTCATTGGAGAAGTGTCTGTTCATATCTTTTGCCAATTTTTTGATATGATTATCTGTTTTGTGTGTGTTGAGTTTGAGGAGTTCTTTATAGATCCTGGATATCAACCTTTTGTCTGTACTGTCATTTGCAAATATCTTCTCCCATTCCGTGGGTTTCCTTTTTGTTTTGTTGACTGTTTCCTTTGCTGTGCAGAAGCTTTTGATTCATATCTTGAAAGAATTTGCTGTGGCTGATATTGAAGACATTATTGCCTATGTTCTCCTGTAGTATTCTGATGGATTCCTATCTTACGTTGAAGTCTTTTATCCATTTCGAGTTTATGTTTGTGTATGGTGTAAGAGAATGGTCGAGTTTCATTCTTCTACATATCGCTCTCCAGTTTTCCCAGCACCATTTATTGAAGAGAGTGTCTTTCTTCCATTGTATATTTTTTCCTGTTTTGTCGAAGATTATTTGACCATAGAATTGGGGGTCCATATCTGGGCAATGGATGATCTTCTGAATTTCAGTCCAATGGAGAAGAAAAAGATAAAATCCAAACACTGTAACAAGACCCAATGAAGGGCACTACAAACTGATAATGGACTCAATTATGTAAGACGATGCAATATTTATAACTATCTACCCACTGAGCAGTGTAGCTACTAAATATGTAGAGCATATATGAACAAACCTAAGAGAAACAATCAGCACCAATACCATAGGGAACTTTAATACCTCACACTTCTCTCAATGATATGCCATCCAGACAGAAGATCACAAATGAAACATCAGCCTCAGAAACCCATCTCAGACACTTAGATGGACTTGACAGATACACACAGAACCCTCCATCCAAAAGCAGCACATGGAATACACTCCTCTCAAGGGTACCTAGAACATTCTCCATCATAGGTCATATGTGAGACCACAACACAAGTCAGCAAACTACAGGAGCCTAGAATTTTCCCAAATGATGACTGAAATCAAATCGACCATATTCTCCAACCACAGTGCAATAGAACTAGAAATCAATTACAAGAAGAAAACTAGAAATTCATAAACAGAGAGACTAAACAACATGCTACTAAACAACCATTTGGGTTCATCGGCAAACCAAAATAGGAACACAGAAATACTTTGAGGCAAATGAAAAAATAATACAATCAAACAAAAGTTATGGAATGCAGTTAAATGGGTTCTAAAATGGGGCACCCAGTTACTTGGTGGAGAGCTGTGACTCCTGATCTTGTGGTTTTGAGTTTCAACCCCACGCTGGGAATAGAGCTCACTTTATTTTTTAAAAGATGTCATTTAGGGACGCCTGGGTGGCTCAGTGGATTAAGCCGCTGCCTTCGGCTCAGGCATGATGTCAGGGTCCTGGGATCGAGCCCCGCATCGGGCTCTCTGCTCAGCAGGGAGCCTGCTTCCCCCTCTCTCTCTGCCTGCCTCTCTGCCTGCTTGTGATCTCTCTCTGTCAAATAAATAAATAAAATCTTTTTTAAAAAATAAAAAAAATATGTCATTTATTTATTTGACACAGAGTGGGAGAGAGAGAGAGAGAGACAGAGCAAAGTGGAAGGAGCAGCAGTCAGTAGAAGAGGGAAAAAGTGGTTCCCCGTGCTGACCAGGGAGCTGATGCAGGGTTCAATTCCAGGACCTTAAATTCATGACTTGAGGCAAAGGCCAATGCCTAAGAGGCTGAGCCACACATGCACGCCTTAGAGCTAACAAAAAAAGTGGTTCTAAGAAGGAAGTTTATAGTGATACAGGCCTAACTCAAGAAACAAGAAATATCTCAAATAAGCAACCTAACTGGATACCTCAAGGAAACAGAAAGAGAAAAAAAAAGTCCAAAGTTAGTAGAAGAAAGGAAGGAACACATCAGAACTGAAATAAATGAAATACAGACTAAAAAGACAACAGAAAGATAAAAAAAAAACAACAACAAGAACAACAGATCAAAGAGCTGGTTCTTTGGAAAGAACAAAGCTGACAGAATCTCAGCCAGACTCAAGCTAACAAAAAAAAAAAAAAAAAAAAAAAAAAGAGGACTTATCATCAGAAATGAAAGAGATGTTCCCTGATACCATAGATATGCCAAGGCCTATAAGAAAGTACTATGAACAATTACACCCCAACAAGCTGGATAATCCAAAAGAAAAGGATACATTCCCAGAAACATATAACCTGCCAAGACTGAATCCTGAAGAAACAGAAATTCTGAACAGACCAATGGCTAGTAGGGAGATTAAATAAGAAATCAAAAACTTCCAACAAGCAAAAGTCCAGGACCCATGGTTTCAAAGGTGAATACTACGAATCATCCACAGAAAAAAACGAATACCAATTCTTCTCCAACTCTTCCAGAAAAACAAGAGGCAGGAATTCTCCCCATCTCATTTTATGAGGCCAGCATGGCTCTTATTGAAACCTCCTAAGGTGCCCCAAGAAAATGACAGACCAGTATCTGTGATGAACATAGACATAAAAATCCTCACCCAAATATCAACAAACCGAATTCTACAATACAGGAAGAAGTATGATCCAGTAAGATTTATTTCAGGGATGCAACGGCGGTTCAACATCCACAAATCAACTGATGTGCTGCATTCACAAAATGAGGGATCAATAACATGGGACCATCTCAACAGATGCAGAAAAAGCATTTGATGGCACTTCTACCAAATCACTGCTGCCCCCGACCTGTGCCTCTGCCGCCTGGCTGGTCCCCACACCCCTTACCACTGCCACCCCACTGTGCCATCCCCCCACTGCCACCCTGCTGCACCCCACACCCGCTGCTGTCCCTTCCACCCCTCATTCCTGACAGGCCGCTGCCACAAGTGCTGCCACCCTCCACCCTGCTACTCCACAGCAGTGCCCCTTTTTCCCACAAAGGCTAACCCTCACCATAGCTGCCCTGCTGCCCTGCCCACTGCAACTGATGTCCTGCTGTGCCACCCCCAGTGCCCCACCACTCCCTTGTGCACTTCCCAGGACTCTGCCACCCTGTTGCGCCACCCTCCAGTGCTTCTACTACCCTGGTGCCTGTGTTTCCAACAGCACCACCACTGCTACCATGGTCGACCTGCTGCTCCTGCCCATCTCCACTGCCCTACCCTGCCCCCAAGCCATGCCTTGCCATTGCCCTGCAGCTGCTGCCCCGCTGGTCCCTCCCAACCACATCTGGGCCAATCCCTCCCCTCTTTGTCTCCCCATCTGTTGCCATACCACTGTGCTTCCTCAAGTCACTACCTTCCTCAAGTCACTGCTGCCTCACTCCCCCCCCCAACTGCCATTTCTTCACTGCATATTGTCCCCTTGCTGCTGCGGCTGTGCAGAGCCCCTGCCCGGCCCACACAGCTATTAACCTGATGCTCTTGCCTGGCTGGTCCCACCAAACACCCCCAAAATCCTACCACTTTCCAGCCCCAGACCCCTGCTCCGGTGTCTCTAGATTCCTTCCCCGTTGACCTGCTGCAGCTGGGGCTGACTCTGTGATCATACCTCTGTTACTTTTGGGATAATATGTACATTAATATAATATATGAATAAATTCACCCTTGCTATGTTTTCCACAGCAATCATTTTCACTGGCATAATTTCATGGGACCTTCATCACAGTCCAGGTGAAATCAAAGGTAAATGTTTGTGGTATATAAAAGGTAAGCAAAGGGATATGCACAAAATAAGAATCTGTGAAATAAGAAAAATACAGCCCTGTAAGTTTTAAGATCTAATGGGCTGCATTAATTGATCTACTAATTACTTGGATAGTATCCTATCCAGTAGATCGAGGGGCACTCCAAATGGCCACAAGAAAGAAAAGACTTCCAAGATAGCCTGTGAGATGGAGTGCATGGGTGGTGCATTCAGTTAAGTGTCACACTCTTGGCTTTGGCTCAGGTCCTGATCTCAGGGTCTTGGGATCCAGCCTTTCACAGGGATCTGTGCTCAGCACAGAGCTTATTTGTGTTTCACTCTCCCTCTCCCTCTGACACACCACAAATAAATAAATCAATCTTAAAAATAAGACAGCAAGGGAGAAAATAACACATGATCAGCTAAGAATCCATTGTTTTAGGAAAGATCACCACCCTAATGGAAACAGGGGGTCATTCAGTAGACTTCCTAGTGCTGACCAGGAAATTCCCACCTGGGCTGGCTAAATGTTATATAGTTCTGGACTTTGAAACTGCAGTTGGGTCAGTTTTTTAAAAAGATTTTATTTATTTATTTGACAGACAGAGATCACAAGCAGGCAGAGAGACAGGCAGAGAGAGAGGGGGAGGCAGGCTCCCCGATGAGCAGGGGGCCTGATGCAGGGCTCAATCCCAGGACCCTGGAATCATGACCTGAGCCAAAGGCAGAGGCTTTAACCCACTGAGCCACCCAGACGATCCCAACAACCCCATCTTTTGGTCAGACTCTCAGCTTAACTGAGAGATGGGCTCTAAATTGAAGGTATTAATGTCCCTCTCAGCACCTGGTCTGAAGTGCTCACAGTACTTGTTGCTCCTCAGTGTGGCATTCTGAGTTCTTGACCTTTCTGATTAATCCTTGTGATGTTCACAGGTCACCACTGCAGCCTTACAATTTCTGAGTTGATCATGCTCTTGTGTGTGTGTGTGTGTGTGTGTGTGTGTGTGTGTGTTTCTGATGTTCCAGTCTTAGAAAGATGATTAGTATGCAGGTTAGTGCCTCTGCATTTGCATTTAGAGCCTTTGAGAAAACATAAAGCACCACACAGATTATATTGATTATGATAAACAAGACAATTCTCAATATTTGGAGTGCAGTTTAAGCCTATGTTCTCCAAGACTCAAAGCAATTAAAACCAAATGAGTAAGAAAGACCCTGCTGAAGGAGTCACTCTTTTAAGCCATGTGGCTTCCTCAGTAATCTGATGTTATTGCGCTTCAACTTCCCTCAGAACTGTTCATTGGGGTTTAGTACATGCTGTTGTCCAAAGCACAGACCCAGCCTTGCTCAGCTAAGAGATAATCAAGGGCTATCTTATTTTTAATAATTCCTTTGTTCAGAGTGTAAGGATTTTTGTTGGGAAGATATTGCTTTTGCAAGGGGTTCTGCAACAATTTCAAGAAGAAGGAAAACGTCTTGACCATTCTCCATCTACATTTATCCCTAACCAGGGTAGTAAGGCCAGCCAAAGTTATCAGTCTTGGGACACAATGTTTCCTGGTCATTACCTTCTAACTCAGAACATGAATGTAGGGAAGTTAACCAATGAAATGTCTTATTTATCTTGAGTAATTTCCAGAACAATGTTGAATTTTCTGGTAGCCTGAAATGAAAGGTTGTTCTAATTTCCAGAGAATACTGCTGTAGTAAAGACCTGGGCAATGCAGATGAGAGTGTGACCTTTCCAGGCCATTGCCAGAATAAAGGAAAAGAGAAGAGAGATAAAGGATCACATGTTTGGTCAAAGCTTGGAGTCTTGATCCATTGCCTTGTGTGAGCACGGTCTACCTAGATATCAGCTATTTCACTTTCTTCCAAGTAGATTCAGGAATATCAAGTGTCTGTGCAGGACCCGGTGTCAGGTGGAGACATCTGTGGCTCTGGGATGTGCACCGGAGGCTCAATACCTTTGAGTTTTACAGAAGGAGATTTAGTAAGGTCTCTCTTTTACTGGATTTTAAGGGCTGTCTTCCTCTAATGATGTGTCTCAAATACTTAACCACCAGGCTGTAAACTGTGATGGAGAGATCCTTTTAACTGTGATCTAGGAAGGCTTCTATAACCTGTTGGTGACAGGCTTGATCACTGGACATGGCAGACTTACAGTAGTTGGATAGACCAGCATGCAACACAATGGATCAGTAAAAGGTTGTACACTAAGAAAATTCAATGAAGTCTGCAAGGATTTCCTAAAGACTCCTGTGATTTGCCCTGTGAAATATGCGCCCTGGTCACTGGAGATCACAGAAAGTGTGCCCCAAGGGAGAAACCCATTTTTAACAGGATCTTTCCCACTGTGCAATCATCAGCCTCTTGTCAGGGAAAGGCTTTAACTCATCCAGAATATACAGAAACAACAACAGGGTATATGACAAAACCTACTACGTGGCAGTGGAATGAACCCAGCTGCAGGTGTTCAAAGGATCTGCAGGAGGGGGGCCTGAAAATTCTGGAGACAAAATGTTGTTCAGGATTATGGACCTGAAAGGTTAGACAGCGCTGGTAAACATTTTTTTTTTTTTACTGTTTTAGAAGTCTTCCCACTGATGTCCATTTATTGTTTGAATCATCTTAAATGCCTTATGGTGGGTGAAGGAATAAAAACAAAATCCAGAAAAATGGGGATTGCCACGGATATGGGAAGAACCAAGTGGTTGTCTTGGTTTTCCCTTAGCCCTGACTCTTTCTTTAAATCACTCCCATTATTTACTCACCTTTTTCTCTCTGATTCAGAAGGAAACAGGTGTTATGTTACAAGGACTTCAGGATGGTCTGTATCTGGCAATGAGGAGCCATGTTTTTTCCAACCAGAATGGACCTTGTCTACATGTGCCACAATCTTACAACTCTAAAAGCAAAACAAAACCTTAGTATGAAGTTTTATTTGACAATGATTCCCATGTAATTTAACATCAAATAAGCTAAATTAATTTAGCAAATCCTTTGGGATATTCCAGGTCAAAGAGACTTAAACAGGCCAGTATTCCAAAGAAAATAAAAAAAAATCCACAAAATTCTTCATTCTCTTAAGGAAGGAAAACCAAATTCTGATGTTTTACCTCCTTACTTTTGATTGGAAAATTCTTCATTCCCATCTTAGTCCGTCCTGACCACACATAACATTCCTTTGCAAGCATTCCCTTTTTAGAAGCCTTAACAAATTTCTCTTTTACATTCAGATTTTTGTCCTAAGTTTACCCTCTTTAGATAACCAGCTTTTCTGTAGAATAAAATTCCTTTCTCTTTTCCCCCTGGGAAAAAACTAGATTTCCATGACTTATTTCTTGTCTTATGGAAAATACATATCTTACCTTCTTTGCATTCTGAGACGTTTTTCTTATTATTTTAGTAGTCTTCATTACATTATTTAGAATTCTTAACTCTTGAAAACTTTCATTTTTAAAGAAAGTGTTGGGCTGATTCCACGTTAAAACCTGTTAAACCCCTAGAGCCTGCCTTGGCCTGCTTAACCATAGTGACCCCATGTTGCCTAAGTAGCCATTTTTTTGTATAATAAGCGCCTCAGCAGTTACTGATATCCCAACAGGTACTGAGTAACCATAGCTAAAACACACACTTAATTGATATAGGTTCTTGGAAACCGTTGATAAAACGCACACCTAAAATAAGGCCAGACAGATAAGAGACATCCAATCAGCCAAAGCCACATATGTAGAGATCTGCGGTTGTGCCCTATCAAACTAGCCTGTAAGACCAAGAGGTGGGGGCGCGTCGCTCTCTTTGGAGGCGGCCCTGGCCGGTCAGTCTGACTTCTAATGCTTGGCATAGAATAAAGCTTTGCATAACTTTCACTTGGTCTCAGTCTCATTCCTTTGATAATGGACCCTATCATCTGGGGGTTCGTCTGGGATCAAAAAATGGGAACTGAGCCAGCATCAGAATTTCTGGCCAATAAGGAGACCCTGCTGCTGGAGGCAGTCGCTGATGGGCTTAAGTCCTTGCTGGTGGGTTGCTACTATAGATCTGGAAATGTCCCATACCTGCGGGTCCATGGACGTGAGACGGTCCGGGATAGAGGACGAGTCAGAGGGGAGTAGAGGGAGAATGAGGTGAGCAGAAATCAAGGGAGAGGGAGAGAGACGAATGGTGGCCTGAAGTTTGTGGAGGATGTCCCAGCCTAGTAGGGGAACAGGGCAGGAAAGGATAATTAGGAAGGGGTGTGAGAAGGGGAACCTATCCAGGCTTCATGTAAGGGGTTGGGTGGCCTTTGGGGTGGAGGAAGTACCATCAATTCCCATAACTGCAACTGGGGAGGGATGAGTAGGACCTGAGTATGAAGACATGACAGAATAGGTAGCCCCCATGCCCAACAGAAAGGAAATGAACTTACCTGCTGCCTGGAGTGTGACCATGGGCTCGGCATTGGTGAGAGGGGATTCTGAGTCTGGGCTCCATCAGTCATCCTCTGATCTGAGAAATTGGAAGTCAGGATTTACCATTTCAGGGACTCCCCCATGTGGAGGTGCCGGGAATCCCCCAAGGGTGGGGCAGTCCTATTTCCAGTTGCCCATCATGCGGCATCGAGGGCACAGCCTAGTAGGTGCTTTTGGATTGGGGCATTGACGGCCCCAGTGTCCCTCAGCTCTGCACTTGAAACAGGCCCCCGGAAGGATTCGGTTAGGTGCTCCTTTTTTTTGACCCCAGAACCTGCCGGTCTCAGGGCTGCTACCAGGGCTTGGGTCTGCAGTTGGACCTTCTGTTGGAGTCTGGCTTGGCGCTTCAGTTCTGCTGACTCCTCTTGGAAGTTAAAGATTTTAAATGCCATTTCACTAGATCAGAAATGGGAGTTTGAAGGCCCTCCTCCGCTTTCTTTATTTTTTTTCCGAATGTTGGCGTCTGACTGAGAAATAAAGTGGGTAGCTAAAAACAGTCGCCCCTGCCAGAGAGGCTGGGTCTAGGTCAGTGTATTGAGTCAGTGCCTCATTAAGTCGGTTATGAAACATGGCCATGTTTTCCCTGGGTTCCTGAATTATTTCTCTTCACAACCTTCTACAACTTTTCTTTGCATTCAGGTTTTGTCCCAAGTCATTTCCTTCCAAACAACCATCTCCTTTAGGACAAAATTGCCTTCTTTTACCTTCAACAAAATGTACTCCCATTCCTTAAATCTTTCTTACATATCTTCTACTTTCCTACAAAAAGAGATGCTTCTTTATTTCCATCAGTCATACAGTTAGCAGAATTTTGCACTTAGAAACACCTTTAATTATTAACCTCTAGTCAGCTATTCATCAATTGTGAAGAGTTATAACAGAATTCTTTAGATGCCAATTTATGAATCAGTTAAGCACAAACCATGCTTACTAAAAGATTTAAATATTCTTATTTTCTGTGCTCTAAGAAGTCAAAAGAATAAACCTATGTTCAGAAATCAATGACTTGGCATTTTATTATCTTTAGAAAAGACCTAAATATCCAACAAATTTAATTCCATTTGTCATCCAAGAAAAACTTTAAACTTTCAGGTTACCAAAGACTTTGAAAGCTATCCCAGCAATTACCCATTAAACTTTAAGACACATAATTAACCATAAGCTTAGTCATATCTTTGCTAACAGATTTTAACAAATGACACGAGCTTATTTGACATTTCACTTTTGAGGTTTCATGTTTACTGCTAATGACTTTGTCAGGACTTGGGAAAGAATGGGGAGGGGGAGAGGTAGACGACGGCACCAGTTCAGTAATCAGGAACATAAGGGACCTTGGCCCATCTGCCTTGTGTCTGCTGAGGTTATTTAGGTCCATGAGAATCTGATAATTAAACGTGCCTTCCAGAGGCCATTGGGACTGATATAAGATTGGCCAACAGTCATAAAACACCCAAGGGATGTTTTAGGGTCAAATTTGGATTGGGAGGTCCCCATGATTTGTTGCTGGACAACCCAAGGGCTGGAGGAAGGTGTCCCCTTGTCCACCACTGGGTTGCAGAAAAACTGTGTCAACTGCCGTAGAGGTTAGGATGTCTCCCAAGCTCTCAGAGTCATGGAGGTCACATGGTGACCGGCGGGGTCCACTCTGACACGGCCGTGATTAGGACAGGGCTTTCTAGAGGTAGGCGTGGAATTGGGGGAAACTCACCACGGCTTTGGAGGTGGCATTTGGAAATGCAGGTCCAGATCTGGCTAGGGAAAGGAGAGAGCCTCCCACCCGGGTAGGAGCTCAATCTCCTCTCGGGTTTTGGGCAACAAATATAAGGTTTTATAGGAGAGATAAACACGACACTGGGTGCAGTAGGCACAGGCAAGATCTATTTAAGGCACTCATTGGTGAAGTTTCAGGGCTCAGAAGAAAGGGAGCCAGGAAAGTCGCCTGGGGAGTAAGTGGGCAACCTCGCGCGAGGTTCCACGACTCTGGAAAGCGAAGTCGGAGAAGTCGCACTGGGAAGTAGTAGGTGGGGGTCTTTTATTGGGCCAAAGCAGGGCATGGGCTCACATCCATATATGGTAGGGTATTTGGTGATTGGAAGGTATAGGGTAGGGGGTCCTGATACTTCTGTTTCTGCATAGGTATTGGGTTACCTATGGAGACATTACCTGGGCATAGGTCCTTTTGGCGGGAGAGTCAAGGGTTGAGGAAGGGAGGGGAGTGATCTGGAAGATGGCGACCCAGCAGGTATTTCTATTGTTCCTCCTGCATTCCCGGAGATACCGACGCAACAGGTCACACGGGTAGTTTTTGCACAGGGAGACCTTAGAATGGGGTGGTGGCTCAGGGGCCTTGAGTAGGATTCTCCTACACTGAGGGTTGGACACACAACCCCCAAGAGCAAGGTTTCCTTCTGGGGACAGGACGTATTCTGTTTTGTGGCTCAGGGACCACATGTTGGACCATATGTTGCTATTCCAGAACAGACCTCTGGGGACAGATGCCTGAAACCCTAAGCTAGGGTTCTGATGAGGTCCTAGGGCATATCAGATTCAATCCTCTGATTCAGGGCCATTAACCTGGTGTCTGCCTGGAGGTAGGTGCCTAGGGTGTGTCAGAATGTGCATTATTGTCCAGAGCGGCCTACAAAATTGGGGTGGGCTCAGGGGACTTGAAGGTGTCTCCTAATCTGGAGCGTTTGGGCAACTGTGACCAGCAGAGCTTCCTTCCATAGGGCAGTCCCAGTCCTGTGGTGTGGCTCCAGAAGCCCCATCCTGGAAGGCATGTGGACCAGGGCTATGGGGACAGAAGTCTGCAAACACAAGCTTAGGATAGGGTTAGGGATGAGGTGATGGCAGGCTTGACCTGCAGACCCTGAGGGCGGCTCCTGGGCATTTGAAATTCAGGCGACTGGGAAGGCGGTAGCACATGATTTTCTGTCTGGATTGTGTGTCTAGGAAGACCACGGAATGTAGGGGTGACCTCATGGGGCCATGGGAGATTCTTCCTCTCTGGGGATTCTGCCTGGCTCCCAAGGGTTTGCTGTCTTTCAGGGGGAAGGGAAAAGTGCTGTTTTCTGTCTCAGGGGTCCCGCCAAAACAGGGATTCCAGAGATGGGTCTGGGTCCAGTAGCCTGAATAATGTGACCAAGGGTTAGGATTTGGGCCTAGGGGCATGGCAGGCCCGCTAGGCGGGCTCCTGGTCCAGCTACCAAGGGTTCTTGTTTGAAAGTGGGCTCAGGCTGAGGGTCACAATGCCTGTTTGTACCCAGGACCACCCTCATGAGTGGGCGTGGTCTCATGGGTCTTGCAGAATGCTCTGACTATGAAGGTTTGACACCCATCCCAACAGCAAATTTCCCTGCAATGGGGAAGGAGGAGTATTCTTTTGTGCTTGAGATTCCCCCATAGGCAGCGATTTGAACTAAGGTCTTGGTACAGATGCCTGAATACCCAAGCTAGGTAGAGATGACCGCCTTGGGCCATGCTAGATCCCACCTTTGACATCGGCCTTTGACATTGGGGTGCCGTCGAGGGCCGTGCAGGTGGATCCTCACGTGGGGTTTCTGGGCAGACCCATAGGGCACTTCTTCTTTCTGGATGGCAGGCAGAAGGCTGCGTGGTGGCTCCAGAATTCCCAATCGAGAGGGCTTGTGGGTCAGGAGTGTGAGAATGGAAGTCTGACAACACAAGCTATGGTTCATTTCAGTGCCGAGTGTGTGCCAGTTCCAATGTGCAGCGGCTGATAAGAGATTTCCAGAACCTGAGCAATGGCGAGTGTCAGATGTCCGCCCACCTTGGAGTTTGTGTCCATGATGGCCGAGTAATGGAGGGGTGGCCTCATGAGGACATGGAGGTTTTCCCACACTGGGGCTTGTGAGCTGCTCCAAACAGCAAGGTGTTCTTCTGCGGGACAGGGTCAGTCCAGTTAGATGGCTCCAGGATCCGCCATATGGAAAGATGGGATAACAGAGCTCTCTGCATGGACTCCTGGAAAGCCCATATCGTGTTACCATTGCAGCCGAGGAACATGGCACTTTCAATCTGCTGGCTCTGGAGCGAAGTGCCCAGGGCCTGTGTTGACAGGTGGCCTCATGCTGACAAGTCACAGTGCTCGTTTGTTTCCTGGGAAACCTTAGAATGTGGCGGCGGCTCAGGGGCCATGCAGGATTCTCCTACTCTGAGGGTTGGACATAGGTCCCAAGAGCAAGGCTTCCTTCTGGCAACAGGAGGGGTTCTTTGTGTGGCTCAGTGCCCTCACGTTGGACCATATGTTGGTATTCCAGAACAGGCTTCTGGGGATAGATGCTTGAAATCCTAAGCTAGGATTCTGATGAGGCCCTAGGTGTTAGGGTCCATGATCAAAGGAGTGATACTGATTCAAAGTGAAGGTCAAGCAAAGCTTTATTTCGCGCCAAGCATGGAGAAAAAAATTGACTGTTCAGGGTTGTCTCTTGCAAAGAGCCAACCCCTCCCAGCCTCAGAGACTAACTTTTATAGACGCAGTTTAGCTGGGCTATACACAGGTGACCAATGGAATTGCAATATATGGAGAAAATTGCAGAGTCATGTTAGGTCACATACAGGTGGCCAATTGAATTACAATTTTCCCTAGTATATATATGCGTGCTCCACTGATTGGATATCTCTATCTGGCCTGACCCGCCCTTGTATCTGGGTTTTTCTACCTGGGGCTGGTAACTAGGGTGACAGTTTGTGCGCCCCACTGATTATCTGTTTCTACCTAGCCTGACCCAACTTTGTATCTGGGCTTTGCTACCTGGGGCTGGTAGTTATGGAGACAGTATGCATGCCCCAATGACTGGCTGTCTTTACCTGGCCTGACTCGCCCTTTTATCTGGGATTTGCAAGTAAGTTCCTCTGTGAGGGGAAGCATCAATCTAATTTTACTGCATAGGTTCACTCTAAGTTTACTACATAAACAACAAAATGGCTCCCTCTGATTTAGTAGGACCTTACATTCTGCCTCCCCCTTTTTTTTGGAGATTAGTCAAATCCTTGACTTTTCAGCCAGGTTTATGTTATACTGAGCATGTAAGGCTAACATTTTTATCGCTCTAGTTTTCTCTTATACAAATGACATTATGGCATTTATAATGCAGGAGCCAAAAAGTAACATTAGTACACAGTCTGCTGATGAGTTAGCCATTCACCACTTTGTAAACCTTTTCCATTTTTCCTAATTTCGTTCGTCTAATTTCCCACCTATACTGTACATAAATAGGTAACAATAGGAGCAACAATACACTCATAGTCTTAGAGTCCTAGCTTTATTCCATGGTCAGCGGGGTCCATTGGCTGTGGCTTCCATATCTGGGGGTGTCCACATACTCGGCTCATTTGACGTGACATGCATGAATCCAGGCTCCGATGTCTTCCACTTTTATTGCTGTGGGGGTGGTCAGGATGACAGTAAATGGTCTCTTCCAGTGAAGCTCCGAGTTTCCCACTTGGTGGCGACATATCCAAACCAAGTCCCCGGATTGGTAAGGTTGTGGTTCCATCTCCGTCTCCATCTTAGTGTGGGCAGTTCGGATCCCTGCGAGGGTTCTTTTTAAGACAGACTGTAATGACTGCAGTGACTGGAATACATACTGATCAATCATTTCTGCTATAGCAACCTCTTATAGCCAAGGGCAGAGCGGGGAGCACGGTGTTCTCCCGAACATTATTTCAAATGGGTCACCTTATTTAAGTAGGGTGTACACCATGCCCTGAGGATGGCAAAAGGAAAGATATCCACCCATCCACCACCAGTGTCCAGAATTAGTTTGTCAGGGTATCATTCATTCTCTCTACTTGCCTGGAACTCTGGGGCTGGGTAGGCACAATTTAGTTTCCAATTAGTGCCCACAGCTTTGGCCAATGCCTGTGAGATTGAACTCACAAATGCAGGGCCGTTCTCTGACCCAATCATGAGAGGTAGCCCAAAGCTCTAGTAGCTTTGTGGTTACCACTCCTGCCATCTCATGTTTGGCAGATAAAGCCTCTACTCAGCCTGAAAAAGTATCTACAAAAACTAACATATAATTGTGCCCATATTTTCTGGGTTTCATCTCTATTAAATCTATTTCCCAATAAATTCCTGGTTCCATACCTCTTTCACTTTTCCCTCTTCCCATTCTAGTTCTTCCCGCATTAAATGCCTGGCATTTGAGCACATCTATCAACTACATCCTGAACCATATGCCCTAATTTAGAAACCTGGAACTGCTTGCCTGTAAGTTCTTTGAGTTTTCCTGTCCCCAAATGAGTATCCTGATGTATCTGGTCTACTAACTTCTTACCTAATCTCCAAGGAAGAATTAACTTTCCTGTTTTAGTCTTAGCCCAATCCCCTCATAGTCTAATTTAGCCCATTTTTGTAAATACTTTAAATCTTCTTCTGAATAGTTCAGTTTTTCTGGTAGGGCTGGAACAAGGAGTGTAAGAAGCTCTTTCATTGTTCTTTGAGCTGCTTGCTTTGAGGCTCAATCTGCTAATTGGTTTCCTTTTGAAATCAGATCAGTCCCCTTTTGGTGTCCTGTGCAATGCAAAGCGGCCACCTCCTTTGGGTACCAAATAGTCTGAGGAGAGCCAAATTTATCCTCTATTTTTAATTCATTTTCCTTCTGCTGTTAATAAGCCCCTTTCTTTATAAACAGCCCATGCATATGGAGAGTAGCAAAGGCATACCTGCTGTCCCTATAGATGTTGGCAGTTTTACCTTTGGCCATCTGCAGTGCCTTGGTGAGTGCAATCAGCTCCACTTTTTGTGCCGATGTTCCATGTGGCAGGGCTACCATCCAGAATTCCTGCTCAGGGGAAACCACTACAGCCCCAGCATACCTCTTTCCACCAACCATGTAGCTACTCACATCTATGAAGAGAGTCATCTCCACATCCGTAAGGGGAATGTATCTGAGGTCCGGTCTTACTCCTGTGACTTGGGTTAGAGCCTCCCCACAGTTGTGTGGGTGGTCAGCCAGCTTTTCTGTCAGCAGCATGACTGGATTTAGGAGCACTCTGGGTTGGAAGGTCAGTTTTCATACATTGAGGAGGAGGGCCTGATACTCCGTCACTCAGGCGTTTGTCATCCATCGGTCTGCTGGAGTCTGGAGAAGGCCCTCGATAACGTGGATGGTAGTCAAGATGAGACTTTTTTAAGATTATTTATTTATTTATTTGACAGAGAGAGAGATCACAAGTAGGTGGAGAGGAGGAAGAAGGCTCCCCACTGAGCAGAGAGCCCAACACGGGGCTCAATTCCAGGACCCTGGGAGCATGACCTGAGCCGAAGGCAGTGGCTTTAACCCACTGAGCCACAGAGGTGCCTCTCAAGATGAGATTTTGACCCAAAGTCAATTTACTTGCATCCTTGACAGGAGGGCCAGGGCAGCAATTATGTGGAGGTACGGGTGGAACCCATCCACTTCTGGATCTAGTTTCTTGCTACGATAGGCTAGTGGCCTTTGCCAAGGCCTCAGAGTCTGAGTCAGAACACATTTGGCCACCCCTACTTTTTCATCCACATACAAGTGAAAGGGTTTGGTAACATCTGGGATGGCCAATTCTGGGGCACTCAGTAAGGCTATTTGTAATTCCCGAAATGCTCCTTCTGCCTCACCTGTCCACTCTATCATAGTGAGCCCCCCTTTTGCCAGTTCGTAGAGAGGTTAGGAAATCTCCACAAATCTCGGTATCCACAGCCTATAGTATCCCAACATCCTAAGAAACTCCCTCACTTGTCAGGATGTGGTGGGGTTGGGGTATCAGGTGATCACCTGTTTCCTGGACTCTGACAGTGAATGCACTCCCTCATGGGGATCAAAGCCTAGATATGTGGTATGGCTCTGATAGAATTGTGCTTTCTTTGCTGACATCTGATACCCCTTTCCTGCAAAGTCTATAGGAGAGCTCTTGTGCCCCGCAAGCATGACTCAGAGTCCTCAGTGGCTATCAGCAAGTCATCAACATACTGTAACAGAGTGACTCCAGGATAGGAGGTTCTGTACACACGCAAATCCTTGTGTAGCGCCTCGTCGAAGATAGTGAGTGAACTCTTGAACCCTTGGGGAAGTCTCATCCAGGTGAGCTAACCTTGGAACCCTTCCTGTGCGTCGGACCACTCAAAAGCAAAGAGGAACTGAGACTCCCTTGCTAAAGATATGCAGAGAAATGCATCTTTTAGATAAGCAATGATGAAAATTGGCCTCCCATGTCCACCAAAAATCAATTGACTTCCCCTCCACTTCAATTTTACCCAAAGTTTGGGGAGGGGCCCCTTCAGTCTCTGGAGGATAGAATTGCCATCTTCATTTTGGGGCACTCCCTGGCCCAATGACTTTTTTCCTTACAGTAAGCCCACTGATATGAATCTAAGTCTTCTGGTCTGTCTCCTCTGTGCTTAGGCTTTTCCTTTCATTTACCATCACCTACCTGCCTCATGTAATGCCAAAACATTCCTCCTGTGCATCTCTGTTGTAAAATAACTTCTCTGTTATTTCCACTAACTCAGTCAGATTCTTCCCTTCAAATCCTTCAATGTTCTGAAGATTCCTATATCTGGGGCTGACTGACAAAGCAAGATCCACTAAAGGAGCTATCGTGGAACTTCCCTGAAGTTTACCTCAGGTTGTCTAACTTAGGTAAACAAACATTTAAAGACAATAAAATCTAGAATCTAACATCCATAAAAGTATGTTATTAAAACATATTTTTTTCTCTCTAAAATAACCCTCGTTTCCAGAGACAGCCAAATCAGGACTAATTGATTTGAAAAACAAGTCCAGTTTTAACAAACATGGCCTAATTATTTACATAAGCTCAGCAAGAACAGTTAGTGATCATATAAATCTTTTAGAATCTGCTTTTCTGGAACTTCTCATAAGGAATCTCTAGGTTGAACTTCTAGTAGCCTCTCCAGGCCAGAAACCAAGCTACATACTTGCCATTAGACATGCCAGCAATACCTGTCGAATTGGGCGGATACCTCTTCCTGAGGTCCCAATGTATCCTCAGGTTCCTGCACCTGCCAGGAAGTAACATCCTTTACTCACCTGGTGAGGCTGCCTGAAACTCTCTAGGCAAGTATCAGTCCAACGGTTCCAAAATGCTTTATGGTTCCAGGTTTTATAAAGTCAACCTTAGTTCCTTTAAGCTGTCTAGTCATATCTGAGTCTTTTCAAATATGACATTCCAGTCAAGGCCTTGGTAAAATAGCCAGTGTTTCCAATGGTGTTCTGTTACAAGGAGAACAGATTCTTATTAAATGACTGATTGCCATTGAAGAAAGAATACTTGCTGAGACCTTTTGGTTTCAGAGGATTCAGATAGAGAGAGAGATGAATACCTGGATTTATTTACAAAAGTCTACTTTTACATATCTGTCAGTTACAGATACCTTAAGAAAAAGTTTCCCTAGTCTGGAAGAGCAAACATTACAGAACCATTAATATTTAAAATAAGACAAAACATCAAGAGATACAACATTACAATCTTTCAGTTCATCTAGTCCCATGTTACTTATTCTGGTTTAGACCGAATGCAGCTTTTACTTCTGGAAATTCTTACCCATTTCAGTTCCAGGGTTTTAACATATGAAAGACCTGTATTTGTGCTGAAAGTCTCCCCATATGAATTTCCTTTAAGGCGGAAGTCGTTTTACAAGAGAATTCTTAGAAAGCAAATTGATGAATCAGTTAAGCGGAAAACATGTTCACCAACAGATTTCAAAATCACAAACCCAGGGAGTCAAGATGGCGGGGAAGTAGGAGGAGGCACTCTTTCAACCTATACCCTAAAGTGAGCTGATTACCTACCAAAGAACTCCGACCACCCATGAAATCAGCCTGAGACCAGAATTATATACGTCTGGATCTCTATAGGACCAGAAGATTCCAGTGGCAGGTAAAGCAGACTGGGAGCGTTGGACTGATATCTGAAGATAAACAAAAGAGGGAGGGAACCACCAGAGGTGACCGATTGGAATGTAATACCCCAATATGAGAGTGCCCTACGTCTGGGGACCAGCATTAACTTGAAGTCTGGTCGAAAGCACTCAAAAAACAAAGAGCAAAGGATGGCGGGGGGTATTAGTGGGAACCTGGGTGGTTAGGGTCAAGGACCTAAGTCCCTGGACCCAGGACAGCCTCCCCTGGTGCTGAGCCAGAGAGAGTGTGGTGGAGAAATCAGGTCTCCATCCCTGAGCCACCAGTGTGCCTGAACTCCAGTGCGCCAGAGAACGAGTGGGGTCTGGCTCCCGTGAGGGGCCAGGAGCCTGGCCAGAGGGCAATACTGAAACGCGCGCGTACCACACTCTCCCTTGGGATAGGTGCTCATTGGCCGTAGCCTGGAGCTGTGGCATCCGGAAAAAACAGACATTCCCAGCCCGGGACAGCGGAAAAATCTCAGTGTGTGATCTCTACTCGGAACCTCTCCGGCGGTCTGGAGCTGCCCAGACAGCCACCACTGTCCTGGTTTTGGGTACAACGAGGAGCTCCTGCATCCTCAGGGACAGTGACTCAGAACTGACTCTGCCAGCAGCTCTTGCAAAACATTCTGAGACTTCTCTCTGAGAGGGAGGTCGGGGTGCAGTTTGCTCTCCTCTAAACTTCCAAAAACCATCAAAAGCTGTCAAGGCTAGAGAAAGCAGATGAAATAACATAAAAACCCCCAGAGAACAAAAGTCTGAAAAAAACAGTTTCCTCAGAGCCCACCCCCTTGAGGGGAGTGGGAGGACCTAACTCAGGGAACATCATTGTCTGAAAACCCACATGGCAGGCCCCTCCCCCAGAAATCCAACCAGGAAGGAAGAAAAAAAAAGGACTACAAGAAAACAACCACCACTACTTCATAAATACAACTTTTCAACTCTTTACCAATATTCTGGTTCTTTTTTTATATACATACAGATAATTTTTTAACCTATTTACTACCACACTGAGATGTCCAGTACATCAAATTCTTTAATAACCTTCTAACCTGAACTTTTTGATACATACACCCGTGTTTTTCTTTTGCTTTCCTATTTTTTAATTCTTTTTTAATTTTAACTTAGTTTAGTCTAGTTTATTCTTTTTTAATTTTTATTTTCTACTATACATATAGAGTTAAACTTCAAGGTAATCCTCTTTCCCCCAATCAATGCTACCCCTATAGGCAAACCAGTTTCTAATCCGCCTGTAACTTAGGAAAGTTGAGCCCCTTAACAAAAACATCAAGATACATTCAGGAAGAATCAAAATAAACTTCCTCATTATAAACACTCTCCCAATTTTTCCTTCTGTCAGTGTTTCTGTGAATTTCTGTTTGTCCTAATAATATATAAATCTTATACTTGGGCTTCTTTCTGATGAGGTTCTTCCCTTTTTTTTGCATATATATATATATATATATATATATATATATATATATATATATTCTCTTGTCATATACTTTTATCAGACTTTTTATTGTCTGTTTTTGTTTGTATACTTCAAAAATCTTACCTTGTGGCCCATTTGGGCTGAGCCTTCTCTTTTATCTTCATTTTTTTCCTATCTCTCTCTCTCTCTTTTTTTTTTCCTTTTTTCTTTTCCATTTTTTTCCTTTCTTCTTCTCTATTTCTATTTCTTTTCTTTCTCTCTCATTTGGGTGGGGAACCCTGATTGCACGGAAGCATTCCAGGGTGCACCTTGACTGCACCACAATCAATACATCCAGCTGCATCTGTTCAGTCATCTCTTACCAAAATGACTAGGAGGAGGAATCTCAAACAGAAAAAAAATACAGAGGATGGGCCTTCTGCAACAGAGCTAATGACTATCAACATAGACAATATGTCAGAAAAGGAATTCAGACTAACAATTATCCAGGCAATAGATAGGTTGGAGAAAGCCATGGATGACCAAACAGAATTGATTAGGGAAGAACTGAAAGCCACCAGGGATGATGTTCACAATGTTAGGGCAGAACTGAAAGCCACCAGTCGTGATGTTCAAAATGCTCTCAATGAGTTCCATTCTAATCTAAATTCTCTAAAAGCTAGGGTAACTGAGACAGAAGATAGAATTAGTGATCTGGAGCACAAACAGATAAAGAGAAAGGATCAGGAGGAAACCTGGAAAAAACAGCTCAGAAGCCATGGAAACAGAATCAGGGAAATAAATGATGCCATGAAACGTTCCAACATCAGAATTATTGGAATCCCTGAAGGGGAGGAAAAAGAATGAAGTCTAGAAGATATAGTGGAAGAACTTGTCTATGAAAATTCTCCCAATCTCATGAATGGAAACAACGTTTTATGGACTAGAGGCAGAGAGATTTCCTCCCAAGATTTTAGATTCTTGAAAATCTTCACAACACCTTATAGTTAGAATGAGGAATTATGTTTCACGACAGACCCTCTTGAAAGCAGCTAGGACAAAGAAGCTCCTCACATACAGAGGAAAGCCCATTAGAATAACGTCAGACTTTTCCACAGAGACCTGGAAAGCCAGGAAGGGCTGGCAAAATATATTCAGAGTACTAAATGAGAAGAGCATGCAACCAAGAATACTCTATCCAGCAAGACTGACATTTACAATGGATGGAGAGATAAAAATTTCCAAGACCAGCAAGCCTTAAAAGACTATGCAACCACCAAGCCAACACTGCAGGAAATATTAAGGGGGGGGGGTCCTATAAAAGAGAAAAAATCCTAAGAATATCATTGAACAGAAATATAGAAACAATCTACAGACAGAAAGACTTCAAAGGTAACATGATGTCAATAAAAACCTATTTCTCAATAATCACTCTCAATGTGAATGTCCTAAATGCGCCCATAAAATGACACAGGGTTGCAGATTGGATAAAATGACAGGATCGATCCATATGTTGTCTACAAGAGACCCATTTTGAATCTAAGGATACACCCAGACTGAAAGTGAAGGGATGGAGAAGCATCTTTCATTCCAATGGGCTTCAAAAGAAGGCCAGGGTAGCGATTCTCATATCTGATAAATTAGATTTTAAACTAAAGACTAGTCAGAGATACAGAAGGACACTACATAATTCTTAAAGGGACTATCAGCCAAGATGATCTAATAATTGTGAATATCTATGCCCCCAATATGGGAGCACCCAATTACATAAGAAAACTATTAATCAAGATAAAGAGTAATATTGATATGAATACAATAGTAGTAGCAGATCTTAATACGCCTCTCTCAGAAATAGACAGATCATCGAAGCAGAAAATTAATAATGAAATAAGAGCATTGAATGAAACATTGGACCAGATGGACCTCATCGACGTATACAGAACATTTCACCCTAAAACAACAGAATACACATTCTTCACAAGTGCACATGGAACCTTCTCCAAAATAGACCACATACTGGGTCACAAAGCAGGACTCAACTGATACCAAAAGACTGACATTATTCCCTGCATATTCTCAGATCACAATGCTTTGAAACTGGAACTCAATCACAAGGAAAAGTTCAGAAGGAACTCAAACACCTGGAAGCTAAAGACCACCTTGTTTAAGAATGCTTGGATCAACCAGGAGATCAAATATGAACTTAAACAATTCATGGAAACCAATGAAAATGAAGACACTTCGGTCCAAGGCCAATGGGATACAGCAAAGGCGTTTCTAAGGGGGAAATACATAGCCATCCAAGCCTCCCTCATAAAAACTGAAAAATCCAGAATACACCAGCTATCTCTACACCTTAAAGAACTGGAGAATCAACAACAAATTGAACCAACTCCACACGCAAGAAGGGAAATAATCAAGATTAGAGCAGAGATCAATGAGGTAGAAACGAGAGATACAGTAGAACGTATCAATGAAACTAGAAGCTGGATTTTTGAAAGAATCAATAAGATTGATAGAACATAGGAGAGAAAGCCCAAATTAATCAAATTATGAATGAAAAGGGAGAGATCACAACTAACACCAAGGAAGTAGAAACAATCATCAGAAATTATTACCAACAGTTATATGCCAATAAGCTAAGCAACCTAGATGAAATGGATGCATTCCTGGAAAACAGCAAACTCCCAAAATTGAACCAGGAAGAAATTGACAACCTTAATAGACCGATATCTAGTAATGAGATTGAAGCAGTGATCAAAAACCTCCCAAAAAACAAGAGCACAGGACCTGACGGATTCCCTGGGGAATTCTACCAAACTTTCAAAGAAGAAATAACCCCAATTTTCCTGAAGCTGCTCCAAAAAACTGAAGGATAAGGGCAACTTCCAGACTCTTTTTATGAAGCCAGCATTACCCTGATCCCCAAACCAGGCAAAGACCCTACCAAAAAGGAAAATTTCAGACCAATATCACTGATGAGTATTGATGCAAAGATTCTCAACAAGATCCTAGAAAACAGCATCCAGCAGCACATTCAAAAGATTATCCACCATGACCAAGTGGGATTCATCCCTGGGTTGCAAATTTGGTTCAGCATTTGCGAATCAATCAATGTGATAGAACAAATCAATAAGAGAAGAGAGAAGAACCACATGGCCCTCTCAATTGATGCAGAAAAAGCATTTGACAATATCCAGCATCCGTCCCTGATGAAAACGCTTCAAAGTATAGAGATAGAGGGAGCATTCCTGAACTTCATAAAATCTAACTATGAAAGACCGACAGCAAATATCATCCTCAATGAGAAAAAGCTTGCAGCCTTCCCGTTGAGATCAGGAACACGACAAGGATGCCCACTCTCACCACTCTTGTTCAACATAGTATTAGAAGTCCTAGCAACGGCAATCAGACAACAAAGAGAAATAAAATGTATCCAAATTGGCAAGGAAGAAGTCAAACTCTCTCTCTCTTCACAGATGACATGATTCTTTATATGGAAAACCCCAAAGACTCCACCCCCAAACTAGTAGAACTCATACAGCAATTCAGTAACGTGGCAGGATACAAAGTCAATGTACAGAAATCAGTGGCTTTGTTATACACTAACAATGAAAATACAGAAAGGGAAATTAGAGAATTGATTCCATTTACTATAGCACCAAGAACCATAAGATACCTGGGAATAAACCTAAACAAAGAGGTAAAGGACCTGTACTCGAGGAACTACAGAACACTCATGAAAGGAATTGAAGAAGACACAAAAAGATGGAAGACCATTCCATGCTCTTGCATTGGAAGAATAAACATTGTTAAAATGTCTATATTTCCTAGAGCAATCTGTACTTTTAATGCCATTCCGATCAAAATTCCACCGGTATTTTTCAAAGCGCTGAAGCAAATAATCCTAAAATTTGTATGGAATCAGAAGAGACCCCGAATTGCTAAGGAAATGTTGAAAAACAAAAACAAAACTGGCGGCATCACGTTTCCCAATATCAAGCTTTACTACAAAGCTATGATCAGCAAGACAGCGTAGAACTGGCATACAAACAGACACATAGACCAGTGGAACAGAGTGGAAAGCCCAGATATGGACCCTCAACTCTATGGTGAAATCATCTTCAACAAAACAGGAAAAAACATTCAATGGAAAAAAGACAATCTCTTCAATAAATGGTTCTGGGAAAACTGGACAGCGATATGTAGAAGAATGAAACTCAACCATTCTCTTACACCGTACACAAAGATAAACTCAAAATGGATAAAACACCTCAAGGTGAGACAGGAATCCATCAGAATCCTAGAGGAGAACATAGGCAGTAACCTCTTCGATATCAACCAGAGCAACTTCTTTCAAGATATGTCTCCAAAGGCCAATGAAACAAAAGCAAAAAAATGAACTTTTGGGACTTCCTCAAGATCAAAAGCTTCTGCACAGCAAAAGAAACAGTCAACAAAACAAAAAGGCAACCCACGGAATGGGAGAATGTATTTGCAAATGACAGTACAGACAAAATGTTGATGTCCAGGATCTATAAAGAACTTCTCGGAGGAGTCAAGATGGCGGAGAAGTAGCAGCCTGAGACTACATCAGGTAGCAGGAGATCAGCTCGATAGCTTATCTAAACATTGCAAACACCTACAAATCCAACGGGAGAGGGAAGAGAAGAAGAACAGCAACTCTAGAAACAGAAAATCAACCACTTTCTGAAAGGTAGGACTGGCGGAGAAGTGAATCTAAAACGACGGGAAGATAGACTGCAGGGGGAGGGGCCGGCTCCCGGAAAGCAGCGGAGGAACGGAGCACAAAATCAGGACTTTTAAAAGTCTGTTCCACTGAGGGACATTGCTCCAGAGGCTAAACCAGGGTGAAGCCCATGCGGAGTCAGCGTGGCCCCAGGCCCTGCAGGGTCACAGAAGGATCGGGGGTGTCAGAGTGCTGGAGAGCTTGCAGGTATTAGAACGGAGAAGCCGGCTGCAGAGACAGAGCCAAGGACTGAACTCTCAGCTCGGGGTTACCTTGAACTGGTCGCGGGCTGGGTGAGCTCGGAGCGCGGCTAGAGGCTGGGGATATGGGAGTGATGGGGTGCTGTCCTCTGGGGGCGCACTGAGGAGTGGGGCCCCAGGCTCTCAGCTCCTCCGGGCCGGAGACTGGGAGACCGCCATTTTCATTCCCGTCCTCCAGAAATCTACGGAAAGCGTTCAGGGAACAGAAGCTCCCAAAAGCGAACCCGAGCCGATTACTTAGTCCGGCGCTGGTAAGGGCGGTGCTATCCCGCCTCGGGCAAAGACACTCGAGAGTCACTACAACAGGCCCCTCCCCCAGAAGATCAACAAAATATCCAGCCAGGACGAAGTTCATCTATCAAGGAGAAAGCAGATTCAATTCCTAAGACAGTAGAGCAATTCCAGAGGAGGAGAAAGCAAAGCACGGAACTCATGGCTTTCTCCCCATGATTCTTTAGTCTTGCAGCTACTTCAATTTTTTTTTCTTTTTTCAATTTTTTTTTCTTTTTTCATTTTTTTTCCTTTTTTCTTTTTTCTTCTTCTGCTAAATTTTTAAAAACTTTTACCCTTTTCTTTTTTAAAGTTTTTTGACTAGTTCATCTAAATATATATATATATTCTTTCTTTTTTATATTTTTTTATTTGTTTTATTTTTTAAATTTTTTTCTTTTTTTTTCTTTTTTTTTTCAGAACCTGTTTTTATCCCCTTTCTTCCCCCCACAATTTGGGGTCTCTTCTGATTTGGTTACAGCGCATTTTTCCGGGGTCTTTGCCACCCTTTTAGTAGTTTATTTGCTCCTTCATATCCTCTTATCTGGCAAAATGACAAGGCGGAAAAAATCACCACAAACAAAAGAACAAGAGACAGTACCGAAGGCTAGGGACCTAATCAACACAGACATGGGTAATATGTCAGACCAAGAGTTCAGAATGACGATTCTGAACATTCTAGACGGGCTCGAAAAAGGCATGGAAGATATTAGAGAAACCCTCTCTGGAGATATTACAGCCCTTTCTGGAGAAATTAAAGAACTAAAATAAAACCAAGTTGAAATCAAAAAAGCTATTAATGAGGTGCAATCAAAAATGGAGGCTCTCACTGCTAGGATCAATAAGGCAGAAGAAAGAATTAGTGATATAGAAGACCAAATGACAGAGAATAAAGAAGCTGAGTGAAAGAGGGACACAGCTACTGGACCAAGAGGGGAGAATTTGAGAGATAAGTGACACCATAAGATGAAACAACATTAGAATAATTGGGATTCCAGAAGAAGAAGAAACAGAGAGGGGAGCAGAAGGTCTATTGGAGAGAATCATTGGAGAGAATTTCCCTAATATGGCAAAGGGAACAAGCATCAAAATCCAGGAGATGCAGAGAACCCCCCTCAAAGTCAACAAGACTAGGTCCACACCCCGTCACCTAATAGTAAAATTGACAAGTCTTAGTGACAAAGAGAAAATCCTGAAAGCAGCCCGAGAAAAGAAGTCTGTAACATACAATGGTAAAAATATTAGATTGGCGGCAGACTTATCCACAGAGACCTGGCAGGCCAGAAAGAGCTGGCATGATATATTCAGAGCACTCAATGAGAAAAACATGCAGCCAAGAATACTCTATCCAGCTAGGCTATCATTGAAAAGAGAAGGAGAGATCAAAAGCTTCCAGGACAAACAAAAACTGAAAGAATTTGCAAACACCAAACCAGCTCTACAGGAAATATTGAAAGGGGTCCTCTAAGCAAAGAGAGAGACTAAAAGTAGTAGATCATAAAGGTACAGAGACAATATACAGTAACAGTCCCCTTACAGGCTAATAATGGCACTAAATTCATATCTCTCAATAGTTACCCTGAATGTTAATGGGCTAAATGCCCCAATCAAAAGACACAGGGTATCAGAATGGATAAAAAAACAAAACCCATCAGTATGTTGCCTACAAGAAACTCATTTTAGATGCGAAGACACCTCCAGATTTAAAGTGAGGGGGTGGAAAACAATTTACCATGCTAAAGGGCATCAGAAGAAAGCTGGGGTGGCAATCCTTATATCAGATCAATTAGATTTCAAGCCAAAGACTATAATAAGAGATGAGGAAGGACACTATATCCTACTCAAAGTGTCTGTCCAACAAGAAGATCTAACAATTTTAAATATCTATGCCCCTAACGTGGGAGCAGCCAACTATATCAACCAATTAATAACAAAATCAAAGAAACACATCAATAATAATACAATAATAGTAGGGGACTTTAACACTCTCCTCACTGAAATGGACAGATCATCCAAGCAATAGATCAACAAGGAAATAAAGGCCTTAAATGACACACTGGACCAGATGGACATCACAGATCTATTCAGAACATTTCATCCCAAAGCAACAGAATACACATTCTTCTCTAGTGCACATGGAACCTTCTCCAGAATAGATCACATCCTGGGTCACAAATCAGGTCTCAACCGGTATCAAAAGATTAGGATTATTCCCTGCATATTTTCAGACCACAATGCTCTGAAGCTAGAACTCAATCACAAGAGGAAAGCTGGAAAGAACCCAAATACATGGAGACTAAACAGCATCCTTCTAAAGAATGAATGGGTTAACCAGGAAATCAAAGAAGAATTGAAAAAATTCATGGAAACAAATGATAATGAAAACACAACAGTTCAAAAGCTGTGGGACACAGCAAAGGCAGTCCTGAGAGGAAAATATATACCAGTACAAGCCTTTCTCAAGAAACAAGAAAGGTCTCAAGTACACAACCTAACCCTACGCGTAAAGGAGCTGGAGAAAGAACAAGAAAGAAACCCTAAACCCAGCAGGAGAAGAGAAATCATAAAGATCAGATCAGAAATCAATGAAATAGAAACCAAAAAAACAATAGAAAAAAATCAATGAAACTAGGAGCTGGTTCTTTGAAAGAATCAATAAGATTGATAAACCCCTGGCCAGACTCATCAAAAAGAAAAGAGAAAGGACCCAAATCAATAAAATCATGAATGAAAGAGGAGAGATCACAACTAACACCAAAGAAATACAGACAATTATAAGAACATACTATGAGCAACTCTACGCCAACAAATTGGACAATCTGGAAGAAATGGATGCATTCCTAGAGACATATAAACTACCACAACTGAACCAGGAAGAAATAGAAAACCTGAACAGGCCCATAACCAGTAAGGAGATTGAAACAGTCATCAAAAATCTCCTAACAAACAAAAGCTCAGGGCCAGACGGCTTCCCAGGGGAATTCTACCAAACATTTAAAGAAGAACTCATTCCTATTCTCCTGAAACTGTTCCAAAAAATAGAAACGGAAGGAAAACTTCCAAACTCATTTTATGAGACCAGCATCACCTTGATCCCCAAACCAGACAAGGATCCCACCAAAAAAGAGAACTACAGACCAATATCCTTGATGAACACAGACGCAAAAATTCTCGCCAAAATACTAGCCAATAGGATTCAACAGTGAGGACATGGAGATGCAACATGGGGGGGTAGGGGGATAGGAGAAGAATAAATGAAACAAGATGGGATTGGGAGGGAGACAAACCATAAATGACTCTTAATCTCACAAAACAAACTGGGGGTTGCTGGGGGGAGGTGGGATTGGGAGAGGGGGAGCGTGCTATGGACATTGGGGAGGGGAGGCGAACCATAAGAGACTATGGACTCTGAAAAACAACCTGAGGGTTTTGAAGGGTCAGGGGTGGGAGGTTGGGGGAACAGGTGGTGGGTGATGGGGAGGGCACGTTTTGCATGGAGCACTGGGTGTTGTGCAAAAAGAATGAATACTGTTACGCTGAAAAAAAAATAAATATTATTAGTATATTAAAAAAAAAAAAAAAAAAAGGATTATTCACCACGATCAAGTGGGATTTATTCCAGGGCTGCAGGGTTGGTTCAACATCCGCAAATCAATCAATGTGATAGAACACATTAATAAAAGAAAGAACAAGAACCATATGATACTCTCAATAGATGCTGAAAAAGCATTTGACAAAGTACAGCATCCCTTCCTGATCAAAACTCTTCAACGTGTGGGGATAGAGGGCACATACCTCAATATTATCCAAGCCATCTATGAAAAACCCACCGCAAATATCATTCTCAATGGAGAAAAACTGAAAGCTTTTCCGTTAAGGTCAGGAACACGGCAGGGATATCCATTATCACCACTGCTATTCAACATAGTATTAGAAGTCCTAGCCTCAGCAATCAGACAACAAAAGGAAATTCAAGGCATCCAAATTGGTAAAGAAGAAGTCAAACTATCACTCTTCGCAGATGATATGATACTATATGTGGAAAACCCAAAAGACTCCACTCCAAAACTGCTAGAACTTGTACAGGAATTCAGTAAAGTGTCAGGATATAAAATCAATGCACAGAAGTCAGTTGCATTTCTGTACACCAACAACACGACTGAAGAAAGAGAAATTAAGGAGTCAATCCCATTTACAATTGTACCCAAAACTATAAGATACCTAGGAATAAACCTAACCAAAGAGACTAAGAATCTATACACAGAAAATTATAAAGTACTCATGAAAGAAATTGAGGAAGACACAAAAAAATGGAAAAATGTTCCATGCTCCTGGATTGGAAGAATAAATATTGTGAAAATGTCTATGCTACCTAAAGCAATCTACACATTTAATGCAATCCCTATCAAAATACCATCCATTTTTTTCAAAGAAATGGAACAAATAATCCTCAAATTTATATGGAACCAGAAAAGACCTCGAATAGCCAAAGGAATATTGAAGAACAAAGCCAAAGTTGGTGGCATCACAATCCGGACTTCAAGCTCTATTACAAAGCTGTCATCATCAAGACAGCATGGTACTGGCACAAAAACAGACACATACATCAGTGGAACAGAATAGAAAGCCCCAAAATCAACCCTCAACTCTATGGTCAACTAATCTTCAACAAAGCAGGAAAGAATGTCCAATGGAAAAAAGACAGCCTCTTCAAGAAATGGTGCTGGGAAAATTGGACAGCCACATGCAGAAAAATGAAATTGGACCACTTCCTTACACCACACACGAAAATAGACTCCAAATGGATGAAGGACCTCAATGTGAGAAAGGAATCCATCAAAATCCTTGAGGAGAATGCAGGCGGCAACCTCTTCGACCTCAGCCATAGCAACATCTTCCTAGGAACAATGGCAAAGGCAAGAGAAGCAAGGGCAAAAATGAACTATTGGGATTTCATCAAGATCAAAAGCTTTTGCACAGCAAAGGAAACAGTTAACAAAACCAAAAGACAACTGACAGAATGGGAGAAGATATTTGCAAACGACATATCAGATAAAGGGCTAGTATCCAAAATCTATAAGGAACTTAGCAAACTCAACACCCAAAGAACAAACAATCCAATCAAGAAATGGGCAGAGGACATGAACAGACATTTCTGCAAAGAAGACATCCAGATGGCCAACAGACACATGAAAAAGTGCTCCACGTCACTCGGCATCAGGGAAATACAAATCAAAACCACAATGAGATATCACCTCACACCAGTCAGAATGGCTAAAATTAACAAGTCAGGAAATGACAGATGCTGGAGAGGATGTGGAGAAAGGGGAACCCTCCTCCACTGTTGGTGGGAATGCAAGCTGGTGCAACCACTCTGGAAAACAGCATGGAGGTTCCTCAAAATGTTGAAAATAGAACTACCCTCTGACCCAGCAATTGCACTACTGGGTATTTACCCTAAAGATACAAACATAGTGATCCGAAGGGGCACGTGTACCCGAATGTTTCTAGCAGCAATGTCTACAATAGCCAGACTATGGAAAGAACCTAGATGTCCATCAACAGATGAATGGATAAAGAAGAGGTGGTATATATACACAATGGAATACTATGCAGCCATCAAAAGAAATGAAATCTTGCCATTTGCGACGACGTGGATGGAACTAGAGCGTATCATGCTTAGTGAAATAAGTCAATCGGAGAAAGACAACTATCATATGATCTCCCTGATATGAGGACATGGAGAAGCAACATGGGGGGGTAGGGGGATAGGAGAAGAATAAATGAAACAAGATGGGATTGGGAGGGAGACAAACCATAAATGACTCTTAATCTCACAAAACAAACTGGGGGTTGCTGGGGGGAGGTGGGATTGGGAGAGGGGGAGCGGGCTATGGACATTGGGGAGGGGAGGCGAACCATAAGAGACTATGGACTCTGAAAAACAACCTGAGGGTTTTGAAGGGTCAGGGGTGGGAGGCTGGGGCTACCTGAGGGTTTTGAAGTGTCAGGGGTGGGAGGTTGGGGGAACAGGTGGTTGGTAATGGGGAGGGCACGTTTTGCATGGAGCACTGGGTGTTGTGCAAAAAGAATGAATACTGTTACGCTGAAAAAAATAAATAAAATGGAAAAAAAAAGAAATAAAAAAAGAACTTCTCAAACTGAACACACACAAAACAGATAATCATATCAAAAAATGGGCAGAAGATATGAACAGACACTTCTCCAATGAAGACATACAAATGGCTATCAGACACATGAAAAAATGTTCATCATCACTAGCCATCAGGGAGATTCAAATTAAAACATCATTGAGATACCACCTGACACCAGTTAGAATGGCCAAAATTAGCAAGACAGGAAACAACGTGTGTTGGAGAGGATGTGGAGAAAGGGGAACCCTCTTACACTGTTGGTGGGAATGCAAGTTAGTGCATTCACTTTGGAGAACAGTGTGGAGATTCCTGAAGAAATTAAGAATAGAGCTTCCCTATGACCCTGCAATTGCACTGCTGGGTATTTACCCCAAAGATACAAATGTAGTGAAAAGAAAGGCCATCTGTACCCCAATGTTTATTGCAGCAATGGCTACGGTCGCCAAACTGTGGAAAGAACCGAGATGCCCTTCAACGGATGAATGAATAAAGAAGATGTGGTACATATACACGATGGAGTATTATGACTCCATCAGAAAGGATGAATACCCAACTTTTGTAGCAACATGGATGGGACTGGAAGAGATTATGCTAAGAGAAATAAGTCAAGCAGAGAGAGTCAACTATCGTATGGTCTCACTTATTTGTGGAGCCTAACAAATAACATGGAGGACATCGGGAGATGGAGAGGAGAGGCAGTTGATGGAAACTGGAAGGGGAGATGAACCATGAGAGACTTTGGCCTCTGAAAAACAACCAGAGGGTTTTGAAGGGGCGGGGGTGGGAGGTTGAGGAACCAGGTGGTGGGTAATAGGGAGGGCACCTACTCCATGGAACACTGGGTGTGAAGCCAAAACAATGAACACTGTTATGCTGTAAATAAACAAATAAATAATTTAAAAAAAGTCAGGTGTGTTAATAACATCCTGCCCCATTTCCAGGTAGCTCTTTTATGGGTTTGGTTGTTTTGTTGAAGTCCTTGCCACATTTTGACTTCGTTGTTGTGGATCAGGTGGGATAGACATTCAGTTGCACTGCTTTACTTGAGGTTGCCCAGTGTTTCCAAAGCCATTTATGGCAGAGGCTGTTGCTTCCCTATTTTACATTTTTCGAGCTTTTGTTATAAATCAATTGAATACATATGTGTGGGTTTTTTCCTGGGTTTTCTACTCTGTTCTATTGATCTGTGTGTCTGTCTGTAGGACGATACCATAGGATTTCCAATTCTACAACTTTGTCATACACTTTGAATTCAGAAAGGATGATGCCTCCAGGTTTGTTTTTTCTCCAGATGGCTTTGGTTATTCAGGGATTTTTGTGGTCATATTCACTGTGTAGGATTATTGGTTTTATTTCTAAAATTACCATTAGATATTGATGGGTTTTCACTGAATATTTAGATTGTTTATGCAGTGTGGACCTTAGCATTACATATATTCTAGGGCTCCATTAGCATGGGATTTCTCCAGACTTAACTCTGTCTTCTTCAAATTCTTTCATTAATGATTTAAATTTTCATTATGCAGGTCTTTCACCTACAGGTGAAAATAATTCCTGTGTATTTTATTGTTTTTGAGTGATTATCAATTACAAATAATTTTATTAATTCCTGTCCTTGATAGCATGTTATTCATGTATAGAAATGAAACTCATTTTTGTTCATAGAATCTGTGTCCTTAAGTTTAGGACTTAATCCATATGTTAGTTCTACATTGATTTATGTAGAGCCATTATGAGTTCAAAATATGACACCATCTTCTCCTAATAAGTAAAAAATAAGCTGGGAATATAAGTTGATGTCATCTGGCTGGGAAAAGAGGATAAGATATGTTGCGTGAAAGTTTTCAAATTGTCTAAAATGTTTTATGGTGAATGTAAGCAACGGAATCCATAAATATGGCTTGTTTTCTTTTACTGCTTTCATTCAACCAAATATACAGAGCTGTGGTATGGACCAGTTATTTCCCACACTATCCCACCTTACACCATGTGCCTCTTGGGAAGCATCCAGTATTCTCCCTACTTTCTATCCTGGAACCCAGGGCCTGACACAGCTACTCAGAAAATATTTCTCAAAATAGTGCATTTGGGAAAATGCCCATTTTCCACAGATTTCCTAGAAGACACACTCTAAAACGTTGAATTTTATGGAACTGTTTTGATCTCTCTGTGAATCCTTGAAGATGCCCAACATTGACTGTGGCTTGTTTTCCAGACACACCAGGGAACGCCTGCAATGTCTCCTTTTGCAACCAAAGTGGGGAGTGTGCTCTTAACAAGGACACTGCTCCATCCTCACACAAGGTACAAGTTAACCTCCTTTAGGACTTCCTTTACAATCTCAGCGAATTTCTTCAAAGATAGAATAAATATTATTCTACAGATTCTTGCGGATCTAATGACAAGTCCCTACAAGTGCCAACCTAAGGTACAACAGTGACTAAACTGCATACCTTCTTAAACATACAATACATAAAATTATAATTGACTAAGTGAAGGTCTGCGGACCCTCCTCTCAGAGGAGACACAAAATGAACCCCATATGGGTAACAATCTAATTTTAAGAGCTAAAACTATAAACCTCAGAGAAGAATGTCTAAGAAGAAATCTTCCTGGCCTTAGCTTTGGCATCTGTTTCTTATGATGACACCAGAATCAACAAGTGGAAGAACAGGTACAAGGGTAAATTGGTCACTGACATGAATGCCATCCCTCTGGACTCCACGTGTTCTCCCAGGCACCAGACAGGAACTGTATGAGTCATTTATTTTTACATCCCACTTAGCAACACCCATTACATTCTCTAATTTAGGGATGGGGTCTGTAGCTTCAGAGCCCTGGTTGGGGTCACTCAACTACAAAGAGCCTGATCAGGGGCTAGAATTACAGTCGCCCTTCCCCTGGACTCTGTGTTCCATCCATACAGCTCACTCGTGGAACTCAGAGGTGCAGAAATCTCCACAGGGCTGGAGACCTCACTGAATTCAATGGGGCAGTGGTGCCACCTCTGACTTGGGGTTTTCCTGGGTCTGTTGACTGATGATGCTGTGCCTTTGCACTGAGGATTCACCCAGTTACAGCCAGCCTTTTTTGGGTAAGAGGAAGTTTCTCCCTGTGTACAAAGGCTCATGTAACCTCAGAGTTGAGAAGTCTCTTCTGAAGCCACTGGATGCAACCTTCTTGTGAGGTTGGGCCCACAACGCTGGCAAGCCCTGGGTTCAAATCCTTCCTGTGATACAGTGTGGAGCATGGAAAGGGACAGTTTCTTAAAACCTTGGTTTCCTTCTTCATCAAAGAGAGACAGCATTTCTACCTTCCTCAAGGAATTGTTAATGGGATTGATGGACACAATTCATTCTCTCAAAAGATACTCAGTAATCCTTTGCTTTACCTGTTAAAATTAGCCCACAGGGAGCAAATTGCTGTCATGGGCTCTGGGCTTCTGCCTTCCTATGTCCTTCAGCCTGCCAATACAGGCTCCCCTGACTCAGTTGACCTTCCAGAAAGCCTCCATCCCCTCCAGTATGGGATCCAACAAAACTGGTGTTCATCCATCACACCCAGGCCAGCTTTGGGACCGGATGTCACCCAGAGCTTGTGTTCAGGATATGGACAATCCTAATTGTGGAGATTGGCAGGCAGGGACCCCCTGAGCTGTAACCTGTTTTTGGAATGAATATGGGGGTGCCTGGTGATGGGGCTCTTTCTCCCCAAAGCAGGGAAATTAGTGGCCCTCAGTTCCATCACACCTGTCCCACTTTTCCCCTACCATGTTATCATTGATACAAAGAATCTTAGGCCTCATTGGCTGCCTGGATCCCATTGCCTTTCTATGGTTGGGGTTGAAAGTATTTTATGGATTCCATTTTGGTTTTTGATGGACCTATTGGTAGGAGGAATCATGGCCACTCCCTATAAGCCAACACAAAGCCTGTGCCACTGACCAATATGGCAGCACCCAGCCCATGGTGGCCCTTCCCCTAGTGCTCAGAGCTCTCCTTTCTGACTGAGTCCCACTCACTGGTGTTTCTCTCTCCTCCTGCAGGGAGAGTACCAAATGTTCTCTCTCTGATGATATCTTCTGTGCCTGGTTAGCTCCATCTTTTGTCAGAGAAGACAGGAATTTATGACGATGGCCTCTAATAAAGTGTCAATCAAGTGGACTCACCCTTACCTGACTTGGGGGGAGGAGATGGTTTTCATCAGGAATCACAGCCCCCTCTATCAGACAAGCTTAAGTTGAGGGATACCAAGGTTGGGGTTGGCAGGGTCAGGGGGTCACAGCTAGAAGATCCTGAATGGTGTGGATGAGCTATGTCCAGTGTCAAAGCCCCTGGTTGAGGCTCTGTCCATCCTGCATCTACCATGAACAGCCAGTGTGCTTTGTAAAGGCCTGCCAAACTCACACAATTTCAAGGGGTCCTTGATGTTGCCACTAAAACTACATCTGCATGAACAGTTGTCTGTAACCCACTAACATGCATTGTCTTTAGAGGTTCCTCCCTGAGAGGATGGGGTTCAGCCTGGAATGGCAGGGAGCAAGCTGTGAGGAGTGGCCTGGCCTGCACCCCTCTGCTGTAATGGAGCAGGGGCTTGTTGCTCTAGTTAGCATCTGAATTATGGAGCACGAGGGGCTGAAGTAGCTAGAGCATGTCACCAGACAGGACATGGGTGAGATGTACTCCAGGACAAAAGGCAGGGAAGCTTTTGGGAGAGGACATTTGAGGGGCCTTTTGAGGAGGCTCTTCCATGCTCTGTGGTCACTCCCAATACCCTGATGGCATCACTGTTGACTAGTCCTCCTCATTATTTCAGTTCTCATCTATAGAATCCGGGATCCCTCCTTTCTAAAGCAATGCTTCTCTTTAATAAACAGAGCATAGAGAAGCCAGCAGCCAGTCCCCCAAAAATGTGGTTGAGATATTTTCCAGTATTGGTGTTTATAGGAATCATTTTTAGAGAAACAGAGATTCATGGCACAGACATGCTCATCACTTATATTATTAGAGTCAAATAATTGGAAATGGCTTAGTTATTCAACAGATGGGGCTGCTGAGTGCTGTCACTGTGAATGCCCAAGGGGAAACAGCGACAGTGCCTGTCCACTGGGGGGGGGCATCAAGTAGAACAAGAGTGCAGCCCTGGAACCTTCCCATTCTGTCACACACATGTGCATGCACACAAACAAAGACACTACACTTAGAGGGAAAGGCAGGGAAGACGGATACAATTTGTTATGGGCGATTATTTCTTGGTAGAAGGAACATGCCTTCTCTTTTCATATTTAAATCATTATTTACTACATAAACATAGTCTGAATAAGACCTAAAGAACTATTTACTTCATTACCTAAATTGTTAGCAATAAATGAGAATATGTAAGATACAATATTAATATTTTATAATATGCCCATTAGAATAGTTTAAACATAGTCTATCCAGGAAAATGAAAGAATTTGAAGTGGCTCATGGACCCAGACATTTCCCTTGTGCTTTCTGCTTTTCAAGGCATCGTTATGAAAGGGAACCATCTCACAGATAATGAAAATAGTTCATTTTGGGGCTTCCCGTGATCTTTGTACTTTCAGGAACATTCCCATGTAATAAAATGTTATTTGTGTATTTTTTTTTAATGTGAATCACTCTTATGTTCTGCAGACAGACAGAGAAGGCCATATTGTAGGATTCCAGGCACATGAAAATCCATGACAAGGTAAAATATGTACCAGAGACAGAGAGAAGATCAGTGGTTGCAGGGACTGGGGTGAGAATATGAGCAATGAGTGATTAGTAGCAGAGGTGTCTCTGTGATGGAAATGATGTAGAATTAAATGGTTATGCCAAACTCTGAATGTACCTAATGAGACGTCGATATAACATAGAAAAGTATCTGAGTAAAATTTTATGTAAACTCAAATTCTATTTTATTTATTTAATTATTTATTTATTTTTAAATTTTATTTATTTATTTTGACAGAGAGATCACAAGTATCAGAGAAGCAGGCAGAGAGAGAAGGGAAAAAAAAGGCTCCCCACTGAGCAAAGAGCCCAACGTGGTGCCCAATCCCAGGACCCTCAGACCATGACCTGAGCTGAAGGTAGAAGCTTTACCACACTGAGCCACCAAGGCACTCAAAATTCTCCTTTATTTAATGAACAAAATCTATTAAGTCATTATCCAGGTGTATACAAAACACAAATATTACAAAGAAGGCAATGACAAGGGAGGGGAAGGCATTGTTTGGGGCTGCAGCCTGCACCAGGTGCTGCTCAGGGGATGTGGCTCATTGCTCCACTGAGGCAGCTGGTGGTTCAGGCCATTGAGGAACTCCAGGAGCAGGGGCAGGACACTGCTGGACCTCCAGTTCAGGCAAAGGGACTGCTGGATCTTCCATCTCAGGAGCATGAATTAGAGCTCGGACTACAACCTGCACTGGCCCCTACCGTGCTGTGAAGTCAGTGCTCTTCCTGACTGGTGAGCAACAGCAGCAGGGACAGGGGCCTAGGGGCAAGGCGTATCTGATCTGATGACTCTGGGGAAAGTAGTCATGGTGACTGATTGGAGGACGGGAGTCAGGTTGTGTCAAACTGCATTAAAGTCAAGGGTTGAGTATAAAAGTGCCATAGCATAAGGAGCAGTGTATGTTTCTCCTAATCTGGTGGTTTTGTGCAGCTCATACGGCACAACTTCCTTCTGGAGGGCAGGGAGAATCCTGTGCTTATAGCTCCTGAGTCCCCAATCTGGAAGGCTTGTGGGCCAGGACGCTAGGAAAGAAGTCTGAAAACCCAAGATAGGGTTTGGGAAAGGTCCTTGGGCTTGGCTGTCCATATCTGCAGATGCATTGTTGAGCTCCTCATGATCTGAGCTTAGGGCAAATGTCAGGTATTCGCTCAGACTACAATTTATGACCACTAGGGCTGCCGTAATTTGAGGTGGCCTCCTGTGGACATGGAGGTTTCTCCTGCATTGGGGGTTCTGCACAATGCTGAATAGCAAGGTTTCATTCTGGAGGACAGGTGGAGTCTTCTTGTATGGCTCTAGCTTACCCCATTTGGAGGGATTCATGAGCAGGGCTCTGGGCATGAATGCCTAGAAATACAACATAGGGTTAGAGATAGGGCCTAGGGTCATATCAACTCCAACCTGCAAACTCTGGCTTATGGACAAGGACTCTGAGGACAGAAGTCTGAAAACCTAATCTAGGTCTAGGGTTTTGGCCTAGGGCATAGCAGGCCCAATGTACAGGCCCTGAGGCATGCTCCCTGAGAATCAAAGTTAAGGCGATGGTCAGAAGGTCACTCAGCCTGGAGTTTGTGTCCATGCAACCCACCACATGTGGGGTGGCCTCATGCGGCCTTGGAGGTTTCTCCCACACTGGGGTTTGTGTGCAGTTTCAAACAGTTTGGTCTATTTGGGTGATAGCTGGTGTACAGTTTTATCGCTCAGGTGTCCTCCATATGGAGGAATTTGAGAGCAGGGTTCCAAGTATGGATGCCTGAACACCCAAGCTACATAAGGGTTAGGTCCTAGTGGCATGTCAGTCCTTATATCCGGGCTCTGGGGTGAGCTACCCACTGGGCTTTGTTGAAAATGAGGCTCAGGCTAAGGGTCACAATGGGTGTTTGTGCCCAGGGCAGCCTGCAAAAGCGGGCATGGCCTCAGGGCCTACGAAGGTTTCTTCGAACTCTGAGTGTTTTACATAGGTCCAAAAAGCACGGTTTCCTTCTGTGGGACAGGTGGAGTTCTTTTTGTCGCTCCCTGGTCCACTGTATGAAGGGATTCAGGGGAGGGGGTTGGTTGCGGATGCCTGAAAACCCAACCTAGGGTTAGGAATAGGGCCTAGCGGCATGACAGGTCCGATCTGCTTGCTCTGTGGCCATTTGTCCTGGTGGCTGATCAGAGGACGAGACACAGATTGTGTCAGACTTCATATTAGTGTCCATGGTAGTGTACAAAACTGTCTGCTTTCTCTGTGGCCAGTTGTCCCGGTGGCTGATCAGAGGATGGGACATGATTGTGTCAGACTTCATATTAGTGTCCATGGTAGTATAAGGAACTGGGGTGGCATCGTGGGCCACGCACGTTTGCCCCAATCTGAAGGGTTTTGTGTAGCTACAAAAAGGGCTATAGGGCACAGTTTCCTTCTAGAGAGCATGGAGAGTCCTGTAGTGTGGCCTGAGTCCCCAGTGGGGAGGACATGCACTTTAGGACTCAAGGAATGGAATTCTAAAGACCCAAGCTCAGTGTATGGTTAGGGTCTAGGCATGAATCCACGATCTGCAGGTGCTGAGACAAGCTCCCCAGACTCTGAAGTTAAAGAGAGTGTCAGGCATTCACTCAGACCAGACTAGAATTGGGGTCCACTAGGGCTGCCAAATGTGTGGGTATCCTCCTGGGCCCATGGAGATTTCTCCTGTTCTGGGTGTTTTGCACAGCTCCAAAGAGCATGGTTTCATTCTAGGGGTTGGTGGAGTCCTGTTGTATGGTTCAGGGATCCCTATATGGAAGGAATTGAGAGCAGGGCTCTGGGTATGGATGTCAGAAAACCCAACCTAGGTTTAGCATTAGGGACAAAGGGCATGGCAGAATGATCTGCTGACTCTGGGGAAAGCTACATATGTGGCTGACTGGAGGATGGGGCTCAGGCTGTGGGACAGAATGTGAATTAGGGTCCAGGGCCGGGTTCCATATGTCAGGGTGACCTCATTGACCTTCATGTTTCTCCTAATCTTGGGATTTTTTGCAGCTCCATTGAGCACGGTTTCCTCTGTAGGTTAGTCAGATCCCATGGTGTGGCTCCATAGTTCTCTCTCTGGAGGGCTTGTGGGCCTTGACCCTTGGGACTGAACTCTGAAAACCTAAGCCAGGGCTAGAGTTAGGGCCTAGGGCATGGCAGGCCCAATCTATTGAGGCTGAGGCAATCTCCTGGGGATCTGATGTTAAGGTGAATGTCAGGAGGAAGCTCCAGTTGGATTTTTTGTCCATGCCATCTGATGAGGTCATGGGTGCCCTCGTGGGGCTATGGAGTTTGCTCCTGCTCTGAGGATTTTGCACAGCTCCAAATAGTTTGGTGTATTCTGGGCAATAGGTGCTATCCTGTTTTAAGGCTTAGGGGTTCCCCGTATAGAGGGACTTGAGAACAGGCCTCTGGGAATAGATCTCTGAAAACCCAAACTACGTTTAGGGTTAGGAACAAGAGGCATGGCAGGCCTTATATCCTGGATCTGGGATGAGCTACCCATATGGTTATTGAAAATGTGTCTCAGGCTAAGGGTCATAATGGGTGTTTCTGTCCAGAGTGACCTGCAAAAGTGGGCATGTTCTCAGGGAAAACACAGGTTTCTTCCAATCTTGAGGGTTTACATAGATGCAAAAGTAAAGTTTCCTTCTGGCAGCCAGGAAGATTTCTGTTTTGTGAAGGAGGGATCCCCCGTGTGGAGGTATTTGAGGAGAGCTCTGGGTATGGGTGCCTTAAACCCCAACCAGGGTTAGGATTTGGGCCTAGGGGCATGGCAGGTCCGTTCTGTTGGCTTTGGGACCAGCTGTGCCAGTCGCTGATTGGAGGATGGGACTCAGGTTGTATCAGACTGCATATTAGTGTCCAGGCTAGAGAATGAAAGTGGGTGTCATTCTGGGTCATGCACGTTTGCCCTGATCTATGGGTTTTGTTGGGCTCCATAGGGCATGGTTTCCTTCTCCAGCGCAGGGCAAGCCCTGTGGAGTGGTTCTAGAGTCCCCATTCTGTAGTGAGTGCATTCCAGGACTCAAGGGATGGAATTCTAAAGACCTAATTTCAGTGTACGGTTAAGGTGTTTGGCATGGATCCCTACACCGCAGATTCTGAGGTGAGCTCCCCAGAATATAAAGTTAAGAAGAGTGTCGGGCATTCGCTCAGACCACACTAGAATTTGTGTGCACTATGGCTGCCGAATGTGTGTGTGGCCTGCTGGGGTCATGGAAATTTCTCCTGCTCTGGGGGATTTGTGGAGCTCCAAATAGTATGATTTCATTCTAGGGGAGATGTGGAGTCCTGTTGTAGGGATCCCTATATGCACGTTTGCTCTGATCTATGGGTTTTGTTGGGCTCCATAGGGCATGATTTCCTTCTGCAGTGCAGGGCACGTCCTGTGGGGTGGCTCTGGAGCCTCCATTCTGTAGAGATTTCATTCCAGGACTCAAGGGATGGAATTCTGAAGACCTAAGTTCAGTGTATGGTTAGGATGTAGGGCATGGGTCCCTGATCTGCAGATTCTGAGGTGAGCTCCCCAGAATATAAAGTTAGGGAGAGTGTCAGGCATTCGCTCAGACCAGACTAGAATTTGTGTCCACTATGACTGCCGAATGTGTGTGTGGTCTCCTGGGGCCATGGAGGTTTTTCCTGCTCTGGGGTATTTGCACAGCTCCAAATAGTATGATTTCATTCTGGGGGAAATGTGTATTCCATTTATATGGCACAGATGTCCCCAAATGGAGGGATTCAAGATCAGGGCTCTGAGTATGGATGCTGGAAACCCAACCTAGATTTAGCATTAGGGAATCGGGGCATGGAAGGTCCAATCTGCAGACTATGGGGCCAGCCACGGGGGTGGCTGTCTAGAGGTCGCTGCTCAGACTGAGAGACAGAATGTGCATTAGTGTCCAGAGTCGGGTTCCATCAAAAAGGTGTGGCCTCTTTGGTCATGCATGTTTTTCCTAATCTTGGGGTTTACCCAGCTCCATTGAGCATGGTTTCCTTGTGTAGGTTAGACAGAGTTCCATGGTGGGTTCCTCACTTTTCTATCTGGAGAGCTTGTGGGCACGACCTTTGGAGCAGAAAACAGAAAGTTCAAGCCAGGGTTAGAGTTAGGGTCTAGGTCATGGCAGGCCCAATCTACAGAGGCTGAGGTGAACTCCCAGAGATCTAGGGTTAAGGTCACAGTAAGGAGTTTACTCAGGCTGGAGTTTGAGTCCTTGCAATACACAGAATGTGTGGGTGGTCTCATGGGGCCATGGAGTTTTCTAGGGCCCTGGTCCCGACCTCCTGTCAGCCACTCAGATAGCTGACGACATATCCAGCAGATCGGACATGCCATGGCCCGAGGCCATCATCTCTACCCAAATGGGTTTTCATGCATCTGTCTCCAGACCTTATTTCAAATCCCTGAATATGGGGGAATCTGATGCACAAAAGAGAGTTCCTCTTTCCCTGTGGCAGGAAACCTTGCTGGGATGGATGTGAAACCCTCACAGTAGGAGAAACCTGCTTGTCCCATGAAGCCATGCCCACTCTTGAGGGCCCTCTTGGGCACAAAAATGCATTGCAACCCTCAACCTGAGCCACATTTTCACATAAACCACCTTGGCAGTTTTACCAAAAGCCTGCATATTGGGCTTGCAATGCCCCTTGGCCCAAATCCTGACCCGTGGTGGGTTTTTCCAGGACATCAACCAGAGCTCTGCTGTGGAATCCCTCTTTTTGGAGGACCCCTGAGACAAAAAACAGAACTCTTCCCTTCTCCCAGAATGACAACTAACTATTGGGAGCCAGGCAGAATCCCAGAGGAGACTCTTCCATGGCCCCATGAGGTCACCCCTACATTCCGCGGACATCTTAGACACACAGTCCAGAGAAAAAAGCCTGAGTTACCACCTCCAACTCCCCCTAATTTCAGATCATGAGGAGTTCCCCTCAGGGGCTGCTGATCAGAGCTGCCATACCCTTGACCCTAACCCTAACGCTTGTTTGTGTTTGTAGACTTCTGTCCCCAGAGCCCTGACCCACACAACCTGGATGCTGAGGCCCCTGGTTCCACACTGCAGGACTGTGCCCGCCCGCCCAAAGGAAACTGTGCCCTTTACAATTGATCCAACCATCCAGGTTCGGAGAAACCTGCAAGACACTGAGGCCACCCCAATTTCAAAGGATGCCCTGAAGAAAAATGCACAGTCTGACACTTCCTGTGCAATGACCTCCAGTCCGACACCCAGGTAGATTGCCCCAGAGACAGAAGAATAAACCTGACATGCCCTCAGGCCCTAATATGAACCCCATCTTAGGTTCTCAGTCATCGGTCCCCAGAAGCCTGGTCTCGAATACCAATATATGGGGATAGCAGAGGCCTAAAACAGAACATCTCCTGTCCCCAGAAGGTAATATTTCTATTTGGAGCTGTGTCCAATCCTCAGGGCCCGAAAATCCTGCATGGCCCTTGAGTCACTGTCATATTTCAAGGTCTTCCTGGACACAATCCGGCATTGTGACCCATTAGCACAAGACTCCATTTCAACTCATCTTCCTTAGTAGCTCGCCCCAGAGCCAACAGATCAAACCTGCCATGTTCCTAGGCAACAATGGGAAACGATGTGAGTCTCCAGGCATCCATACATAGAGCACTGCTCTCTGATCATTTCGTATGGGGAACCATTGAGCTATCAAACATGACACGTCCTATCCTGCAGAAGGAAACCATGCTGTTTGGAGCACCTCACAACCCCAAGAGTGGGTAAGCCTCCATGGCCTCATAAGGCTGCCACCCATTAGGCGGCCATCACGGGCATAGACTCTAACCTGAGCGAACATCTGACACTCGCCCTTAATTGAGATGCTGGAGATCTTGATTCAGTCTCTGCAGAGTGGGCCTGTCGTGCCCCCGGCCCAAAACCTAACCATAGCTTGTGTTTTCAGACTTCCGTCCTCACATTCCTGGCCCACAAGCCCTCCAGATTGGGAATTCTGTAGCCACAACACAGCACTCTGCCTGCCCATCAGAAGGAAAAAGTGCCCTATGGGGCTGCCCAAAGAACCCAAATGATGATCAACCCGCACTGCCCTAGACTGCAATCCACTTTCCTAGGCAGAACTGTGCACTAATGTTCTGCCTGACACAGCCTGGGCCCAGAGCTCCCATCAGACACCCAGACAGCTGCCCACATATCCAGCAGATTGGATCTGCCATGGCCCTAGGCTGTCATCTCTATCCAACATGGGTTTTCAGGCATCTGTGGCAGACATTATCTCAAACCCATGCATACATTGGGAACTGATTCAAAAAACGGAACTCCTCTTTCCCCGTGGGAGGAAACCTTGCTGTTCAGAGGGATGTCAAACCCTCAGTGTAGGAGACACCTGCATGTCCCATAAGGCCACACCCTATCTGGAGGGCTGCCTTCAGCACACACACGCATTCAGACCCTTAACCTGAGCCCTGTTTTCAAGTGAAGCCCCTCAAGAGTTGAACCAAAAGCCCACTTATCAGACTTGTCATGCCCTTAACCCCAAATCCTGACCCCAGGTTGGGTTTTCCAGGCACCTGTACCCAGGGCCCTGCTCTGGAATCCCTCTTATCAGGGGACCCCTGAGGCAGAAAACAGAACTCATCAGACTGACACCAGACACTCGAATGCCATCAAACTACTGGGAGCTGGGCAAAATCCCAGAGAGGGAGAATCTTCCATGGCCCCATGAGGCCAACCCTTCATTCTGGGGCCAACCTAGACACAAAATCCAGAGACAAAACCCTGAGTTACCACCTCACACTAGCCCTAAATTCAGATCCCAAGGAGCTGTCCTCAGGGTCTACAGTTCAGGCCTGCCCTACCCTCAGCCTTAACCCTAACCCGTGTTTGTATTTTCAGACTTCTGTCCCTAGAGATCTGGCCCACTCACGCTCTAGGTTGTGGCCTCTGGAGCCACATCGCAGGAGTGTTCCTGCCCCCTTGAAGGAAACAGCGCCCTTTACAATTGCCAAAATCCTGCAGATTAGGAGAAACCTGCAAGGCCCGTGAGGGCACTTGAATTTCCTAGGCCACCCTGAAGAAAAATGCATAGTCTGGCACACCCTTTGCATGGACATTCCAGTCAGAAAGCAAGGTAGATGGCCCCAGAACAGAAGATTGTTCCTGACATGACCCTAGGCCCTAATATGAACCCCATCTTAGGTTTTCAGTCATCGGTTCCCAGAGGCCTGGTCTCAAATACCAACATATGGGTTTCCAAGAGGCTCCAAACAGAACACATCTTGTCCCCAGAAGGGAACCTTACTATTTGAAGCCGTGTCCAATCCTCATGACTGGAGAATCCTGTATGGTCCCTGAGCCACTGCCACATTCCAAGGTCTCCCTGGACACAAACCAGCAATGTGACCCATCAGCATGACACTCAGTTTCAACTCAGCTCCCTTGGTAGGTCATCCCAGATCCAGTAAATTGAGTTGCCTTGTTCCTAGATGTCAGTGGGAATGTGAGGTGGTGTCTACAGGTATCCATACATAGAGCACTGCTCTCTGATCATTCCGTATGGGGACTCCCCTGTCCTGCAGAAGGAAACCTTGCTGTTTGGAGCACCTCACAACCCCAAGAGTGGGCAACCTCCATGGCCTCATGAGGCGTCCACCCATTATGCAGTCATCATGGACAAAAACTTGAGCCTGAGCGAACGTCTGACACTCGCCCTAACTTCAGATGCTGGAGATCTCGAATCAACCTCTGTAGATTGTGCCTGCTGTGCCCTAGGCGCTAAACCTCACCCTAGCTTGTGTTTTCAGACTTCCATGCTCATATTCCTGGCCCACAAGTCCTCCAGACTTGGAATTCTGTAGCCACAACACAGCACTCTGCCTGCCCACCAGAAGGAAAAAGTGCCCTATGGGGTTGCCCAAAGACCCCAAATGAGGATCAATATGTATGGCCCTCAACAGCACCCAATATTATAGGCCACCCTCTGTTCTAATGCTCTGTCTGATACAGCCTGAGCTGAGACCCCCAGTCAGCCACCCAGACAGCTTGCTGCATATCCAGCAGATAGGACCTGCCATGTGCCTGTGTTCCAATGGGAAACCTACCTGTGGTTTTCAGGCACTCATATGTAAAAGCTGCTACCAAATATTTCCATATGTGGGACCTTTGAGCCATCAAGAGCACTCACCCTGCCGGAAGAAGGAAAGCTTGCTTTTTGGATCTGTGCCCAACCCCCAGATTGTGAAAACCTGAGTGACCTCATTAGGACACGCCGACATCAGGCAGTCCTCATGGACAAAAACACCAGCCTGAGCAGATGTCTGACACTCGCCCATATTTCAGATGCTGGTGATCTCTCCTCAGCCTCTGCTGATCAGGCCTGTCTTGCCCTAGGCCCTAACCCTAAACCTAGCTTGTGTTTTCAGTCTCCCATACCCAGAGTCCTGGTGCAGAAGCCCTCCATATTGGGAATTCTGGAACCCCAACACAGCACTCTGCCTGCCTTTAGGAAGACAAAGGTATCCTATGGGACTGCACAAAAACCCCAAATGAGGATCAACTTGTTCAGCCCTAGAGGGCACTGAAATTTCATAGTACACCCTGTGACCTAATGTTCTGTCTTCCCCACACTGATCCCCATCCTCCTGTCAGCCACCCACGTTGCTGGCCACTTATCCATGAGATTGGAACTGCCATGCCCCTAGGTCATCATCTCTACCCAACCTGGGTTTATACGCATCTGTTCACAGAGGCCTATTCACAAAACCCAGCATATGTGGGAACATGATCCACAAAACAGAAGTCCACCTGTCTCACAGTAGTATATGTTGCTATTGGGATATATGGAAATCCCTCAGAGTAGGAGAAACCTGCATGGCCCATTAGGGCCCGCCCACTATTGAAGGCTGCCTTGGGCACAAGCCCATATTGTGACCCTTGGCCTGAGCTACGATTTCAATGTAGACCCCTCAGTAGCTTGACCTAGAGCCAGCATCTGAGGCCTGCCATGACCCTAGGCCCAAATCCTAACCCAAGGTTGAGTTTCCAGTCACCCATACACTGAGCCCTGCTTTCGAATCTCTCCTTATGGGAACCTCTGAATAAGAAACCAGGATTCCTCCTTTCCCCCACAGTGACACCATGGTATTTAGTGCTTTGTGCCTCAGGTGTCCATCGAATAGAGGGATTCCAAAGCAGAGTGCTGGGTACGGGCGACTGGAGAACCCAACTTCTGGTTAGAATTGGGGGCCTAGGGACATAGCAAGCCCCATAGGCGGGTTCTTGGTCCAGCCACTGAGAGGTCTTACTTGAGCAGGGGTCTCATGCTGTGCATCACAATGTGTGTTTATGCCCAAGGTGGCCCTCAAGCGTTGGTGTGGCCTCATGGGCCAAGCAGGTTTCTCCTACCCTGAAGGCTTGACACCATGCTAACAGCACATTTTCTTGCCATGGGGAAGGAAGAGTTCTGATTTGGTCATCAGGTTTCCCTGTGCAGGGATTAGATATAAGGCCTAGGTTCTGATTGAAAAACCCAGGTTGGGAAAAGATGACAGCCTAAGGCAAGTTCGATGGGCTGGGTGTGCGGACAGCAGTCACAGAACTTTAGTTCCCAGTGCAGCCTATGAAATAGGGGTGTGGTCGAGGGCCATGCAGGTTGATCCTCATTTGGGGTTTCTGGGTAGCCCCATGGGGCAAAGTTTTCCTTCTGGTGGGCAGGCAGATTGCTGCGTTGAGGCTCTGGAGTTTCCAAACTTGAGGTCTTGTAGTACAGAAGTGTGAGGACAGAAGTCTGAAAACACAAGCTAGGGTTAGGTTTGGGGCCAAGGCTAAGGCAGGCCCACTCTGCAGAGGCAGAATCTAGATCTCCTGAATCTGAAGTCAGGGCGAGCATTGGACGTTGGCTCAGGCTGGATTTTCGGTCCATGTTGGCTCCTTCATGAAGGGGGGGGGGGTCGTTCATGAGCCCATGGAGCTTTTGCCCTGCTGAGGGTTGGGAGGTGCTCCAAATAACAAGGTTTCCTTCTATGGGACAGTCGAGCCCTTTTGCATGGCTCCAGGATGCCCCATACGGAAAGACTCGAGAGCAGGGTCCTAAGGATGGATGTCTGGACACCTCACCTCTCATTCCCATTGGCTCCTAGCGACAAGAAGGTTCAATCTGCTGGCTCTGGGACAAGCTACCCAGGTGGCTGAGTTGAGTTGGACTCTCCTAAAGATGGGTCATAATGTGGGTTTGTGTCCATGGAGACCTTGGAATGTAGTGGTGGCTCAGGAACCCTGCAGGATTCTCCTACCCAGAGCATGGGACACAGCTCCAAAGAGCAAGTTTCCCATGTGGAGTAGAGAGGTGTTCTGTTTGGTGCCTCTGGAAACTCGCATATGCTGTTTCGAGACCAGGCCTCTGAGGACAGACGCCTGGAACAAAACTAGAGATCAGATTAGGGCCTAGGGGTCTGTGTGGGACAATCTTCTGTCTCTGGGGACATCGCTGTGTATGTCTGAGTGGATTTGGTAACTCAGTTTGTGTCATAATGCCCCTGTTTGTGCAGGGTGGCTGAGACTTTTGGGATGGCCTCAGGGGCCTTGGAAGTTTCTCCTAATCTGTAGTGTTGTGGCCTAGGGAATGGGCAGAGGTTCTTGGGAAGGGCAGGCATAGTCCTGCGGTGTGGCTAAAGGGCCTCAGCCTGCTGGGTGTGTGGGCAAGGCCGGTGTGGACAGAAATCAGAAAACTCAAACTCGGCTGAGGTTTAGGCCTGAGGGTATGGCGGGTCCGATCTATGGACTGTGATGGGATGTCCTCAGGATATAAATGAAGGGCGAGTGGGAGGCATTCGCTCAGGTTTTGTCTCTGGATTTTGTGTCAAGGATGGCTGTGGAATGTCGGAGTGGCCCCATGGGCCTTGGACGAGTCTCCCTCTCTGGGGATTTGGCCCAGATCCCAAAATGTTGGGGTCATTCTGTGGGAAGGAAAGAGTCCTGTTTTCTGCCTCAGGTGTCCCTTCAAAAGAGGGATTCCAGAGCAGAGGCCTGGGGACGGGTGACTGGAAAAACCCGACAACTGGTTAGGATTGCGGGCCTAGGGGCATGGCATGCCCCATATGAGGGCACTTGGTCCAGCCACTGAGAGGCTTTACTTGAGCATGGGGCTTATGCTGAGGGGCCCAATGAGTGTTTTTGCCCAAAGAAGCCCTCAAGCATGGGTGAGGCCTCATGGGCCTTGCTGGTTTCTCCTACCTGAAGGATGGACACCATGCCAAGAGCAAGGTTTCTTGCCATGGGGAAGGAGGAGTTCTGATTTCTTCATCAGGTTCACCCCTGTGCAGTGATTGGAAACAAGGTCTAGGTTCTGGAGCCTGGAAAACCAGGGTGGGAATAAATGATGGCCTAAGGCTATGGCAGTTCCTATATGCTGGGTATGTGGCCAGCTGTTTGGGTATTGGTCAGGATGTCCGGGCTCAGGCTGTGTCAGACAGAGCATTAGCGACCAGAGCATTATTAGGGCAGCCTATATAATTGGGATGCCGTTGAGTGGCATACAGGTTTGTCCTCTTTTGGGGTTTCTGGGCAGCCCCCAAGGACAAGGTTTTTCTTCTGGTGGGCAGGCAGAGTGTTATGTAGTGGTTCTGGAATTCCAAATCTGGAGGGCTTTTGTGTCAGGAGTGTGAGGACAGAAGTCTGAGAACACAAGCTAGGGTTAGATTTTGGGGCGAGGGCATGTCAGGCCCACTCAGCAGACTGAATGGAGATAACCTGCATCTGAAGTCAGGGCAAGTATCAGACATTGGCTCAGGTTGGAATTTGTGTCCATGATGGCCCTTTCATGAAGGGGGCAGCTCATGAGTCCATGGCAGTTTTCCCACGCTGGGAGTTGTGAAATGCTCCAAACCACAATGATTCCTTCCGGGGGAGAGTTGAGTCCTGTTGGATGGCTCTAGGATAGCCCACAAGGAAAGACTCGAGAGTAGGGTTCCAAGGATGGATGCCTGGGCACCCCACCTCTCATTCCCATGGTCTCCTTGTGACAAGGCAGATACGATCTGCTGGCTCTGTGGGTGTTACCCAGCATGCTGAATTGAAATGAACTCTCCTGAGGATGGGTCATTACGTCGGTTTGTGTCCATGAAGTCCTTGGAATGTACCGGTGGCTCGGGGGCCCTGAAGGATTCTCTCTCTCTTTTTTTTAATATTTTATTTATTTGACAGAGAGAAATCACAACTAGGCAGAGAGGCAGGCAGAGAGAGAGGAGGAAGCAGGCTCACTGCAGAGCAGAAAGCCCTACGTGGGGCTCGATCCGAGGACCCTGAGATCATTACCTGAGCCGAAGGCAGTGGCTTTAACCCACTGAGCGACCCAGGTGCCCCCCGAAGGATTCTCTTAACTGGAGGGTTTGACACAGCTCCAAAGATCAAGTTTCCCAAGTGGAGACGAAAGGTGTTAGGATTTGTGCCTCAGGAAACCCCCATATGCTGGTATTTGAAATCAGATCTCTAAGGAAGACACCTGAAAATCACAGCAAGGGTTCAGATAAGGTCCTAGGGGCCTGTTCTGTTCAATCTTCTGTTTCTGTGGACATCTGTCTGCTTGTCTGAGTGGAGGTAGATCCTCAGCTTGTGTCAGTTCGCACCTGTTTGTCCAGGGATGCCTACACTATTAGGATGGCCTTAGGGACCTTCAAGGTTTCTTCTAATATGTAAGGTTCTGGCCAATGGAATGGGAAGAGTTTCCTTGGAGAGGGCATGCACAGTCTTGTGGTGTGGCTCCAGGGGCCCAAGCCTGGAGGGTGTGTGGGCCAGGGCTGTGTCATCAGAAATCTGAAAACACAAACTCAGCTTAGGTTTGGGGTCAAGTGTATGGCAGGACCGATCTCCAGACCGTGAAGGGAGCTCCTCTGGATATGAAAGAAGGGCAAGTGTGAGGCGGTTGGTTGCTCAGGCTTTTGTCTCTGGATTTTGTGTTAAGGATGGCCATGGAATGGAGGGGTGGCCTCATTGGCAATGGACGAGTCTCCCTCTCTGGGGTTTGGCCCGGTTCCCATGAGTTTGGGATCATTCTGTGGAAAGGGAGGAGTCCTGTTTTCTGCCTCAGGTGCCCCTCAAAAGAGGGATTCCTCAGCAGAGGGATTCCTTGGTGCACACGACTGGAAAATCAGACCTCTGGTAAGGTTGGGGGCCGAGGGGAATGGCAATCCCCATATGAGTGCTCTTGGTCCAGCCACTGAGAAACCTTATCTGAGCATCAGGCTCACGCTTAGGGTCACAATGCGTATTTGTGACCAAGGTGGCCCTCATGCATGGGCGTGGCCTCATGGACCATGCTGGTTTCTCCTACCCTGAAAGTTGGACACCATGCCAACATAAAGGTTTCTTGCCATGGTAATGGAAGAGTTCTGATTTCTGCATCATGTTCACACCTGTGTAGTGATTGGAGATAAGGTCTTGGTTCTGAAGCCTGGAAACCCAGGTTGGGAAGAGATGTCGGCCTAAGGATATGGCGGGTCTGATATGCTGGGTGTGTGGCCAGCTGTCTGTGTGTTGGTCGGGAGGTCAGAGCTCAGGCTGTGTCATACAGAGCATTAGTGGCCAGGGCAGCCTATATAATTGGGGTGCAGTTGAGTGGCATGAAGGTTTGTCCTCTTTTGGGGTTTCTGGGCAGCCGCATGGGGCAACATTTTTTTTTTCTGGTGGTTTTAGGGGCGGGCCAGTCCAGCTAGAGGAGATGGCCAATCAGTGGGGCATGCATAAATTTACTGAGGTGAGTTGCAATCCCATTGGCCACCTGTGTGTGGGCTGGGATCAACCACTTCTATAAAGGCTGGTCTTTGAGGCTGCAAGAGGGTAGTAGCAGGAGGAATTAGGGTTGCCGGTAGCAGGAGCTATTAGGGTAGTGGTAGTCTCCGGGTTGTGGCGAGTGACAGCGCCCTTTTCATCGCTGGGAGCGGCCTCATCCCGGGCACTGGCCTCGCCACCCTGAGCAGTGGTGCCGCAGCGAGCTGCCTCGTCAGGAGCGGCATCACTGCCGGCCTCATCTGCAGCAGTGCCGCCGTGAGCAGCCTTGCTGCCCAAGCAGCGGTGCTGTCACTAGGCGGCCAGGGAATGGCTTCATCTGCAGTGGCCTCGCCACCCCAAGCAGTGGCGCAGCCGGGAGCAGCCTCGTCAGGAGCAGCCTGTGGTACAGTGAGGGTGAGTCAGGGAGCCTCCAGGAAGGACCCCAGGGCAAGGAGGCGGTGGCCCCCAGCAAGGCTCAGGCGCCGGGTGGTCAGTTTGATTTCTAATGCATGGGGCTCGGGCACCTACCGGTCTGTTTCGTTTCTGATGCTTGGCAGGAAATAAAGCTTTGCTTGATTTTCAATTTGTGTCAGTCTCATTCCTTTGATCGCGGAGCCTAACAGTGGGCAGGCAAAGTGCTGCATTGTGGCCCTGGAATTCCCAAACTGGAGGGATTGTGGGTCAGGCATGTGAGGACGTAAGTCTAAGAACACAAGCTAGGGTTAGGTTTCAGGGCGAGGGCATGGTAGGCCCACTCTGCAGAGGCTGAATAGAGATCTCCTGCATATGAAGTCAGGGCGAGGAGCAGACATTGGCTCACCTTGGATTCTGTGTCCATGATAGCCCCTTCATGAATTGCGGGGGGGGGGGGGTGCGTGGCTCATGAGGCCATGGAGGTTTTTCCAAACTGCGAGTTGTGAGATACACCAAACCACAAGGATTCCTTCTGTAGGACAGTCAAGTCCTGTTGGATGGCTCCCTGATGCCCCTTACAGAAAGAGTCAAGATCAGGGTTCTAAGGATGGATGCCTGGGCACCCCACCTCGCATTCCAATTGACTCTTAGTGACAAGGCAGGTTTGATCTGCTTGTTCTGCTGGAGGTACCCAGCGTTTTGAGTTGAAATGGAATTGCCTGAGGATGGGTCATCATGTGGGTTTGTGTCCATGCAGACCTTGGAATGTGGCGGTGGCTCAGTGGCTCTGAAATATTCTCCTAACCAGAGGGTTAGACACAGTTACAAAGAGCAAGTTTTCCATGTGGAGACAAGAGGTGTTCTGACTGGTGCCTCAGGAAACCCCTATATGCTGGTATTTGAAACCAGGCCTCTGAGGAGAGACGCCTGGAAACCATAGTGAGGTTTCAGATGTGGGCATAGGAGCCTGTCAGGTTCAATTTTCTGTCTCTGGGGACATCCGTCTGCTTGTCTGAGTGGAGGTAGTTGCTCAGCTTGTGTCAGATCACCCCTGTTTGTCCAGAGGGCCTACACCATGGGGATGGCCTCGAGGACCTTGGAGCTTTCTCCTAATCTGTAGAGTTGTTGCCAATGGAATGGGCACAGTTTCCTTGGAGAGGGAAGGCACAGTCCTGAGGTTTGGCTCTAGGGGCTCAGCCTGGAGGGTGTGTGAGCCAGGGATATGGCCTCAGAAGTCTGAAAACACAAACTCGACTTAGGTTTGGGGCCGAGTGGAGACGAGTGGGGTTCTGCTTGGTGCCTCAGGAAACCCCCCCATGCTGGTATTTGAAACCTGGCCTCTGAGGAGAGAGGCCTGGAAACCATAGCAAGGATTCAGATGAGGGCCTAGTGACCTGTCCCATTCAATATTCTCTCTCTAGGGATATCCATCTGATTGTCTGAGTGCAGGTAGTTACTCAGCTTTTGTCAGATTGCCCCTGTTTGTCCAGGGTGCCCTACACTATTGTGATGGACTCGAGGACCTTGGAGGTTTCTCCTAATCTGTAGAGTTGTGGCCAATGGAAAGGGCAGAGTTTCCTTGGAGAGGGCAGGCACAGTCCTGAGGTGTGGCTCCAGGGGCTCAGCCTGGAGCGAGTGTAGGCCAGAGCTGTGGCATCAGAAGTCTGAAAACACAAACTCGGCTTAGGTTTGGGGCAGAGTGTATGGCAGCTCCGATCTCCAGACCATGAGGGGAGCTCCTCAGGATATGAATGAAGGGCAAGTGGGAGGCAGTTAGTTGCTCAGGTTTTTGTCTCTGGATTTTGTGTCAAGGATGGCCGTGGAATGTAGGGGTGGTCTCATGCTCAATGGACAACTCTCCCTCTCTGGGTATTTGGCCCGGCTTCCGAGAGTTTGCGATCATTCTGTGGAAAGGGTATAGTCCTGCTTTCTGCCTCCAGTGTCCCTCCAAAAGAGGGATTTCAAAGCAAAGCCCTGGGTACAGACGACTGGAAAACCCGAACTCTGGTTAGGATTTGGGGCCTATGGGCATGGCAAGACCATATGCGGGCTCTTGGTCCAGCCACTGAGAGGCCTTACTTGAGCATGGGCCTCACACTGCATATCACAATGAGTGTTTGTGACCAAGGCGGCCCTCGAGCATGGGCTTGGCACATGGGCTATGCTGTTTTCTCCTACCCTGAAGGTTGGATAACATGCCAACAGCAATTTTTTCTTGCCATGGAGATGGAGGAGTTCAATCCGAATGGTAGGGGCTATCTCTCAAGAAGAGGTGGTGAGGAAGACCCTGACGAGGGTCTCCCTGGTTGAGGACGCTCACCAGATGAGGCCGCTCTGTACAAGGCTGCTCAGGACAAGCCCACTCCCCAGACAAGGCCGCTCACCCACGAGGCCACTCTCCAGATGAGGCCACTCTCCATACGAGATTGCTCCCAACAATGAAGAGGTGATGACGACGAGGACGACAACCCCAATGACACAGACTCTGCTCCCCAAGATACCACACCAACAAGACTGCTCCCCAGATGAGGCTGCTCCCTGGATGAGGCCGCTCCCAATGACGAAGAGGAGATGACAAGGAGGACGACAAGCCTGACGACACGGACTCTGCTCCCCATGACACCACTCCAACAAGGCCACTCCCCAGACAAGGCCTCTCCCAGCAGTACCGCTGCTTGGGGCTGTGAGGAAGCTTACGCTGGTGAGGCCGTTCATGGTGACAAGGCTGCTCCAGGCGGCGCTGCTCCCAGTGACAACTCTTACTCTGACGACGACTCCAATGGGTACCCTAACGTCTACTACTACTCCTCCTACTGCTCGCCCCACACAGCCTCACAGACTAACCTCTATAGAGGTCGCTGAGCCCGACCCACACACAGTAGCCAATGAAATTGCAACACACCACAGTAAATATATGTTTGCCCCACTGATTGGATGTCTCCATCCTGTGTGGCCCATCCCTATATCCAGGGAATGCAAGTAAGTTCCTCTGGCTAACCAGGCCCTCCTACAGGACCTCACAAGCTTGGGTCAGAATGTCCATGTTTGTCCAGAACAGCCTACACTATCGGGATGGCCTCAGGGGCCTTGGAGGTTTCTCCCAATTTGTAGGGTTGTGGCCCATGGAATGGGCAGAGTTTCCTTGGAGAGGGCAGGCACGGTCCTGCGGTGTGGCTGCAGGGGCCCCAGCCTGGAGGATGTGTGGGCCAGGGCTGTGGGGACGGAAATCTGAAAACACAAACTTGTCTTAGGTTTGGGGCCGATGGTATGGCAGGCCTGATCTACAAACCATGAGAGGAGTTCTTCAGGATATGAATGAAGGGTGAGTGTGAGGCGGTTGCTCAGGCTTTGTCTCTGGATTTTGTGTCAAGGATAGCCATGGAATGGAGGGGTGGCCTCCTGGGCCATAGACAAGTTCTGATTTGTGCATCAGTTTCCCCCTTGTGCAGCAATTGGAGATAAGGTCTAGGTTCTTGTTAGGGTCTGTGATCAAAGGAACAAGACTGACACAAAGTGAAAATCAAGCAAAGCTTTATTTCACGCCAAGCATCAGAAACCAAACCGACCGGTCGGGACCATATCTTACATAGAGGCGACGACGACGAGGATGCTGCTCCCAATGACAAAGAGGCGAGGACGATGAGGACGACAACCCTGACGACACACTCTGCTCCCCATGAGGCCACTCCGACAAGGCCACTCCCCAGAGGAGGCCGCTCCCCAGACGAGGCCACATGCTGGACAAGGCTGCTCCCAAAGATGAAGAGGACGCTCCCGATGATGAAGAGGCCTCTCTGGACAAGGCCACTCAACGACGAGGCCACATGCCAACGAGGCTGCTCCCCAGAATGACACAGCTCTCGCGAGGCCGCTCCAGACCAGGCCACTCCAGTGAGGCTGCGGCTGGGGGCGGCGAGGCTGCTGGCGGTGGGGCCACGGCTCAGGGCGGCGCCACTCCAGAAGATCCCAACGCTATCACTCCTATGACTACCTTAGCGACTCCCAATGGCCACTCTAACGGCTATTCTAACTGCTATTCTAACAGCTATTCTAACTCCTCCTACTTCTCTAATGGCTATTCTAACTCTTTCTCCTTCTCCCCCCACCCCAGTCTCCCAGATTAACCTTTACAGAGGTGGCTGAGCCTGGCCCACACACAGGTGGCCAATGAGATTTCAACTCACCATAGTTAATATATGTGCACCCCACTGATTGGATATGGCTATCTGGCCTGGTCCGCCCCTATATCCATGGTTTACAAGTAAGTTCCTCTGGCTAATCAGGCCCCTACAGTTCTCATGCCTCGAAACCCAGGTTGGGAAGAGATGACAGCCTCAGGCCATGGCAGGTGTGCGGCCAGATGTCTGGGTGTCTGTCAGGAAGTCTGGGCTCAGGCTGTGTGAGATGGAGCATTAGTGCCCAGGGAAGCCTGTGAAATTGGGGTGCGGTCAAGGGGGTTGTGCAGGTTGATCCTTCTGTCGGGTTTCTGGGCAGCCCCATAGGGCAATGTTTTCTTCTGCTGGGGAGGCACAGTGCTGCATTGTGGCCACAGAATTGCCATTCTGGAGGGCTTGTGGGCCAGGAGTGTGAGGACAGAAGTCTGAAAACACAAGCTATGTTTAGGTTTCAGGCCAAGGGCAAAGCAGGGCCAATCTGCAGAGGCTGAATCAAGATATCCCACATCTGAAGTCAGGGCGAGTATCAGACATTGGCTCAGGCTGGAGTTTGTGTCCCGTCCATGAAGGGGAGGGGGGTCTCATGTGGCCATGGATGTTTTCCCCACACTGGGGGTTGTGAGCTCCTCCATACCGCAAGGTTTCCTTCTGCGGGACAGTCGAGTCCTGTTGGATGGCTCCAGGATGCACCATACGGAAGGACTCAAGAGCAGAATTCTAAGTATGGATGTCTGGACACCCCCAGCTCACATTCCCATTGGCTCCAAGCGACAAGACGGGTTCACCCAGCTGGCTCTGGGGTGAGCTATCCAAGGAGCTGAGTTGAAATGGACTCTGCTGATGATAGGTCATAATGTGGGTTTATGTCCATGGAGACCTTGGAATGTGGCAGTGGCTCAGGGACTCTGCAGGATTCTCCTACACGGAAAGGTTCACACAGCTGCAAAGAGTAAGCTTCCCATGTGGAGACAAGAGGTGTTCTGTTTGGTGCCACAGGAAAATCCCATATGCTGGTATTTGAATCCAGGGCCCTGAGGAGAGACTCCTGGAAACCAAAGCAAGTGTTCAGGTTAGTGCCTAGGGGCCTATCCTGTTCAATCTTCTGGGTCTGGAGACATCAGTCTGCATGTCTGACTGGCGGTAGTTGCTCAGCTTGGGTCAGAATGCTGAGCATTTTGAGCTGCTCCAAACCGCAAGGTTTCCTTCTGTGGGACAGTCGAGTCCTGGTGGATGTCTCCAGGACACCCCATACAGATAGACTCGAGAGCAGGCTTCTAAGGATGGATGCATGGACAAACCACCTCGAATTCCCATTGGTTACTAGAGAAAAAGCACGCTCAATATGCTGTCTCTGGGGCAAACTACCCAAGGGGCTGAGTTGAAATAGACTCTTATGAGGATGGGTGATCATATGGGTTTGTGTCCATGGAGACCTTGGAATGTGGCGGTGGCTCAGGAGCCCTGCAGGATTCTCCTACCCAGAGGGTTTGACACAGCTCCAAAGAGCAATTTTCCCATATGGAGACAAGAGATGTTCCGTTTGGTGCCTCAGGAAACACCTATACGCTGGTATTCGAAACCAGGCCTCTGAGGAGAGACGCTTTGTAAACCAATGCTAGGGTTCAGATTAGGGCCTAGGGCATGTCTGATTCAATCTCCTGTATCTGGGGACCTCTGTCTCTGTGTCTGAGTGGAGGTTGTAGCTCAGCTTGTGTCAGAATGCTCCTGTTTGTCCAGTGCGTGTTTGACGATTAGGATGGCCTCGGAGACCTTGGAGGTTTCTCCTAATCTGTAGGGTTGTGGCCAATGAATGGGCACAGTTTCCTTGGAGAGGGCAGGGACTGTCCTGCAGTGTGGTTCCAGAGGCTCCAGAGGATTTTGTGTCAAGGATGACTGTGGAATATCAGGGTGGCCTTATGGGGCAAGGTATCAGCGGATTTGGCAGGGCACCTAAGAGTTTGGCAACATTCAGTGGAAAGGGAGGAGTCCTGTTTTCTCCATCAGGTGTCGCTCCAAAGGACGGATTTCAGAGCAGAGCCCTGGGTATGGGCGAGTGGAAAAATGGACCTCTGTTTAGGATTGGGGGCCTAGAGACATGGCAAGCCCCATACTCTGGCTCCAGGTCCAGCCACGGAGAGGCCTTACTTGAGCACAGGCTCATGTTGAGGGTCACAGTGCGTGTTTGTGCCCAAGGCAGCACTCAAGTCTCATGGGCCATGCAGCAGTCTCCCACTCTGAGGGTTGGACACCCATCCCAACAGCCAGGATTCCTGTCATGGGGAAGGAGGAGTACACTTTTGTGCCTCAGGTTCCCCAATAGGCAGGAATTTGAGGTAAGGTCTCGGGCAGATGCCTGAATAACCAGATTGGGTAGAGATTAAGGCCTGGGACATGGCAGGTCGCACCTGAAGGATACAGGGCCCACTATCTGTGTGGCTGACAGGATGTCGGGGCTCAGGCTGTGTCAGACAGAGCATTAATGCCCAGGGCCTCCTATGATATGGGGTTCAGCCGAGGACAATGCAGGTGAATCCTCATGTGGGGTTTCTGGGCAGACCTGTAGGGCACTGCCTCTTTCTGGTGGGCAGACAGAAGGCTGCACTGTGGCTCCACAATTCCCAATCCAGAGGGCTTGCTGGCTAGGAGTGTGAAGACGGAAGTCTGAAAACACAAGTTATGCTTCAGTTCAATGCCGAGTGCAGGGCAGTTCCACTGTGCAGCAGCTGATTTGAGATCTCCAACACCTGAGCAAGGGCGAGTGTCAGATATCCGCTCATGCTGGAGTTTGTGTCCATGATGGCTGGCGAATGGAGAGATGGCCTTAAGAAGCCGTGGAGGTTTTCCCATGCGGGGGCTTGTGAGCTGCTCCAAACAGCAAGGTGTCCTTCTGTGGGACAGGAGGAGTCCCGTTGAATGGCTCCAAGCTCCCCATATGGAAAGATTTGTAGCTGAGCTCTCCACATGAATGCCTGGAAAGCCCACCTCACATTAACATTGCAGCTAAGGAACAGGGAAGGTTCATTCTGTTGGCTCTTGGGCGAACTACCAAGGGGTTTCAGTTGACAGGGGTTCTCAGGCTGATAGGTCATGATGCTGCTTGCTGTCCAGGGAGACCTTAGAATGTGGTGCTGGCTCAGCGGCCATGCAGGATTCTCCTACACTGAGGGTTGGACCCAGCTCCGAAGTGCAAGGATTCCTTCTGGGGATGGGAGAGGGGGGGTTCTGCTGTGTGGCTCAGGGACCACATGTTGGACCATATGTTGTTAATCCAGAATAGGCTTATGGACAGATATTCCTGAAACCCTAAGTTAGGGTTGCGATGAGCTCCTAGAGCCAGGTCAGGTTCAATCTTCTGTCTCAGAGCCATTGACCCGCGTGCCTGCCTGGAGGTGTGTGCCTAGTGTGTTTCAGACTACACATTTTTGTCCAGAGTGACCTACGAAATTGGAGTGGGATCAGGGGCCTTGCAGGTTTCTCCTAATCTGGAGGGTTTGGGCAACTGTGACACACAGTTTCATTCGGGAGTGCAGGCCCAGTCCTGGGTGGGGCTCTGAAGGCCCCATCCTGGAAGGCATGTGGGCCAGGGCTTTGGGGACAGAAGTCTGCAGACACAAATGCAGGGGATGGTTAGGGGTAAGCTGATGGCAGGCACTATCTGCACACCCAGAGGGCAGTTCCGTGGGATTTGAAGTTCGGGCGGCTGGGAGGCGGTAGCTCAGGCTTTTCTGTCTGAATTGTGTGTCTAGGATGGCCACAGAATGGAGCGGTGGCATAATGGGGCCATGGGAGATTCTTCCCCTCTGGGATTCTGCCCGGCTCTAAGAGTTTGTTGTCTTTCTGGGGGAAAGTAAGAGTGCAGTTTTCCATCGCAGGGGACCCGCAGAAATAGTGATTCCAGAGACACGTTCTGGGTTTGGGTGCCTGGAGAACCCCACTGAGGGTTAGGATGTGAGGCAAGGGGTATGGCAGGTCCCGTCTGTGGGCTCCTGGTCCAGCTCCCAATGGGGCTTGTTTGAAAACCATCTCAGTATGAGGGTCACAATGCCTATTTGTACACAGGGTGGCCCTCCTAAGTGGACATGGTCTCATGGACCATGCAGCTGGCTCCCACTCTGAGGGTTGGACACCCATCCCAACAGCCAGGTTTCCTGCTATGGGGAAGGAGGAGTACTCTTTTGTGCTACAGTTTCCCCCATAGGCAGGGATTTGGGGTAAGGTCTAGGGACAGATGCCTGAATAACCAGGTTGGGTAGAGATGGCGGCCTCGGGCCAAGGCAGGTACCACTTGCAGGATATGGGGCCCTCTATCTGGGTGGCTGACAGGATGTCGGGGCTCAGACTGTGTCAGATAGAGTATTAGTGCCCAGGGAGTCCTTTGATATTTGGGTGCCTTCGAGGGCTGTGCCGTTGGATCCTCATGAGGGCTTTCTGGACAGACCCATAGGGCACTTCCTCTTCTGGTGGGCAGGCAGAAGGCTGCGTTGTGGCACCAGAATTCCCAGTCTGGAGGGCTTTCCAGCCAGGAGTGTGAAGACAGCAGTCTGAAAACACAAGCTATGTTCTGTTCAGTGCCGAGTGCATGACAATTCCACTGTGCAGCGGCTGATTCGAGATCTCCAGCACCTGAGTAAGGGCAAGTGTCAGATGTCCGCTCACGCTGGACTTTGTGTCCATGATGGTCAATGAATAGAGGGGTGGTCTCAAGAGTCCAAAGAGGCTTTCCCACACCAGAGCTTGTGAGCTGTTCCAAACAGCAAGGTATCCTGTTGCGGGACAGTGGGAATCCGGTTTGCAGGCTCCATAGTTCCCAATATGGAAAGATTGGATAACAAGAGCTCTCTGAATGGATGCCTGGAAAGCCCACCTTGCGTTACCATGGCAGTCAAGGAACAGTGCAGGTCAATATGCTGGCTCTGGTTCAAAGTTTTATATGTGCTGTGTTAACAGGGCTTCTTAGGTTGATGGTTCATAGTTCTGGTTGGTGTCCAGGGAGACCTTAGACTGTGGCAGTGGCTCAGGGGCCATGCAGGATTCTCCTACCCTCATGTTGGACCCAGCTCCCAAGAGCAAGCTTTCCTTCTGGGGACAGGGAGGGTTCTGTTGTGTGGCTCAGGGATAGCATGTTGGACCATATGTAGGTATTCCAGGACAGGCCTCTGGGGACAGATGACTGAAAACCTAAGCTAGGGTTCCAATGAGGTCCTAGGGGCATGTCAGTTTCTATCTTCTGACTCAGAGACACTGACCTGCGTCTCTGCTGGAGGTCGGCTTTTGAAAAGCCTAAGGTGTGTCAGACTGGGCATTTTTGTCCAGAGCGGCCTTGAAAATTGGGTAGGCTCAAGGACCTTGTAGGTTTCTCCTAATCTGGAGGGTTTGGGCAACTGTGACAGGCAGAGTTTATTTCGGGAGGGCAGGCCTAGTACTATGGTGTGGCTAAGGAGGTCCCATCCTGGAGGGCATGTGGGTCAGGGCTTTGGGGACAGAGGTCTGCCAACACAAACTCAGGTTAGGGTTAGGGACGAGGTGATGGCAGTCATGTTCTGCAGACCCTGAGGGCAGCTCCTCCAGCTTTGAAATTTAAGTGACTGGGAGGCCCTAGTGCAGGCTTTTCTGTCTGGATAGTGTGTCTAGGAAGGCCATGGAATGTAGGGGTGGCCTCATGGGACCATGGGAGATTCTTCCTCTCTGGTGATTCTTCCAGGCGCCCAGGAGTTTGGTGTCTTTCTGGGGGAAGGGAAGAGTGTTGTTTTCCGTTTCAGGGGTCCCGCCCAAACGGATTCCAGAGATGCGTTCTGCGTCCGGGCACTTGGATATCCCCACCGAGGGTTAGGATTTGGGCCTAGGGTCATGGCAGGCCTGCTCTGTGAGCTCCTGGTCCATCTCCCGAGGGCCGTATTTGAAAGTGGGCTCCATCTGAGCAACTGTGACAGGCAAAGATTCCTTTGGGAGGGCAGGCCCAGTTGCTGTGGTTTGGCGCCAGAGGCCCCATCCTGGAGGGCATGTGGGCCAGGGCTTTAGGGACATAAGTCTGCAGACACAAACTCAGGTTATTTTAGGGTCTGTAGTCAAAGGAGCAAGACTGATACAAAGGAAGGTCAAGCAAATCTTTATTTCACGCCAAGCAACCAGAATCAAACTGACTGGTCAGGACCGTCTCTTGCAAAGAGGCGACCCCTCAAAGCCTCACAGACTAACTTTTATAGAGGTAATTCAGCTGGGCTATGCACAGGTGGCCAAGGATTTTGCAATACACAGAGAAAACTGCACAGTCATGTTAGGTCACACACGAGCGGCCAATCGAATTACAATTCACACAGGTAGATATATGTGTGCCCCACATATTGGATGTCTCCACCTGGCCTGACCTGCTCCTGTAACTGGGCTTTGTAAGTAAGTTCTCTGGGAGGGGCAGGGTCAATCTAAGTTTACTGCATACGGTCAATCTTAGTTTACTGCATAGGGTCAATCTAAATTTACTGCATAAACAAAATTATGGCTCCCTCTGATTAAATAGGCCCTTATATTCCCCCTTTTCTTTGGAGATTAGTCAAATCCTTGACTTTTCAGCCCGTTCTATGTTATATTGAGCATGTAATACTAACATTTTTATCGCTCCAGTTTTGTCTTATAAAAATGACATTAAGGGGGCGCCTGCGTGGCTCAGTGGGTTAAATCCTCTGCCTTTGGCTTAGATCATGATCCCAGGGTCCTGGAATCAAGCCCCACATCGGGATCTCTGCTCAGCAGGGACCCTGCTTCCTCCTATTTCTGCGTGCTTCTCTGCCTACTTGTGATCTCTTGTCTGTCAAATGAATAAATAAAATCTTTTAAAAAATGACATTAGGGCATTTATAATGCAGGAGCCCAAAAGTAAAATTAGCGCACAGTGGCTGAGGAGTTAGCCATTCACCGCTTTGTATAACCTTTTCCATTTTTCCTAATTTCATTCACCAAATTTCCGACCTATACTTTACATAAACAGGTAACAATAGGAGCAACAATATACTCATAGTCTTTTGAGTCTTAGCTTTAGTCCAAGGTAATGGGGTCCATTGGCTGGGGCTTCCATCTCTGGGGTACGTCCTTCTCCTCAGCTCATTTGACATGACCCGCGTGAATCCATACCCTGATTTCATCTACTTTTACTGCTGTGAGGGTGGTCAGTATTACAGTGAATGGTCCTTCCAATGAGGTTCCAAGTTTTCCACTTGATGGCAACATATCCAAACCATGTCCCGGGGTTGGTAAGGATGTTGTTCCAACTCCATCTCCATCTTAGTGTGGACAGTTCAGATCCCTGTGTGGGTTCTTTTTATGACAGACTATAATTCATGCAGTGACTGGAGTATAGACTGATCAGTCACTTCTGTTAAAGCAACCACTTGTGCCTAGGGCAGAGCAGCGGTGGTCTCCCAGACATTATTTTAATGGGGTCACTTTGTTTAAGTAGCGTGTACATGGCACCCTGAGGAGGGCGAAAGGAAGGAGATAGACCCATCCACTGCCCGTGTCCAGAATTAGCTTTGTCAAGGTCTCTTTAAGAGTCCGGTTCATTTTCTCTACTTGTCCAGAGCTCTGGGGCAGGTAGGCACAATGTGTTTCCAATTAGTGGCCATGGCCTTGGCCAATGCCTGTGAGACTGAACTCACAAATGTAGGACCGTTGTCTGACCTGATCCCGAGAGGTAAACCAAACCTCTAGTAGCTTTTTGGCTACCACTCCTGCCATCTCATGTTTGGCAGAAAAGCCTCACCCAACCTGAAAAGTTATCTACAAAAACTAACATATACTTGTGCCCATATTTTCTGAGTTTCATCTCTGCAAATTCTATTTCCCAATAAACGCCTGGTTCCTTACCTTGTTCTCTTTTCCCTCTTCCCATTCTAGTTCCTCCTGCATTAACTGCCTGGCATTTGAGCACATCTATCAAGTACATCCTGAACCATATGCCCTAATTTAGAAACCTGGAACTGCTTGCCTATAAGTTCCTTGAATTATCATGTCCCCAAATGAGTACCCTGATGTATCTGGTCTATTAACTTCTTACTTAGTATCTGAGGAAGAATTAACTTTCCTGCTTTAGCTTTAGTCCAATCCCCTTCATGGTCTAATTTAGTCCACTTTTGTAAATACTTTAAATTTTCTTCTGAATAGTCCAGTTGTTCTGGTAGGGCTGGAGCCGGGAGTGTAACCAGCTCTTGCAATGTTTCTCGGGCTGCTTGCTTTGTGGCTTGATCTGCTCATTGGTTTCCTTTCAAAATCAGATCAGTCCCCTTTTTTGTGTCTGGGTAAATGCATAACTGCCACCTCTTTTGGGTCCCAAATAGCCTGGATGAGAGCCAATATTTCTCCTCTGTTTTTAATTCTTTTTCCTTCTGCTATTAATAGGCCCCTTTCTTTATAAATAGCCTCATGTATATGGAGAGTAGTAAAGGCATACCTGCTGTCCATATAGATGTTGGCAGTTTTACCTTTGGCCATCTGGAGTGCCTTGGTAAGTGCAATCAGTTCCACATTTTGCACCGATGATCCATGTGGCACGGCTGCTATCCAGAATTCCTTCTCAGAGGAAACCACCACAGCTCCTGCATACTTCTTTCCATCAACCATGTAGCTACTCCTATCTGTGAACAGAGTCATCTTCGCATCCAGAAGGGGAATGACTCTGAGGTCCAACCTTACTCCTGTGACTTGGGTTAGGACCTCCCCACAGTCGTGTGGGTGGTCATCCAGCTCTTCTGGCAGCAGCGTGGCTGGATTTAGCATGGCCAGGGGCTGGGAGGTCACTCTTGGTTCATTGAGGAGGAGGTCCTGATACCCCGTCACTCGGGCGATCATCATCCATTGTTGGGTGGAGTCCTGAGAAGGCCCTTGATAGTATTGGTTGCAGTCAAGATGAGATTTTTGACCCAAAGTCAATTTACTTGAATCCTCTACTGGATCTAGTTTCTTGCAAGATAGGCTACTGGCCTTTGCCAAGGCCCCAGAGTCTGAGTCAAAACGCCTTTGGCCACGCCTGCTTTTTAATCCACATACAAGTTGAAGGGCTTGGTAACATCTGGGATGGCCAATGCTGGGGCACTCAATAAGGCTGTTTGTAATTCCTGAAATGCTCCTTCCGCCTCATCTGTCCACTCTATCATAGTGAGCCCCCCTTTGGTCAGTTCGTAGAGAGGTCTGTCAATCTCTGTAAACCATAGTATGGTTTACATACATGGATGGTAGCCCACCATCCCAGGAAACTCCCTCACTTGTTGGGACGTGGTGGGGCGGGGGTATTGGGTGATCACCTGTTTCCTGCACTCAGACAGTGAACTCCCCTCATGGAGAGCAAAGCCTAGATAAGTGACATGGCTCTGCAGAGATGTGCTTTCTTTGCTGACACCCAATAGCCTTTCCCTGCAGGGTCTTTAAGAGAGTTCTTGTGCCCCACAAGCATGACTTATAGACCTCAGCAGCAATCAGCAAGTCATCAACATACTCTAGCATAGGACTTCTGGGTTGGAGGTTCTGTACTCATGCAAATCCTCGTGTAGGGCCTCGTCGAAGACAGTCGGTGAACTCTTGAACCCTTGAGGAACTCTTGTCCAGGTGAGCTGGCCTTGGAACCCTTCCTGTGGGTCAGACCACTGAAAAGCAAAGAGCTGAGACTCCCTTGCTAAAGATATGCTGAAAAATGCATCTTTGAGATAAGTAATGAAGAGAATTGTGCTCCTGTGTCCACCAAAAATCAATTGATTTCCTCTGCTCTTCAATTTTACCAGAGGTTTTGGAGGGGCTCCGAACTATGGCCCTTTCAGTCTCAGGTGGCCAGCGTTGCCCTCTTCCTTTTGGGGCACTCCCTGGCCCAATGTCCTTTTTCCTTACAGTAAGTGCACTGATATGAATCTAAGTCTTCCTGCCTTCCTATGCTTAAGCTTTTCCTGCCTTTTACCATCCCCTACCTGCCTCATGTAATGCCAAAACCTTCCTCCTGTGCATCCTTGGTGTTAAACACCTTTTCTGCTCTTCCCACTAACTCAGTCAGATTCTTCCCTTCAAACCTTTCCATTTTCTGAAGTTTCCTCCCTATATCCGGGGCTGACTTACTGGCAAAATCAAGATCGTCTAAACGAGCTATCGTGCAACTTCTCCGAAATTTACCTCATGTTGTCTAGCTTAGGCAAACAAACATTTACTTTTACATATGTAAGTTACACATAACTTAAGAAAAAGTTTCCCCAGTCTGGAAGAGCAAACACTATAGAACCAGTAATGTTTAAAATAAGACAAAACATCAATCTTTCAGTTCATCTAGTCCCATGTTACTAATTCTGGTTTAGTCTGAGTGCAGCTTTTACTTCTGGAAATTCTTACCCATTTCAGTTCCAGGATTTCAACATATCAAAGACCTGTATTTGTTCTGAAAGTCTTCCCATATGAATTCCCTTTAGGGTGGAAATCATTTTACAAGAGAATTCTTAGAAGGCAAATTTATGAATCAATTAAGCACAAAACACATTTACCAACAGATTTCAAAAGCACAAACCCAGTTCCAGCAACCAACACTCTAGCATTTTATCCCATTTGGTTAAGACCTAGATGTCCATAAATTTAATTCCATTTGTCATCCAAGCAACCCTTCACAGTTTCAGGTTACCAAAAACTTTGAGAGTTACTTTAACAATTACCCATTAAAACCCTGAGACAGACAATTAACCATTAGTTTAGTCATCTCTTTGTTATCACTTTTCACATTCACCTGAGCCCACTACACTTCAGACACCATGCTTCCCCGCCAGCAGGGGGAGGGTCTAGGCAGTCCACATCAGGCCAAAGAAGACAGGAGTTGCCCGAAACAAAAGGAGTTTCAGCAGCTGCTTGGGAATATTCCTTAAAGTCTCTGTCTTGAGTTAGACTAACCCCATTTGGTTCCAGTCATAGCCCTTAAAACACAAAATGAGAGAGAAGCCCCACAACTATTATGAGGAACAGAGACACGAAATTCAGAGTCCCCTAACTCTCTGCTTGCCTCATTCCTTCAATCACACTAAACAACACAAAAAGACAAGACAAAGACAACTGCAGGAGCAGCAGTCCTGCCACCAGTGGGGATTTTCTAGGGGACTCAAACACCCTGGCTGCCTTGCGGTACCACGAACGCCCTGGTGACTGCTTAGGGGGACTCTAACCCCCTGAAATGGTGGGGACTTGAACCCCCTCGTGACCATTTAAGGGGATTCAAACCCCCAGAGACCACCCAGGCAGACTGGAACCACTGGAGACTGCCCAGGGGGATTCGAACTCCCAGGCAATCCCCTGAATTCCTAGGGGGACACAAACTGCCTGATGATCCCCTGACCTCTCAGGGGGACTCGAAACCCCTGGTGATCCCCCAGTAGAGGGAAGAAGCATCCCCGCATCCACTCCAGCCCTGGGGAGTATGGCAGCGCCCAGCTTCTACCCAGTGGACCACACAGTGGAGCTCCATAACCAGACAGACAGGATCCCGTGTTCTTAACTCCAGAGGTCTTCTCAGAAATTCTGATGCTGGCTCAGCTCTCGTCATTTAATCCTGGATGAGCCCCCAATGTTAGGGTCCATAATCAAAGGAGCAAGACTGATACAAAGAGAAAGTCAAGCAAATGTTAATTTCGAGCCAAGGACCAAGAATCAAACTGACTGGTCAGGGCCATCTCTTGCAAAGAGGCAACCCCTCCCTGCCTCACAGACTAATTTTTATAGAGTAAAGTCCATGTGGTTTAGCCTGGCTACACACAGGTGACCAATGAGATTACAATCTACAGAGAAAACTGAAAAGTCATGTTAGGTCACACATGGGTGGTCAATTAAATTAAAATTCACCCTAGTAGATATATTCGTGCCCCACTGATTAGACGTCTCCATCTGGCCTGACCCACCCTTGTATCTGGGCTTTGCTACCTGGGATTGGTAGCTAGGGAGACAGTATGCACGCCCCAATGATTGGCTGTCTCCACCTGGCCTGATCCACTCTAGTATCTAGGCTTTGCAACTGCATAAACAACAAAATGGCTCCCTCTAATTAGGCCCTTTCAGTTATGGTTAGGGGCTAGGTAATGGCAAGCCCTGTCTGCAGACCCTGAGGGCACCTCCTCCGGATTTGAAATTCGGGTGGCTGAGAGCAGTAGTGCAGGCTTTTCTGTCTGGGTGGTGTGTCTAGGATGGACATGGAATGTAGGGGTGTCCTCATGTGGCCATGGAAGATTCTTCCTCTCTGGGGATTATGGCGGCTCCCAAGACTTTGGTGTCTTTCTGCAGGAAGGAGGACTGCTGTTTTCTGTCTCAGGTGTCCAGATCAAACAGGGATTCCAGAGATGGGTTCTGGGTCCAGGCGCCTGGATAATCCCACCGAGGGTTAGGATTTGGGCCGAGGGGCAGGGCAGGTCCCATATGTGGGCTCCTTGTCCAGCTCCCGAGGGGGCTTGTTTGAAAGCGGTCTGAGGCTGAGGGTGGAAATGCCTGTTTGTGCACAGGGCAGGCCTCCTGAGTTGGCAGGGTCTCATGGGCCATGCAGCTGGCTCCCACTCTGAGGTTTTGACAACCATCCCAACAGCCAGGTTTCCTGCCATGGGGAAGGAGGAGTACACGTTTGTGCTTCAGTTTCCCCCATAGGCAGGGATTTGATCTAAGGTCTGGGGACAGATGCCTGAATACCCAGGTTGGGTAGAGATGATGGTCTCGTGTCATGGCTGGTCCCACCTGCAGGATATTGGGCCCGCTATCTGGGTGGCTGACAGGTCGGGGCTCAGGCTGTTTCAGACAGAGCATTAGTGCACAGCGCAGCCCATGATATTGGGGTGCCTTCGAAGACCATGCAGGTCGATCCTCACGTGGGATATCTGGGCAGACCCATAGGGCACTTCTTTCTGGTGGGCAGGCAGAAGGCTGCGTTGTAGCTCCAGAATTACCAATCAGGATGGCTTGCGGGCCAGGAGTGTGAGGACGGAAGTCTGACAACACAAGCTATGGTTCAGTTCAGTGCCGAGCTCATGGCAGTTCCAATGTGCAGTGGCTGATTCGAGATCTCCAGCACCTGAGTCAGGGCATGTGTCAGATGGTTGCTGACGCTGAAGTTTGTCTGTGATGACTGTTGAATGGAAGGGTGGCCTCATGAGGCCATGGTGGTTTTCCCATGCTGGGGTTTGTGAGCTGCTCCAAACAGCAAAGCGTCCTTCTGCAGGAAAGGGTGAGTCCAGTTAGATGGCCCCAGGGACCCCCATATGGAAATATTGGATAGCTGAGCTCCCACATGGATGCTTGGAAAGCCCACCTTGCATTACCATTGTAGCTGAGGAACATGGAAGGTTCGATCTCCTGACTCTGGGGTGAAGTTCCAAAGGGGGTGAGTTGACAGGGATTCTCATGCTGATGGGTCACAGTGCTGGTTTGGGTCCAGGGAGACCTTAGAATGTGGTGGTGGCTCAGGAACCCTGCAGGATTCTCCTAACCAGAGGGTTTTAAACAGCTTGAAATAGCAAGCTTCACATGTGGAGGTGAGAGGTGTTCTGTTTTTTGCCTTGGGAACACCCATATGCTTGTATTCGAAAACAGGCTTCTGAGGAGTGATACCTGGAAACCAAAGCTAGAGTTCAGATTTGCACCTAGGGGTAAGTCTGGCTCAATCTTCTGTCTCTAGGGACAGAGTATCATACATTGACTCAGCCTGGAGTTTGCAACTCTAAGGGCCCTGAATGAAGGGGTGACCTCATGAGGCCATGGAAGATTTCCCACTCTGGGGGTTTTGAGCTGCTCTAAACAGCAAGGTTTCCATCTGTGGGACAGGCGAGTCCTGTTGGATGGATCAAGGACACCCCGTACAAAATATTCGCGAGTACGGTTCTAAGGATAGATGCTTGGAAACCGCATCTCGCATTCCCATTGGATCCTAGGGACAAAGCAGATTCTATCTACTGGCTCTGGCTGAGCTCCCCAGGGGGCTGAGTTCAAATGGACTCTCATTCTGATGGATCATAATGAGGGTTTGTTTCTATGGAGACCCTGGAATGTGGTGGTGGCTCAGGGGCCCTGCAGGTTTCTCCTAAACAGAGAGTATGACACAACTCCAAATAGCAAGGTTATAATCTGGAAACGAGAGGTGTTGTGTTTTTTTCCTTAGGAAATGCCCATATGCTGGTATTCCAGAACAGGCCTCTGAGGATGCCTGCAAACCTAATCTAGGGTTCAGATTATGGCCCAGGCCTGTCTGGTTCAATCTTCTTTCTCTGGGGACATCTGTCTGGGAGTCTGAGTAGAGGGAGTGGCTCAGGTTTTGTCAGAGAGCACCTTTTGGTCCAGGGATGATGACACAATTGGGATAACCTCAGGGGCCTTGTATCTTTCGCCAATCTGTAGAGTTGTGTCAAATGGAATGGGCACAGTTTCCATCGAGAAGGTCGGCATATTCCTGTGGTGTGGCTCCAGAGGCCCCAACCTGGAGGGTGTGTGGGCCAGGTCTGTGGGGACAGAATTCTGAAAATCCAAGCTCTGGGTAGGTTTCGGTCCGAGTGTATGGCAAGCCTGATCTACAGACCATGACGGGAGCTTCTCAGGGCAAGACATTGGGGCAAGTGTGAGGTGGTAGCTCAGGCTTTTGTCTCTGGATTTTGTGTCAAGGATGGCCATGGAATTGAGGTGTGGCCTTATGGGCCTTGGACGATTCTCCTTCTCTGGGAATTTGGCCTGGCTCCCAAGAGTTTGGGGTCATTCTGTGGGAATGGCAGAGTCCTTTTTTTCTGTCTCAGGGATCCCTCCAAAAGAGGAATTCCAGAGCAGAGCCCCAGTTACCGGCGACATGGTAAACCTCACCTTTGGATAGGATTGGGGCTTCAGGGCATGGCAAGCCTGATGTGTGGGCTCTTGTTCCACTACCGAGAGACATCATTTGAAAACAGGGCTCAGGCTGAGGGTCAAAATGCGTGTTTTTGCCCAAGCTGGCCCTCAAGCATGGGCGTGGCCTCACTGGCCATAGCAGGTTTCTCCATTCTGAGGGGTTGACTTTGACGCCCATCCCAACAGCAAGGTTCTTTCCATGGGGGAGGAGGAGTTCTGTTTTGTGCATCAGGTTTCCCCATGTACAGGGATTTGAGATAAGGTCTAGGGACAGATGTATGAAAATTCAGGTTGGAAAGATATGACAGACAAGGGTCATGGCGGGCCATACCTCCTTCATATGCAGCCAGCTGTCTGGGTGTCTGATGGGAGGACTGGGCTCAGGCTGTTTCAGACAGAGAAAAGTGCACAGGGAAGCCTAGGAATTTGTGGTCCGGTCGAGGTTGATCCCCATTTGTGGTTTCTCGGCAGCCCCATAGGGCAATTTTTTCTTCTGGTGTGCAGGCAGAGTGTTGCGTTATGGCTTGAAAATCCCCAATCTGGAGGGTGTGCGGGCCACGAGTGTGAGGACTGAAGACGGAAAACACAAACTAGGGTTACATTTTGGGCTGAGGGTTCGGCAGGCCCACTCTGCAGAGGCTGAATCAAGATATCCAGGATCTGACGTAAGGGAGAGTATCAGACTTTGGATCAGTCTGGAGTTTGTGACCATTCATGGCCCCTGAATGGAGGGGTGGCCTCATGAGGCCATGGAGTTTTTCCCACTCTGGAGGTGGTGAGCTGCTCCAAACAGCAAGGTTTCCTTGTGCAGGACTGGCAAGTCCTGCTGGATGGCTCAAGGCTGCCCCATATAGAAATATTCCAGAGCATAGCTGTAAGGATGGTGTCCTGGAAACCCCACCTCACATTCCCATTGGCTATTGTCCTAGGGACAAGGTGTATTTGATCAGCTGGCTCTGGGGCCATGTCCCCAGGGGGTTGAGTTGAAATGGATTCTCATGATGATAGGTCATAATGCAGATTTGTGTCTATGCAGTCCCTGGAATGTGGTGGTGACTTAGGGGCCATGCCAGATTCTCCTACTCTGCAAGTTTGACACCCATCCCAACAACAAGGTTTCTTGCCATGGTGAAGGAGGAGTACTGCTTTGTGCATCACGTTCCCCCACAGGGAGGTTTTGAGATAAGTTCTGGGGACAGATTCCTGAATACCCAGATGGGGTAGAAGTGACGTTCTCTGGCCATGACAGGTACCATCTATTGGATATGCGGTGAGCTATGTGTTGCTGACAGAAGTCGGGACTCAGGCTTTGTCAGACTGAGGATTAATGCACAGGATAGCCTATGATATTGGGGTCCGGTCGAGGGCCATGCTGGTTAATCCTCCTGTGGGGTATCTGCGCAGCCCCATAGGACACTTCTTTCTGATGGGCATGTGGAATCCTGTCTTGTGGTCCTCGAATTTCCAATCTGGAGGTCTTCTGGGCCAGGAGTGTGAGGATGGAAGTTTGAAAACACAAGCTAGTGTTAGATTCAGGACCGAGGGCATGGAAGTTCCAATGTGCAGCAGCACATTCGAGAAATCCAGCACATGAGTAATTGCAAGTGGCAGAGGTTCGTTCATGCTGGAGTTTGTGTCAATGATGGCCAACTAATGGAAGGGTGTCCTCATGAGTCCATGGAGGCTTTCCCATGCTAGTGCTTGTGAGCTGCTCCTAACAGCAAGGTTTCCTTCTGTGGTACAGGCTGAGTCCTGTTTGATTGCTCCAGGGTCCCCCATATGGAGATTGGAGAGCAGAACTCTAGGCATAGATGCTGGAAAGCCCACCTAATGTTAGAATTGCAATCTAACAATATGACAGGTTCAATCTGGTGACTCCGGGGCTAAGTACCAAGGGGCTGAGTTGACATGGAGTCTCATGCTTATGGGTCACAATGCTGGTTTGTGTCCTGGGAGACCTTGGTATGTGAATGGTGGCTCAGCGGCCACATACGATTCTCCTACACTGAGGGATTGACACAGCTCCCAAGATTCTCCTACACTGAGGGTTTGACACAGCTCCCAAGAGCAAGGTTTCCTTCAGGGGACAGGAGGGTTTCTGATGTGTGGCTTAGGGACCACCTGTTGGACCATATATTGGTATTTGAGAACAGGCCTCTGGAGACAGATGCCTGAAAACCTAAGCTATGATTCCAATTAGGTCCTAGGGGGCATGTCAGTGTAAATCTTCTGACTCTAGGCCCAATTACCCGGGTGTCTGCCTGGAGGTGGGTGCCCAGGTTGTGTCACAGTGCAAATTTTTGTCCAGAGCGGCCTAGGAAATTGGGGTGAACTCAGGGGCTTGAAGATTTCTCCTAATCTGGAGGGTCTGGGCAACTGTGACAGGGAGAGTTTCCTTCGGGAGGGCAGGCAAAGTCTTGTGGTGTGGCTACAGGGGCCCATGGTGGAAGGCATGTGGGCCAGGGCTTTGGGGACAGAAGTCTGCAAACACAAACTCAGGTTAGGGTTAGCAGTGAGGTGATGGCAGGCCCGATCTGCAGACCTTGAGGGGAGCTCCTTGGGATCTGAATTAAGGGCGAGTGGGAGGCGTTTGCTTAGGCTTTTGTCTCTGGATTGTGTGTCTAGGATGTCCAGGGAATGTAGGGGTTGCCTAATGGGGATATGGAAGATTCTCTCTCTCTGGGGATTTGTCCCAGCTCCCAATAGTTTGGTGTCATTCTGTGGGAAGGGAAGAATCCTGTTTTCCATCTCAGGGTTCTCCCCAAAACAGGGATTCCGGAGAGACAGGCTCTGGGTTCGGGTGCTTGGAAACCCCCCTGAAAGATAGGATTTAGGTCTAGGTGCATGTCAGGTCCAGTATAGGGCTCCTGGTCCAGCTCATGAGGGGTCTTGTTTGGAAACGTCCTCAGGCTAAGGTTCACAATGGCTGTTTGTGCCGTGTGCGGCCCTCATGAGTGGGCATGGTCTCAGGGCCCACTCTGAGGATTGGACACCCATACCAAGAGCAAAGTTTCCTGCCATGGGGAAGGAGGAGTACTCTTTTGTGCTTCAGGTTCCCTCATAGCAGGGATTTGAGCTAAGGTCTGGGGACAGATGCCTGAATACGCAGGTTGGGTAGAGGTGATGGCATCAGGCCACAGCAGGTCCCACCTGCGGGATATCGTGCCCGCTATCTGGGTGGCTGACAGGAAGTTGGGGCTCAGGTTGTTTCAGACAGAGCATTAGTGCACAGGGCGGCTTTGATATCGGGGTGCCATCGAGTGCTGTCCATGTGGATCCTCATGTGGGGTTTCTGGGCAGACCCATAGGATACTACTTCTTTCTGTTGGGCAGGCAGAAGGCTGTGTTGTGCCTCCAGAATTCCCAATCTGCTGGCCAGGATTGTGAGGACAGAAGTCTGAAACAGAAGTTTAGGTTAGGATCAGGGCAGAGGCCATGGCAGTTCCACTGTGCTGTGATGGGGTCCATTATCAAAGGAAGAAGACTGAGACAAAGTTAAAGTTTTGCAAAGTCTTATTCTCTGCCAATCATTAGAAGTTAGACTGACCAGACACTAGAAGGAGCCTGACACAATGTGAACATTACGCAACGCTTTATTCTATGTCAAGCATTAGATGTCAGACTGACCAGCCAGGGCCGCATCCCGAGAGAGGAACTCCATCCCGATCTCACAGGCTGGTTTTACAGAGCATTACCACAGACCTCAAGGTAGGTGGTTTCTAATGTTATGGCTTTTACCCCCGGAATTGATACCTTGAACCAATACCAGGAACTACAGGGGCGTTTATTCTCCGAATGAGGTCCATGGATGTAAACAAAAATATGGCTACCTAGGCAATATGAAATCTCTCTGGCTAAGCAGGTCCTAATAGTTAAACAGGTTTTAACATTAAATTGGCCCTACCGGGGAGGAGTCAAGATGGCGGAGAAGCAGCAGCCTGAGACTACATCAGGTAGCAGGAGATCAGCTCGATAGCTTATCTAAACATTGCAAACACCTACAACTCCAATGGGAGAGGGAAGAGAAGAAGAACAGCAACTCTAGAAACAGAAAATCAACCACTTTCTGAAAGGTAGGACTGGCGGAGAAGTGAATCTAAAATGACGGTAAGATAGACCCCGGGGGGAGGGGCCGGCTCCCGGCCAGCGGCGGAGGAATGGAGCACAAAATCAGGACTTTTAAAAGTCTGTTCCACTGAGGGACATTGCTCCAGGGGCTAAACCGGGGTGAAGCCCACGCAGGGGCAGCATGGCCCCAGGCCCTGCAGCGTCACAGAAGGATCTGGGGTGTCGGAGTGTCGGAGAGCTCGCAGGTATTAGAACGGAGAAGCCGGCTGCAGAGACAGAGCCGAGGACTGAACTCTCAGCTCGGGGTTACCTTGAACTGGTCACGGGCTGGGTGAGCTCGGAGCGTGGCTAGAGGCTGGGGATACGGGAGTGATTGGGTGCTGTCCTCTGGGGGCGCACTGAGGAGTGGGGCCCCAGGCTCTCGGCTCCTCCGGGCCGGAGACTGGGAGGCCGCCATTTTCATTCCCGTCCTCCGGAACTCTACGGAAAGCGTTCAGGGAACAGAAGCTCCCAAAAGCGAACCCGAGCCGATTACTTAGTCTGGGTGCCGGTAAGGGCGGTGCAATCCCGCCTCGGGCAAAGACACTCGAGAGTCACTACAACAGGCCCCTCCCCCAGAAGATCAACAAAATATCCAGCCAGGACGAAGTTCATCTATCGAGGAGAAAGCAGATTCAATTCCTAAGACAGCAGAGCAATTCCAGAGGAGGAGAAAGCAAAGCACGGAACTCATGGCTTTCTCCCCATGATTCTTTAGTCTTGCGGCTACTTCAATTTTCTTTTCTTTTTTCAATTTTTTTTTCTTTTTTCAATTTTTTTTCTTTTTGCTTTTTTCTTCTTCTGCTAAATTATTTAAAACTTTTAACCTTTTTTTAAACGTTTTTTGACTAGTTCATCTAAATATATATATTTTTTCTTTCTTTTTTATATTTTTTTATTTGTTTTATTTTTAAATTTTTTTTCTTTTTTTTTTTTCAGAACCTGTTTTTATCCCCTTTCTCCCCCCACAATTTGGGGTCTCTTCTGATTTGGTTACAGCGCATTTTTCCGGGGTCTTTGCCACCCTTTTAGTAGTTTATTTGCTCCTTCATATCCTCTTATCTGGACAAAATGACAAGGCGGAAAAAATCACCACAAACAAAAGAACAAGAGACAGTACTGAAGGCTAGGGACCTAATCAACACAGACATGGGTAATATGTCAGATCAAGAGTTCAGAATGACGATTCTGAACATTCTAGCCTGGCTCAAAAAAGGCAAGGAAGATATTAGAGAAACCCTCTCTGGAGATATTAAAGCCCTTTCTGGAGAAATTAAAGAACTAAAATCTAACCAAGTTGAAATCAAAAAAGCTATTAATGAGGTGCAATAAAAAATGGAGGCTCTCACTGCTAGGATCAATGAGGCAGAAGAAAGAATTAGTGATATAGAAGACCAAATGACAGAGAATAAGGAAGCCGAGCAAAAGAGGGACAAACAGCTACTGGACCATGAAGGGAAAATTCGAGAGATAAGTGACACCATAAGACGAAACAACATTAGAATAATTGGGATTCCAGAAGAAGAAGAAACAGAGAGGGGAGCAGAAGGTCTATTGGAGAGAATCATTGGAGAGAATTTCCCTAATATGGCAAAGGGAACAAGCATCAAAATCCAGGAGATGCAGAGAACCCCCCTCAAAGTCAACAAGAATAAGTCCACACCCCGTCACCTAATAGTAAAATTGACAAGTCTTAGTGACAAAGAGAAAATCCTGAAAGCAGCCCGAGAAAAGAAGTCTGTAACATACAATGGTAAAAATATTAGATTGGCGGCAGACTTATTCACAGAGACCTGGCAGGCCAGAAAGAGCTGGCATGATATATTCAGAGCACTCAACGAGAAAAACATGCAGCCAAGAATACTCTATCCAGCTAGGCTATCATTGAAAATAGAAGGAGAGATCAAAAGCTTCCAGGACAAACAAAAACTGAAAGAATTTGCAAACACCAAACCAGCTCTACAGGAAATATTGAAAGGGGTCCTCTAAGCAAAGAGAGAGACTAAAAGTAGTAGATCAGAAAGGAACAGAGACAATATACAGTAACAGTCACCTTACAGACTAATAATGGCACTAAATTCATATCTCTCAATAGTTACCCTTAATGTTAATGGGCTAAATGCCCCAATCAAAAGACACAGGGTATCAGAATGGATAAAAAAACAAAACCCATCAGTATGTTGCCTACAAGAAACTCATTTTAGACACCTCCAGATTTAAAGTGAGGGGGTGGAAAACAATTTACCATGCTAAAGGGCATCAGAAGAAAGCTGGGGTGGCAATCCTTATATCAGATCAATTAGATTTTAAGCCAAAGACTATAATAAGAGATGAGGAGGGACACTATATCCTACTCAAATTGTCTGTCCAACAAGAAGATCTAACAATTTTAAATATCTATGCCCCTAACGTGGGAGCAGCCAACTATATCAACCAATTAATAACAAAATCAAAGAAACACATCAATAATAATACAATAATAGTAGGGGACTTTAACACTCTCCTCACTGAAATGGACAGATCATCCAAGCAATAGATCAACAAGGAAATAAAGGCCTTAAATGACACCCTGGACCAGATGGACATCACAGATCTATTCAGAACATTTCGTCCCAAAGCAACAGAATACACATTCTTCTCTAGTTCACATGGAACCTTCTCCAGAATAGATCACATCCTGGGTCACAAATCAGGTCTCAACCGGTATCAAAAGATTAGGATTATTCCCTGCATATTTTCAGACCACAATGCTCTGAAGCTAGAACTCAATCACAAGAGGAAAGCTGGAAAGAACCCAAATACATGGAGACTAAACTAAACAGCATCCTTCTAAAGAATGAATGGGTTAACCAGGAAATTAAAGAAGAATTGAAAAAATTCATGGAAACTAATGATAATGAAAACACAATCGTCCAAAATCTGTGGGACACAGCAAAGGCAGTCCGGAGAGGAAAATATATACCAGTACAAGCCTTTCTCAAGAAACAAGAAAGGTCTCAAGTACACAACCTAACCCTACGCATAAAGGAGCTGGAGAAAGAACAAGAAAGAAACCCTAAACCCAGCAGGAGAAGAGACATCATAAAGATCAGAGCAGAAATCAATGAAATAGAAACAAAAAAAAAAAGAAAAAATCAATGAAACTAGGAGCTGGTTCTTTGAAAGAATCAATAAGATTGATAAACCCCTGGCCAGACTCATCAAAAAGAAAAGAGAAAGGACCCAAATCAATAAAATCATGAATGAAAGAGGAGAGATCACAACTAACACCAAAGAAATACAGACAATTATAAGAACATACTATGAGCAACTCTACGCCAACAAATTGGACAATCTGGAAGAAATGGATGCATTCCTAGAGACATATAAACTACCACAACTGAACCAGGAAGAAATAGAAAACCTGAACAGGCCCATAACCAGTAAGGAGATTGAAACAGTCATCAAAAATTTCCAAACAAAGAAAAGCCCAGGGACAGACGGCTTCCCAGGGGAATTCTACCAAACATTTAAAGAAGAACTCATTCCTATTCTCCTGAAACTGTTCCAAAAAATAGAAACGGAAGGAAAACTTCCAAACTCATTTTATGAGGCCAGCATCACCTTGATCCCCAAACCAGACAAGGATCCCACCAAAAAAGAGAACTACAGACCAATATCCTTGATGAACACAGATGCAAAAATTCTCGCCAAAATACTATCCAATAGGATTCAACAATACATTAAAAGGATTATTCACCACGATCAAGTGGGATTATTTATTCCAGGGCTGCAGGGTTGGTTCAACATCCGCAAATCAATCAATGTGATAGAACACATTAATAAAAGAAAGAACAAGAACCATATGATACTCTCAATAGATGCTGAAAAAGCATTTGACAAAGTACAGCATCCCTTCCTGATGAAAACTCTTCAAAGTGTAGGGATAGAGGGCACATACCTCAATATTTTCAAAGCCATTTATGAAAAACCCACCGCAAATATCATTCTCAATGGAGAAAAACTGAAAGCTTTTCCGTTAAGGTCAGGAACACGGCAGGGATGTCCATTATCACCACTGCTATTCAACATAGTACTAGAAGTCCTAGCCTCAGCAATCAGACAACAAAAGGAAATTAAAGGCATCCAAATTGGCAAAGAAGAAGTCAAACTATCACTCTTCACAGATGATATGATACTATATGTGGAAAACCCAAAAGACTCCACTCCAAAACTGCTAGAACTTGTACAGGAATTCAGTAAAGTGTCAAGATATAAAATCAATGCACAGAAATCAGTTGCATTTCTGTACACCAACAACACGACTGAAGAAAGAGAAATTAAGGAGTCAATCCCATTTACAATTGTACCCAAAACTATAAGATACCTAGGAATAAACCTAACCAAAGAGACTAAGAATCTATACACAGAAAATTATAAAGTACTCATGAAAGAAATTGAGGAAGACACAAAGAAATGGAAAAATGTTCCATGCTCCTGGATTGGAAGAATAAATATTGTGAAAATGTCTATGCTACCTAAAGCAATCTACACATTTAATGCAATCCCTATCAAAATACCATCCATTTTTTTCAAAGAAATGGAACAAATAATCCTCAAATTTATATGGAACCAGAAAAGACCTCGAATAGCCAAAGGAATATTGAAGAACAAAGCCAAAGTTGGTGGCATCACAATCCGGACTTCAAGCTCTATTACAAAGCTGTCATCATCAAGATAGCATGGTACTGGCACAAAAACAGACACATAGATCTGTGGAACAGAATAGAGAGCCCAGAAATCGACCCTCAACTCTATGGTCAACTAATCTTCGACAAAGCAGGAAAGAATGTCCAATGCAAAAAAGACAGCCTCTTCAATAAATAGTGTTGGGAAAATTGGACAGCCACATGCAGAAAAATGAAATTGGACCACTTCCTTACACCACACACGAAAATAGACTCCAAATGGATGAAGGACCTCAATGTGAGAAAGGAATCCATCAAAATCCTTGAGGAGAATGCAGGCAGCAACCTCTTCGACCTCAGCCGTAGCAGCATCTTCCTAGGAACAACGGCAAAGGCAAGGGAAGCAAGGGCAAAAATGAACTATTGGGATTTCATCAAGATCAAAAGCTTTTGCACAGCAAAGGAAACAGTTCACAAAACCAAAAGACAACTGACAGAATGGGAGAAGATATTTGCAAACGACATATCAGATAAAGGGCTAGTATCCAAAATCTATAAGGAACTTAGCAAACTCAACATCCAAAGAACACACAATCCAATCAAGAAATGGGCAGAGGACATGAACAGACATTTCTGCAAAGAAGACATCCAGATGGCCAACAGACACATGAAAAAGAGCTCCACGTCACTCGGCATCAGGGAAATACAAATCAAAACCACAATGAGATATCACCTCACACCAGTCAGAATGGCTAAAATTAACAAGTCAGGAAATGACAGATGCTGGAGAGGATATGGAGAAAGGGGAACCCTCCTCCACTGTTGGTGGGAATGCAAGCTGGTGCAACCACTCTGGAAAACAGCATGGAGGTTCCTCAAAATGTTGAAAATAGAACTACCCTATGACCCAGCAATTGCACTACTGGGTATTTACCCTAAAGATACAAACATAGTGATCCGAAGGGGCACGTGTACCCGAATGTTTCTAGCAGCAATGTCTACAATAGCCAAACTATGGAAAGAACCTAGATGTCCATCAACAGATGAATGGATAAAGAAGAGGTGGTATATATACACAATGGAATACTATGCAGCCATCAAAAGAAATGAAATCTTGCCATTTGCGACGACGTGGATGGAGCTAGAGCGTATCATGCTTAGTGAAATAAGTCAATCGGAGAAAGACAACTATCATATGATCTCCCTGATATGAGGACATGGAGAAGCAACATGGGGGGGGGTAGGGGGATAGGAGAAGAATAAATGAAACAAGATGGGATTGGGAGGGAGACAAACCATAAATGACTCTTAATCTCACAAAACAAACTGGGGGTTGCTGGGGGGAGGTGGGATTGGGAGAGGGGGAGCGGGCTATGGACATTGGGGAGGGGAGGCGAACCATAAGAGACTATGGACTCTGAAAAACAACCTGAGGGTTTTGAAGGGTCAGGGGTGGGAGGTTGGGGGAACAGGTGGTGGGTAATGTGGAGGGCACGTTTTGCATGGAGCACTGGGTGTTGTGCAAAAAGAATGAATACTGTTACGCTGAAAAAATAAATAAAATGGGAAGACATTTACAAAAAAAAAAATAAAAATAAAAAAAAATAAATTGGCCCTACCATGCAGCAGCCAATTTGAGATCTCCAGCATTTGGTTAAAGGCGAGTGCCAGCCATTCACTCACGCTAGAGTTTGTGTCCATGATGGCTGATTTATGTCCATGGTGGCCTCAAGAGGCTGCGGAGATTTCCCCACGATGGGCCTTGTGAGCTGCTCCAAACAGCAAGGTTTCATTCTGTAGGACAGGGGGAGTCCTTATTGATGGCTCCAGGTCCCCATGTGGAAAGTTTTGATAGCAGCGTCCTCTGTATAGATGACTGGAAAGCCCTCCTCACGTTACCACTGCAGCCTAGGAACATGGCAGGTTCGGTCTGGTGGCTCTGGGGCTAAGGCTCAAGGGGACTGAATTGATATGAATTCTCATGATGATGGGTCACAATGCTGGTTTGTGTCCTGGGAGACATTAGAATATGGCAGTGGCTCAGGGGCCATTCAGGATTCTCCTACCCCGAGGGTTTGACACCGCTCCCAAGAGCAACGTTTCCTTCTGGGGATAGGAGGTGTGCTGTTTTGTGGTTCAGGGATCACATGTTAGACCATATGTTGATATTTGATAACAGGCCTCTGGGGACAGAGGCCTGCAAACCTAAGCTAGTTTTCTGATAGATCCTAGGGGAATGTCAGGTTCAATCATCTGACTCTGGGACCTTGTACCTGGGAGTCTGCCTGGAGGTAGGTTCTCAGGTTGTGTTAGAGTGCGTGTTTTTTGTCCAGAGTGGCCTATGTAATTGGGTCAGCTCAGGGGCCTTGCAGGTTTCTCCTAATCGGTAGGCTTTGGACAATGGAGATGGGCAGAGTTTCCTTGGGAGAGCAGGCACAGTCCTGTGGTGTGGCTCTGGAGGCCCCAACATGGAGGGCAAGTGGGCCAGGGCTTTGGGGACAGAAGTCTGTAAACACAAACTCGGTTTAGGTTTAGGGCCAAGGTGATGGCAGGCCCGATCTGTAGCCCCTGAGGGTAGCTCCATGGGATCAGAAATTAGGCCAAGTGGGAGGTGGCATCTCAGGCTTTTGTCTGTTTATTGTGTGCTTAGGATGGCCATGGAATGTTGGGTTGACCTCGTGGGGCCACTAAAGATTCTCCATCTCTGGGAATTATGCCCAGCTCCCAATAGTTTGGTGTCATTCTGGAAGAAGTTAAGAGTCTTGTTTTCCATCTCAGCGTTCTCCCAAAAACAGGGATTCAAGAGACAGGCTCTGGGTCTGGGTGGCAGGCAAACCCCACCGAGGGTTAGGAAATCATCCTTGGAGTTTGGCACCATGGGCTGGTATTTGGGCTCCTGGTCCAGCTACTGAGTTGGCTTGTTTGAAAATGGGCTCAGGCTGAGGTTTACAATGTGTGTTTGTGCCCAGTGTGGACCTCATGAGGGAGCGTGCAAGGGGCTCCCACACAGAGGGGTGGACCATGCAAGGGGCTCCCACACAGAGCGGTGGACACCCATCCCAACAGAAAGGTTTCCTGCCATTGGGGAGGAGGAGTAGTACTCCGAAGACTGAAAACACAGACTAAGGTTACTTTTACGGTAGATGGCTCAGTAGCCCCAATCTTCAGAGGCTGAGGTGAGATCTCCAGCATCTGAAGTGAGGGCGAGAGCCAGACATTTGTTCCGGCTGAGTTTGTGTCCATGATGGCTGCTGAATGGATCAGTGGCCTCATGAGGCCATGGAGGTTTTCCCAACCTGGGGGTTGTTTGTTGCTTCAAACAGCAAGGTTTCATCCTGAGGGACAGGTGGAATCCTGTTTGATGGCTCAAGTGTCCCCTTATGGAAAGATTTGAGAGCAGGACTCTATTTTTGGATGCCTGGAATCCCCACCTTGAATTTCCATTGGCACGTAGGAATGAGACAGGTTGGATCCTCTGGCTCTGGGGCTAGACACCTCCCAGTTCCCAATAGTTTGGTATCATTCTGGGGGATGTTAGTTTCCTTTTTTTCTGTCTCAGTTGTCCCTAAGAAGAGGGATTCCAAAACAGGACTCTGGGTATGGGAGCCCGGAAAACTCCACTTTGGTTTAGGATTTGGGCCAAGGTGAAGGTAAGTTCAATATGCGGGCACATGTTTCGGCTACCGAGGCCCTTATTTGAATTGGGGGCTCAGGCTATGGGTCACAATGTGTGTTTGTGCCAAGGTTGCCCTCAAGAGCAGGCGTGACCTCATGGGTCATGCAGGTTTCCTCTGCTCTGAGGGTTTTACACCCTTCCCAACAGCAAGTTTTCCTGCCACGGTGAAGGAGGAGTTCTATTTTCTGCATTAGGTTCCTCCATATACTCAGGCATCTGAGATAAGGTCTAGGGACAGATGCCTGAAAACCAAGATTGGGTAGAGATGATGGCCTAGGGCCATGGCAAGTCCATTCTGCTGGAGATGTGGCCAGCTCTCTGGGTTGCTGATGGGAGGCCTTGCCTCAGTCTGTGTCAGAGAGTGCAGTAATACACAGTGCGGCCTATGGTATTGGGGTGTCATGAGGGCTGTGCAGGTTCATCCTCATTGGGGTATTTGGGCAACCCCATAGGGCAGTTTTTTCTTCTGCTTGGCAGGCAGAGTGTTGCGTTGTGGCTCCAAAATTGGTATGCAGATTGTTATTTCTATTGGGAGGACTACTTGATTGTCTACTTCTAATTGTCATAGTTCTCCATGTTTCAGCTCTTGAGTTAGGGTTATATAGGAGTCAAAGTTTAGGTCTTCATAATCTGTGTACTCATAACTTCAGTATCATTGGTGACCCATAATTTTTGCAGTCAAGGAAGGATTATTGGCCCTTCCTTGGTCTCATTGGTCTCATCTATTATATAGAGGATTCATTATGAAGGTAAAGCAATTAAAATTAAAATGGCAGCAGGTAAGATAGTTCATACCGTTTCAAGTTCTTGAGCGTCTATAGTGCTGGTATGTGTTAGTTTAGTAGTTAATATTAATGAAATGATGTAAAGAACAAGAGAGCTGATTGAGAATATGATCATTAATGTATGGTCATGGAAATGTAATAGTTCTTCTATAATAGGGGAGGTTACATCTTGAAGGCCTATTTGGAAAGGATACACCATAGAGATATAAAGGACTTCGACATATAATTTGACTTTGACAAAGTCATGTAATTTTTACTAATATCTTTTTATCAAGAAAGATATGGTGGTTATGATATTGGCTTTAAACCAATTCTAGAGGGTTTAAACCAATTCAATTCCTTCCATTCTTATTTCGGTAATACTTAGGTTGGCTCTTTGATTGTGTGATATGGAGGATGCCATCCATGTAATCATTCAATGTTTGTTGAAGTAAGTTCTCCTATTATCACCTCTTGTTTGGATACAAAGTCTTCTCAGATTATGAAGATTATTAATATTACTGCCGTTAATGAGATAAATTAGCCCATGGAAGACACTGTTTCATGTTGCATAAGCATCTGGATAACTGGAATATCGTCGAGGTATTCCTGATAAGCCTATGAAATGTTGAGGAAAGAATGTTATATTTACTTCTATGAATATAATTGTAAAGTGGATTTTTGCTCAAATATCATTTAGTGTGTAACCTGTGAACAGTGGGAATCAATGGACAAACCCTCTTATGATTAAAAATACCGCCCCCATTGAAATGACATAATGGAATTGTGCTACCACGTAGTATGTGTCATGAAGAACAATATCTAATGATGAGTTTGATAATACAATATCTGTTAAACCACCCACTGGGAATAGAAAAATAAACCCTAGTCTTCATACTATAGCTGGAGATCATTTAATATCCCCTCCATGTAGAGTGGTCAGTCAGCTAAATACATTTACTCCCACTGGAATTGCAATGATTATAGTAGCTGAGGTAAAGTATGCTCGTGAACTGACATCCTTTCCTACTATAAACATGTGGTGGGCTCATAAAATAGATCCTAAGAAACTGATTGATATCACTGCTCAGGCTATTCCAGTGTAGCCGAATTGTTCTTTTTTTTTTTTTTTTTTTTCCCTGAGCAATAGTTTACAACATGTGAGATACTTCCAAATCCTGGTAGAATTAGAATATCTACTTTGGGATGTCCAAAAAATCAGAATAAGTGTTGATAGAGAATAGGGTCTCCTCCTCCAGCTGGGTCAAAGAAGGTAGTCGTTAGATTTCAGTCTGTGAGTAGTTTGGTAATACTGGCTTCTAGAACTGGTGATCATAAGAGTAGAAGTATAACTGTGATCAGGACAGATCATACGAATAGAGGAGTTTGATATTGTGATATTGCAGAGAAGTTTATGTTGATAATGATAGTAATAAAGTTAATGGTTCCTAGGATGGATGAGAAACTTGCCAGGTGTAGGGAGAAGATTATTGTGTCTACGGATGCTCCTGCATGTGTTAAATTTCCTGCTAGAGGAGGGTACAAAGTTCATCCTGTTCCTGCACCTGCTTCTAACATGGAAGAAGTTAGAAAGAGATGAAAGGAGGAGGGCAGAAGTCAAAAGCTTATATTATTTATTCGTGGAATTGCTATGTTGGGTGTGCCAATTATTAAGGGTACTAATCATTTTCTAAATCCTCTAATCATAATTGGCATTACTATAAAGAAAATTATTACAAATGCATAGGCACTTACAATTACGTTGTAGATTTGGTCATCTCCTATTAGAACACTTGGTTGGCCCAATTCAGCACAGATTAATAGGCTAAGAGCAGTGCCTACCATTCTGGCTCATGCACCAAATAAAGGGTCTTTATGATTTGTGGAGAATAAACATCACTTTATGAACATAGGTAAAATGGCCAATAAAGGCATTAGACTGTAAATTGAAGAATGGGGGGTTGAGTCCTCTTCTTACCAAGCTCTGTGGTGAAATATTACATTGAATTGCAAATTCAAAGAATCAGCTTCAACCCTGCTGGGGCTTCTCTCACCTTTTTTTTTTTTTTCTTCGAAGCAGGAGAAGTAGACTGAAGCCAGTTGACTAGGGTATTTATCTGCTAACTAAAGTATCATGGGATGATAGCCCACCAGTCTAGAAAGGCTTTAGCTTAATTAAAGTGATTTGTGTTCAGTAGATGTGAGATATACTCTTGCATTCCTTAAGGTGAGATGCAGGAGTTAAGTGAATGACACGTACTTAGGGCTTTGAAGGCACTTGGTGTTTTTAACCTAAGCTGCTAGAACTGTGTTAGTATTATTGGGGTTAATGGAAGTAATATGGTCGAAGTTACAATTAGTGAGGATAAAAGAATTACGTTTTTTTGTGTGTTTTCAAATTGCCATTTTATTTTTATGGTGTTTATTGAGGGGAATATAGTTAGTGCTGTTGCGTGTGTTAACCGCATATAAAAGTATAGGTTTAGTGGGGCTCTAATTGCTATAAATGTTCATATAAAAATTATATTTTTTTTTGTGAGTTCATGGATGATTATTCATTTAGGGATGAATCCTGAGAGGGGAGGTAGGCCTCCTAGTGATAATAGGATTGTTAGGATTAGTGAGGTAATTAGTGGGAGTTTGTTTCATATATGACATAGTGATAGTGTGGTTGTAGATGAACTGAGTGTGAACAGTATGAATGTTCCAAGTGTTATTGTAATGTAGATGATGAGGTTTAATATTATTATGGTAGGGTTATATGGTGTTACAGCAATCATTCATCCTGTGTGGGCGATTAATGAGTATGCTAGGATTTTTTGTAGTTGTGTTTGGTTAAGACCTCCTCAGCCTCCCGCTAAAATGGATATAATAACTATGGCTACAAATAAGTTTTGATTTATAAATGGAAAGATTTGGTATAGGACCAATAAGGGGGAGATTTTTTGTCAGGTTAGAAGAATTATTCCTGATGATAGTGTGATTCCTTGGGTTACTTCAGGTACTCAGAAGTGGAAGGGTGATAGTCCTAATTTTATTGCCAGAGCTACTGTTATTATGTTTGATGCGATTGGGTTAGGGGTATTTAGTATTGTTCATTGGCCTGTCAATAGTAGGTTAATAATAATCCCTAATATTATGAATATGGATGCAGTGGCTTTGGTAAGGAAATATTTTGTTGATGCTTCTATGGCTCATGGATTGATTTTTTAATTAAAATGGGGATAATAGCTAGTATATCTATTTTGAATCCAATTCAGATTGTCAGTCAGTGAGAGCTTTTTAGTACTATAATGTTTCCTGAAATGACAGTTGATATAATGATAGTAAGGATGGGGGGTTTAATTAGTATGGAAAGGGGATAAACCAACATTTTCGGGGTATGGGCCCAATAGCTTATTTAGCTGACCTTACTGTAGAATTTGATGTGAGTTCGGTAGCACAAAAATTTTTGAGTTCTTAGGATTAGGTTCAATTCCTATAATTCTAGAAATGAGAGGGCTCGAACCTCTATAATCAAAGTAACTCTTTGGTCAGACATATTTCTTATGTGTGGGGAGGAATACTTGCTGTTATAATGGGTAAGGCTACATGTCATATGCATAGGGCTAGTGTCAGGGGGAGAAAGTTTTTTCATAATAAATATATGAGTTGATCATAACGGAATTGTTAATAGGATGCTTGAATTCATAGGAAGGAAGTTGTTAGTAGAAGTGTTTTTATGGTAAAATTGATGGAGTATAGTTCCGGTAAGTATGGGTGTGGAATGCACCAAAACCAGGATAGTTATAAGGATATTAGTTATAATGATGTTGGCATATTCAGCTAGGAAAAATAGGATGAATGTTTCGGCTGCCTATTTGACGTTGAATCTGGAGACTAATTCTGATTCTCCTTCTGTTAGGTCAAATGGGGCGCAGTTTGTTTCTGCTGGGGTTGAGATAAATCATATTATAGATAAGGGCCATGCGGGGAGGATTAGTCATAGGTGTTCTTGTGTAGTAATAAGTGTGGATAGGGTAAAAGAGCCATTTATTAATAGTACTGATAAGAGGATAATGACTAGTGTGACTTCGTAGGAAATTGTTTGGGCTACAGCTCAAAGGGCCCCAATTAGGGCATATTTTGATTTTGAGGCTCATCTGGACCATAAAATAGAGTAAACAGGTAGGCTTGATATTGCTAGTATGAATAGGATTCCTGGGTTTATATTGATGAGAGGGTAAGGTATTTGTAATGGGGTTCATATGTTTAGTTTTAGGGCTAGGATAGTGATAGATGATGGTAGGGGTTGTAAAGGTTCTTTAGTGAGTAGTTTTATGGCATCTGCAACTGCTTGCAAGGGTCCATAGGATCCTACAATGTTCGGGCCTTTACGGAGTTGTATATACCCTAGGATTTTTCACTCCACTAATGTTAGAAAGGCTACAGCAAGTAGGATAGGTGCAATTAGTGAAATGACATTAATTATAAACATAATGTTAGGAAGGAGATTTGAACCTCTGAGAATAAAAGTTTAAGTTTCACCCAGTTACTGGGCTCTGCCACCCTTACAACCCCTATCTCTAGGGCTATGAAATGAAGGTGGACTCCTTAGATTAAGATTATATCCTCTATTAGTCCTAAGGCACTCCAATAGAATAGGCCTTAATTCTTTTGTCCTTTCGTACTGGGAGAAGTTGTTGTAATAGTTAGAAACTGACCTGGATTGCTCCCGTCGGAACTCAGATCACGTAGTACTTTAATTGTTGAACAAACAAATCTTTAATAGCTGCTGCACCATTGGGATGTCCTGATCCAACATCGTGGTCATAAACCCTATTGTTGATATGGACTCTCATATAGGATTGTGCTGTTACCCTTAGGGTACCTTGTTCCATTGATCAAATTTCTTGGATCAATAAATGGTACTATATTTTGACTGGTTTGTCTATATTTGCATCACTCCAAGGTTACTTTATTCTCTGAGGTCACCCCAACCTAAGTTGTTAATCCATTAATAATATTGTGTTATGCCTAACTGGTGATTAAATAGACTTATTATAGACTAGTTAATTGAAGCTCCATAGAGTCTACTCGTCTTGTTAGTTTATTCCCGCCTCTTCACAGGAAGATCATTTTCACTGATTGGAAGTAAGAGACAGTTAAACCCTCGTGTGGCCATTCATACAAGTCCTTACTTAGAGAACAAAGGATTATGCTACCTTTGCATGGTCAGGATACCGTGGCCGTTTAACTAGTGCCACTGGGCAGGCAGTGCCTCTAATACTGGGCATGCTGGAGGTGACATTTTTGGTAAACAGGCGGGGTTTGTGTTTGATGAGTTCCTTTTACTTCTTTTACTCTCTCCTTGTTTCATAGCTGTGTTGGGCCAACAATTGATTGGTTGAGTGTTTTATTATTAGTTTATTTTTATCATGTTGTTAACTATCAGTGGGTATTTGTTGACTGTTATAAACTTATGCAAGGAGAAATGCTTCTTGTTACTCATACTAGCATTATTGCTTCTATTATTAAATAGATTAGCCCAGTGGTAGTTGGGAGTTGGTTTAAGATTTTTGGAATCAGAGGGTTGGGTTGTTGAGCTTGAACACATTCTTAATTGGTGCCTGCTCTTAGGCTTACTATGGTTTTATTTAACTTTACTCTCTAAGTAAGGTTGTATCCTTATCCTAAAAATCTGTACCTTTTTGGATTATATTTTAAATTTACATTATAATTTTGGGATTTGTTGGGTAGATTTAAAGTTGAACAGGGATTCTATTCTGGGCAACAAGCTATCACCAGGATCATTAGCCTTTTCACCTTTACCTATAAATCTTCTCACTATTTTGCAAAATAGGTGTGTTTATCCCTGTGGTTTGTTCATAGGTAGCTCATCTGGATTTGGGGGAGTTAGCTTAAGATCTCTTCACTAAATCATTCTAGCTAGCTCATTATGCAAAAGGTATAAGGGGCGATCTTTTCTGTTTATTACTTTAAAATTTCTTTCATCATTCCCTTATGGTACTTTCTCTATAGCTCCAAGTAAAATTTCTATCTCCTATACATTAATGATGTAATTGAATGCTTTGATTAGAGGCTTATTGTAGTAGTTGAGTTAGTGGTTGATTGGGCTAGGTTTGGTTCAATGTGGTCATTGGTGTGTGAAATCTTCTGGGTGTAAGCCAGATGCTTTAATTAAGCTACACTTTGATTTATCCAAGCACATGTTCCGTTATGTTTACCTTGTTATGACTTATCTCTTCTTGAGTTGGTTTAGTCTGTATTATGTAGTGTTTGGGTGAATTGCTTGAGGAGGGTGATGGGCAGTGTGTGCATGCTTCATGGCCCTATTCAATTAAGCTCTCTATTCCTAATTGACTACTAAATCCACCTTTAGTTTTGGTTTCCATAAAAAATTTTGTGAGCATATTCTTGATTAGAAAATTCAGCCCAGAGGCGCCTGGGTGGCTCAGTGGGTTAAAGCCTTGGCCTTCAGCTCAGGTCATGGGATTCAGCCCAATGTCCTGGGATTGAGCCCCACATTGGGCTCTCTGCTCGGCAGGGAGCCTGCCTCCCCCTCTCTCTGTGCCTGCCTCTCGGCCTACTTGTGATTTCTGTCTGTCAAATAAATAAAATCTTTAAAAAAAATTCAGCCCATTTCTTCCCACTTCATGGCTTACACCTTGACCTAACTTTTTATGTGTAATTATTATGATTACTTTTCTTCCTTTTGAGGGTTTGCTGAAGATGGTGGTATATAGATTGACTTAGCTTGAAGTGGTGAGGTTTATCGGTGTTTACCCATTATAGAACAGGCTCCTCTAGAGGGATGTTAAGCACCGCCAAGTCCTTTGAGTTTTAAGCTGTTGCTAGTAGTTCTCAGGCAGATAATTTTGTTGTACAAATTATTTATGTTTAAGGCTGAGTGGAGTGGGGTATCTAATACCAGTTTGGGTTTCAGCTATTGTGTGGTCGGAAATAACAAAGTCACTTTCATGGTATATTTTATGTTAATAGTAGCTTTTAATGGACTGGTTAAATTTTAACTTTAGTGTGATGTAGTACTTAACATGTTTTAGGCTGTGTGCCTATTAATTTGGGTTAATCGTATGATCACGGTGGCTGGCATGAAATTTACCAACTCTTAATGTTAGCATGACTTAGTCAAACTTTCGTTCATGGCTTAATTTTTGTCACTGCTGTATCCCGTGGGGGTGTGGTTGAGCAAGTTGTTATGAGCTACTTATTTAGTGTGCTTGATACCTGCTCCTTTTAATCAGTTTGGGGCTTCAGAGGCATTTTCACTGGGAAGTGGAGACTTGCATGTGTAATTCTGTTAATAATCAATAGGAAGGCTAGGACCAAACCTTCACGTTTATGGAGTCTTATGACTCTTCTAAGCATTTTCAGTGCCTTTCCTTATTTAGTTAATGTATTTAGGCACAGTAATTTAATTATTAGTATTAAATGTAAGTTGCTAGTATTATTAAATTAGAGGTGGGGTACTACATCTATAGATAGCTTTCTTGAATAGATTATTCTGGATAAATTAGCAATAGAGATTAATACATGGAGTATCACTATAAGTGGCTTCTTATATATGTTGCATGTGCTTAGTTCTGTTTTTGGAGTTTGGAAGGACAATTTTAAGTGTTTGTGTACTTTTGAAGTTATGGAGAGGATAAAGGGGGTTTGATTTAGCTAGTTTCTATCTGTTGAATATGCGTATATGTGTAACTGTGTACGTGTGTATGTCCTGTAACTATTGACTGAATTGCACCTTATGGTTGTGCAATGTGGATAAAGGATGATGTTAAGCACAGCTACAAGTTATTTGAATGCAACGAGGCTTTTACAGCCATAGTGATACCAGCCCCACCCCAAAAAAAAATTTTAAAAAGTACCAAATGCATGACACCACAGTTATGTGTGATCATAGGCTGATTAGTCATTAATCCATCGAGATGTCTCATTTGAAGGGTTAGTAGGACTGGATTGAGGACTGTCATGGCCCTGAAGTAAGAATCAGATACCAGTATCGTTTCACTGTAGAAACCCCCACATTCGATGGGCCTGGAGTGAGAAGAGGTACACATCATGCAAGGATTGATGTTTTCTTGAGGCCTAGTGATCAAGCTCATGGTCAAGGTGAGGTGCACATATGTAAAATCAATCATAGTATGTACATGCTTATATGCATGGAGCAAACCATGAGTCACGATACACATGGGGTGGGGAAAATACATACTGGGGAAGCACAGTAGGTTTTTAAATATATGAATTGAAATAATGGGATGAGGAAATCGGGGAGTAGTTTAGTTAGAATGTTAGCTTTGGGTACTGATGGTGGGGCTATTACTTCTTCCTTGAGTCTCAGGGAGACGGAGTTCTCCATTTTTGGTTTACAAGACCAAAGTAATTGATATACTACAAAGACTCTTCATTTTAATAAGTTCTTCTCGATAATGCTGATAGTTGTTATTAGAATTAGGAGGACTGTGGAGTAAAAGATAAAGGCTAATTGACCAATGGTGATGAAGGGGTGTTCTACTGGTTGACCACCAATTCATATTATAAGGAGATCAGCTACTAGTAATCAAAATAGGCATTGGCTTAGTGGAAGGAATATCAGACCTCATTGTTTTGAAGTATGTAATACTGGAATAATGGCTAGGATTAGAATGGAGAAGACTAGGGCTAGTATTCCTCCTAGTTTATTCAGAATGGATTGTAGGATTGCATATGCGAATAGGAAATATCATTCGGGTTTGATATGGGGTGGTGTGTTAAGTGGGTTGGCAGAGAAGTAGTTGTCAGGGTCCCCTAGTAGGTCGGGTGAGAATAGTACTAGTATTATGAGTCATATGATTAGGAATAGGGCACCTAGGATGTCTTTAAATGTGTAGTCTGGGTGGAATGGAATTTTGTCCGAATCAGATGGGATTCCAGAAGGATTGTTAGATCCTGTTTAATGAAGAAATAGCAGATGAATTGCTGCTAGTGCTGAGATGATGAATGGGAGGATAAAGTGGAAGGCAAAGAATCATGTTAAGGTGGCTTTGTCTACTGAAAAACCTCCTCAGATTCACTCTACAAGGTTGGATCCAATGTATGGGATGACTGATAGTTGGTAATTATGGTTGAGCCTCAAAAGGCATTGGTCCTCGTGGTAAAACGTAACCTATGAATGCTGTTTCTATAACTGCAAATAGTAGGATAATGCCGATGTTTCATGTTTTGGGGAATATATAAGATCTGTAGTATAGGCCTCATCCTACATGTGGGAATAGGCAGATGAAGAATATGGAGCTCTGTTGGCATGTATATATCCGATGATTCAGCCATAATTGGCATCTCGACGGATGTGTGTAACTGATGAGAAGGCTGTGGTTGCGCCTGATGTGTAGTGTATAGCTAAGAATAAACCTGTAAGGATTTCAAGGATTAGGCAAATTCTGAGAAGGGAGCCAAAATTTCATGATGCTGAGATGTTTGATGGTGCGGGTAGGTCGATAAATGAGTTGTTGATAATTCTGGTTAGTGGGTGGTTCTTTTGAATGTTAGTCATTAGTGTTCTTATAGTTGAAATACACGGATTTTTTTGTGTTACCAGTCATGGTTAGATTCCATGTAGGAATAATGATCACATACAGTGTATTGATTTTAAGTATTATTTTTGTAGTTAGTTTGAGGACAGAATCTGAAAACAAGAGCTTGTGTAATTTTTAGGGCCTAGGGCAGGGCAACCCCAAAATGAAGAGGCTGAGGTGATAATCCCGTCATCTGAATAAGGGCAAGAGTCAGATGTTCACTCAGGCTCAAGTGTGTGTCCTTTATGGCTGCCTAATGCAGCGGTGGTGTCATGATGCCATGGAGGTTTTCCCAATCTGGGGTTTGTGCGCAGCTCCAAAAATCAAGGTTTCCTTCTGCAGGACAGGAGGCATCTGCTTGATGGCTCATAGGTCCCCAATATAGAAGAATCTAGAGCAGGGCTCTGGATGCCTGGAAACCCCACCATAGGAATCTATGGATATGGGACGTTCAATCTGCTGGCTCTGGTGTGAGCTACACAGGGGGCTGAGTGGAAATGGAGTCTCATACTAATGGGTCATAATGCGGCTCAGTGGACAATCAGGATTCTCCTACCCAGAGATTTTGACACCACTCTAAAGAGCAAGGTTTCCTTCTGGGACCGGAGGTTTACTGTTTTGGGCGTCAAGGACCCTCGCCCCCAATGTTGGTATTCGAGACCAGGGCTCTGGGGACAGATGCCTGAAAACCACAGGTAGTGTTCAGATTAGAGCCTAGGGGCATGTCAGGTTCAATATTAGTCTTGGGTGGCCATATACCTTGGTGTCTGACTGCAGGTCCATCCACAGGGTGTGTCAGACTGCTTATTTTTATCCAGGGCTGTCTATGAAACTGGGTGGCTTGGGGCCTTGCAGATTTCTCCTAATCTGGAGGGTTTTGGCAATTTTAAAGGGCACATTTTCCTTAGGGACTGAAGGCACAGTCCTATAGTGTGGCTCCAGATGCTCCATCCTGGAGTGTATGCAGGTCAGACCTCTGGGTACAGAAGTCTAAAAAGACAAAATCGTGTTAGGGTTAGGACTGAAGGTATGGCATTCCTGATCTGCCGACCCTGAGGGAGCTCCACGGGATCTGAAATTAGGGTGATTGGGAGGTGGTAGCTCAGGCTTTTTTCTCTGGATTTTGTGTCTAGGGTGGCCATGGAATGTAGGGGTGACCTTATCGGGCATGGAAGTTTCTCCCTTTGGGGGGATTTTGCGTGGCTCCCAATAGTTTGGTGTCACTGTGGGGGAAGGGAGGAGTCCTGTTTGTCTCCCGGGGATCCTCCAAAAAGAGGGATTCCGGATCATGTCTCTGTGAACAGGTGCCTGGAAAACCCTTGCTTACGTTCATATTTGGGCCTATGGGCATGGCAAGTCCAATATGCGGGCTCTTGGTCCAGTTACTGAGGGGCCTGATTTAAAAATGTGGCTTAGGCTGAGTGTCACAACGCGTGTTTGTGCCCAAGGTGGCCTCACTTGTGGGCTTAGCCTCATGGGCCCTGTAGGTTTCACCAACTCGGAGGGTTTGACACCCATCCCAGCAGCAAGCTTTCTTGCCATGGGGAAGGAGTTCTGTTTTGTGCATTAGGTTCCCCCATATGCAGGGTTTTTGAGATAAGGTCTGGCGACAGATGCCTGAAAACCTTAGCTAGGGTTCAGATTATGGCATACGGGCATGTCAGGTTCAATCTTCTGCCTCTGGGGCCATCTACCTGGGTGTCTGACTGGAGGACATTTCTCAGAGTGTGTCAGAGGGCACATTTTTGTCCAGGGTCGCCTATTAAATTGGGGTGGCCTCTGGGGCCTTGCAGGTTTCTCCTAATCTGGAGTGTTTGGGAAACTATAAAGGGCACAGTTTCCATCGGGAGGGCAAGCACAGTCTTGTGGTGTCGCTCTGGAGGCTGGAGTCTGGAGGGTGTGTGGGACAGGGCTCTGAGGACAGAAATCTAAAAATACAAACTCGGGTTAGACTTAGGGCCAAGGGTTTGGCATGCCTGATCTGCAGACCCCGAGAGGAGCTCCTTGGGATCTGAAATTAGGGTGAATGTGAGGCGGTACCTCAGGGTTTTGTCTATGGATTGTGAGTTTAAGTTGGCCACAGAATGTGTGGGAGCCTCATGGGGCCATGGATGTTTCTCCCTCTCCAGGGATTTTGCCCAGGTCCCAGTAGTTTACTCTGATACTGGGGGAAGGGAGGAGTCATGTTTTCTGTCTCAGGGGTCCCCCAAAAAGAGGAATTCCAGAGCAAGGCTCTGGGTATGGGCACCTGAAAAACGTCACCAAGGGTTAGAATTTGTGCCTAGGGGCATGACAAGCCTGATATGCGTGATCCTGGTCCAGCTACCGAGGGGCCTTATTTGAAAAGTGCTAAGGCTGAGGGTCAAAATGCATCTTTGTGCCCAGGGTGATCCTTAAGAGTGGGCGTGGCCTCATAGGCCCTGCAGGTTTCGCCAACTCTGAGGGTTTGACACCCTTCCAAACAACAAGGTTTCCTGCCATGCAGAAGGAAGAGTTCTGTTTTGTGCACTGGGTTCCTGCCTATGCAGGAATTTGAGATAAGGTCTGGGAACAGATGCCAGAAGACCAAGGTTGGATAGAGATGTGGGCCCAGGGCCATGGCTGGATATGCAGCTAGCTCCCTGGGTGACTGACAGGAGGTCTATACTCAGGCTGTGTCAGACAGCATTAGTGCATAGGATGGCCTATGAAATTGGGGTGCTGTCAAGGGCTGTGCAGGTTTATCCTCATTTAGGGCTTTTGGGCAGCCACATAGGGCTCTTTCTCCTTCTGGTGGACAGACAGAGAGCTGTGTTGTGACTCCAGAATTCCCAATCTGGAGTGCTTGCGTGCAATGACTATAAGGATGGAAGTCTGAAAACACAAGCTCTGGTGTGGTTTAAGGCCTAGGGCAAGATAAACCCAATCTGCAGAGGCTGAATTGAGATCTCCAGCATCTGAAGTAAGGGCAAGTGTCAGACGTTCACTCAGACTGGTCCATGATGACCACCTAATGGAGGTGCGAACTCATGAGGTCATGGAGGTTTTCCCATCTGGAAATCCCATCTGGGGATTGTGAGCTGTAGAAACTGCAAGGTTTCCTTCTGTGGGACATAGGGAGTCCTTTTTGATGGCTGAAGGGACGTCCATACAGAAACATTGGAGAGCAGGGTTCTATGTATGGGTGCCTGGAAACCCCACTTGGCATTCCCATTGTCACCTAGGAATAAGCAGGTTCGATCTGCTGACCCTGTGGAGTGCTACTCAGTGTGCTGAGTTGAAATGAAGTTTCATGATGATGGGTCAGAATGTGGGTTTGTGTCCAGGGAGAATTTGGAATTTTGTAGGGGCTCAGGGGCTATGAAGGATTCTCCTACCCTGATGCTTTTACACAGCTCCAAATAGCAAGGTTCCCTTTTGGGGACAGAAGGTGTTCTCTTGTGTCCCTCAGGGACCGCTTGTATGTTGGATTCAAGACCAGGCCTTGGGGCGCCTGGGTGGCTCAGTGGATTAAGCCGCTGCCTTCGGCTTAGGTCATGATCTCGGGGTCCTGGGATCGAGCCCCTCATCGGGCTCTCTGCTCCGCAGGGAGCCTGCTTCCCTTCCTCTCTCTCTGCCTGCCTCTCTGCCTACTTGTGATCTCTCTCTCTGTCAAATGAATAAATAAAATCTTAAAAAAAAAAAAAAAGACCAGGCCTCTGGGGACCCATACCCTAGGACCTAAACCTAACCCCAGCTTTTGCTTTCCAACTTCTGTCCTCACACTCCTGCCCCACAAGCACTCCAGATTAGGAATTCTGGAGCCACAATCCAGAACTCTGCCTCCTCACCAGAAGGAAAAACTACTCTATGGGGCTGTGTGTGGACAGTCTTACAGACTAACTTTTATAGAGGTAGTTTAGCCGAGCTATATACAGCTGGCCAATGAGTTTGCAATACACAGGGAAAAAACTGCATGGTAAGATAGAAGGCCCTGTATCCTGCAGGTGGAACCTGCTGTGGCCGAGGCCATCATCTCTACCCAAAATATGTATTCAGGCATCTGTCTCCAGACCTTACCTCAAATCCGTGCCTATGAGGGAACGTGAAGAAGAAAAGAGTACACCTCCTTCCACTTGGCAGGAAACCTGGCTATTGGGATGGGTGTCCAACCCTCAGAGTGGGAGCCAGCTGCATGGCCCATGAGACCATGCCCACTCAGGAGTACCACCCTGGGCACAAACAGTCATTTTGACCCTCAGCCTGTGTCCACTTTCAAGCAACCCCCCTTGAGAACTGGACCACAGATTCTCAGAACGGGCTTGCCATGCCCCTAGGCCCAAATCCTAAACCTCGTTGGGGTTATCCAGGCCCCGGACCCAGAAGCCTTCTCTGGAGGGTCACATGAGATGGAAAACAGCACTCTTTCCTTCCCCCAGAAAAATTCCAAACTCTTGGGAGCTGGGTAGAATCCCCAGAGAGGAAGAATCTCCCATGGCTCTATGAGGCCAACCTTTTATTCTGTGGCCATCTGAGACACACAATCCAGAAAAAAAGCCTGTGTTACCGCCTTCCACCTGCCTGAATTTCAAATCCCGAGGAGCTTCCCTCAGGTTCTGCAGATCGGGCCTGCCATCACCTCGCCCCTAACCCTCACTCGAGTTTGTGTTTGCAGACTTTTGTCCCCAAAGCCCTGGCCCACATGCCCTCCAGGATGGGGCCTCCGGAGCCACACCACACCAATGGTCCTGACCTCCCGAAGGAAACTGCTGTCATAGTTGCCCAAACCCTCCAGATTAGAAGAAACCAGCAAGACCCCTGAGCCCACCCCAATTTCATAGGCCACTCTGGACAAAAATGTACGGTCTGACACACTCAAGCACATACGTCCAGGCAGACACGCAGGTCAATGTACCTGTGTCAAAGGATTGAACCTGACATGGCACTAGGACTTCATCGGAGCTCTACCTTAGGTTTTCAGACATCTGTTCCCAGAGGCCTATTCTTGAATACAAACATATGGTCCAACATATGGTCCCTGAGCCTCCCAATAGAACCTCTCCTGTCCCCAGAAGGAAACCTCGCTCTTGGGATCTGGGTCCAACCATCAGGGTAGGAGAATCCTGCATGACCCCTGAGCTACTGCCACATTCTAAAGGCTCCCTGGACACCAACCAGCATTGTAACCCGTCAGCCCGAGAACCCTTGTCAACTCAGCCCCCTTTGAACTTTGCCCCAGAGTCAGCAGATTGAACCTACCTTGTTCCTCGGCTGCAATGGTAACGTGAGGTGGGCTGTCCACCATTCATGTGGAGAGCTCTGCTACCAATCTTTTCATATGGGGGAACTTGGAGCCCTCTAAGCGGACTCACCCTGTCCCACAGAAGGCCAAGCTGCTATTTGGAGCAGCTCACAAGCCCCAGCGTGGGGAAAGATCCATGGCCTCTTGAGGCCACCCCTCCACTCGTCGGCCATCTTGGACACAAACTCCAGCATGATCAAACACCAGACACTTGCCCTTACTCATATGCTGGAAATCTCGAATCAGACGCTGCACATTGGAACTGCCATGTGCTCGGCACTGAACTGAACCATAGCTTGTGTTGTCAGACTCCATCCTCACACTCCCAGCCTGCAAGCCCTCCAGATTGGGAATTCTGGAGTCACAACGAAGCCTTCTTCTTGCCCACCAGAAAGAAGTGACCTATGGTTCTGCCCAGCTACCCCACGTGAGTATCAACCTGCTCAGCCCTCGATGGTGTAAAGTCCTACTTAGTCAGAGCTAGCCATTTTGTTGTTTATGCAGTAAACTTAGATTGACCTTATGTATTAAGCTTAAATTGACCCTGCCCTCCCAGAGGAACTTACTTGCAAAGCCCAGATGCAATGGTGGGTCAGAGTAGGTAGAGACATCTAATCAGTTTGGCACACATATATCTACTAGGGTGAATTTTAATTCAGTTGGCTGCCCATGTGTGACCTAACATGACTGTGCAGTTTTTTCTGTGTATTGCAATCTCATTGGCCACCAGTGTATAGCTCAGCTATACTACCTCTATAAAAGCTAGTCTGTGAGGCTGAGAGGGGTCGCCTCTTTGCAAGAGATGGTCCTGACCAATCAGTTTGATTCTCCATGCTTGGCACGAAATAAAGCTTTGCTTGACCTTTGCTTTGTATTAGTCTCCCTCCTTGATTATGGACCCTAACATTGGGGGCTCATCCAAAAATAAACAACGAGAACTGAGCAAGCATCTGAATTTCTGAGAAAGCCTCTGGATGTAAGAACTTGGGATCCTGTCTGTCTGTTTGTGGAGCTCCAGGGTATAGCCCCCCGGGGAGAAGCTGGACGCAGCCATGCTCCCCAGGGCTGGAGTGGATGTGGGGATGCTCCATCCCTCCACTGGTAAATTAATGGGGGGTTTGAGTCCCCCTAGGCGGTCGTGAGGTTTGAGACCCCCTGGGGGGACAGGAGGTTTGAGTCCCCCTGGGCGATCAAAAGATCAAGAAAGTCCCCACCTGTAGGCCTTAAGGACTACTAGACCTGCGGTTGTCTTTGTTTTGTCCTTTTGCTGTCTGCTGTGCTGTTTGTTGTGTTTACAGGGAACCAAGAGGAATCCCCACCAGCAGCAGGCTCTGGATGAGGATCACTGGGCCTGCAGTTGTCTTTGTCTCATCTTTTGTTGTCTGTTGTGTTGTTTACTGTGTTTGGAGAAATGTGGCAAGCGGGTGTAAGGGACCTGTGACACCCCTAAATCTTGTTCTCCAGCATTTCAAGGATTTTCAAGGTAGTCATCCAGTCAGGTGACAAGGTTTACCCAGGAAAACTAAAAACACTGTGCCAAATAGAGTGACCCACTTTATCAACTAGGTGGCCGCTGAAAGGAATGTTTGCCTTGGTTCAGATCTACAGTACCCAGAGTGAGGTCTTCGATCTCCATTGAGACCAAATATGGTACATCATGACCTGGTGAAGTCTGATAGAAGAGCCACCATCATGACTCAAGTCTTACCTTCCCCTTCCTAACAAAACCATCTCTCTCCCTCTAAGGCAGGTCAGATCGCCAAAACCAGAATGGAAAGATGAGGGGTAACCAGGGAAGAAGACCGTTCTACCTTCATTGGATGTGGAGGTTGTAGAATTCTACCCCTTTATCTGTCCCCCAAACCTGACTTTTGGTTCCGAGACAGCCTTACCACTCCACCTCATACGCGGTCAGCGTCCACCTATGGGAATACCAAGCAGAAAGACCGCCCTGATCCTTCCCCTTTCCCCTACCAACCTCTTCCTCCCTTTACCACGCTGATGCTGCCTCTCTGTGAGCTTGTTCCACTGGACTGGAGAGGGCGCCCCCACCTAACCTATATCCCTTCCTCTTCTTCTGATATGTATAACTGGAAGGCCTAACACAAACCCTTTTCTGTCCACATTCAGGATTTAATTAGTCTCTTGGAGACTGTCTTTCTTACCCAGCAGCCCACCCAGATGGATATTCAACAGCTCTTTATGGCTCTCCTAAACACGGAAGAGAGGAATCACATCATTTGAGAAACCCATAAGGTGATAAGTGAGAGACTTGGCGGGGACCTTGATCCCCAGCAGAAGGATGACTATTGCCCAAGGGAACACCCCTGACTGGGGACCAAATTCCATTGAAGGTAAGGAGAGCCTACTCTTCTACCACCAGGCCCTAATATGAGGTCTCCCTGAAGCTGCAAGGAGACCCATAAATTTATCTAAAATTAGTATGTTGAATCAAGGTAAGGATGAGTCTCCAGGAGCTTTCCTAGAAAGGCTTATTGAAGCCTATAAAATGTATAGCCTGATCGAACCTGAGGCACCTGAAAATCAGAGGGCAATGAATCTTGCTTTTGCCAGTTAGTCAGCCCCAGATTTAAGGAGGAAACTTCAGAAAATTGAAGGATTTGAAGGGAAGAATCTGACTGAGTTAGTGGGAATAACAGAAAAGGAGTTTAAAGGGGGGGGGAGACAAGATGTCAGGGAAATAAGAGGAGATGCTGTTTCAACCTGTACCCTAAAGTAAGATGATTACCTAACAAAGAACACCCATGAAATCAGCCTGAGATCAGAATTACACACGTCTGGATCTCACAGGGGCAGAAGACGCCAATGGGCAGGTAAAGTGGAGTGGGAACGTCAAACTGATATTGGAAGATAAACAAAAGAGGAGGGAGCCACCAGAGGCAACCCACTGGAAAGTAATATTCCAAAACAAGAGTGCCTTGCATTTGGAGACCAGCATTAACTTGGAGTCTGGTTGAAAGCACTCAAAAAGAGTAAAGGATCATGGGGGGGTGGGGATTGTGGGAATGGGGGCGGTTAGGGAGAGGTGCTTAAGTCCCCAGACCCAGGACAGCCACTCCTGGCACTGAGCCAGAAAGAATGCAGCAGAGAAACCAGGTCTTGGTTCCTGAGCCACCAGCATGCATGAGAACACATGGGGTCCAGCTCCCATGAGGGGCTGGAGCCTCGCCAGATGGCAGAAGCACAGACATTTTGCATTCCCCACACAATCGTCGTGCCATGCTATCAGAGTCTGATTCACGCCCAGTGCCCTCCCTTGAGAGAGGTGCACAGAGACTCCAGCCGGGCACTCTAGGACTCCGAAAGACCAGGCACTCCCAGTCCTGGCCCAGCAGGAAAATTTCAGTGTGCGATCACTGCTTGGAACCTCTCTGGCAGTCTGGAGCTGCCCAGAAATCTGCCGCTGTTGTGGTTTTGGGTGCAAGCAGAAGTTCCTGTGTCCCCAGGAACCGTGACTTGGAACGTGTTCTCCCAGCAGCAAAGAGGGAACTTAAGTGCTCTGCAGCACCCAAAGGGGAACAGACTGAGGCTTCTCTCTGAGAGGGAGTTCTGGGTGCAGTTTGCTTTCCTCTAAACCTCCAAAAACTATCAAAAGCTGTCAAGGCGAGAGAGAAAAAAAAATCCAGAAAACAAAAGCCTGAAAAACCGATTTCGTCAAAGCCTACCCCCTTGAGTGGGGCGGGAGGACTTAACTCATGGAATATTGCCTGAAAACCCACGTGGCAGGCCCCTCCCCCAGAAAGCCAACCAGGGGAAAAAATAAAGATGACAAGAGAATAACGACCACTATTTCATAGATACAACTTTTATTTTTAATTCATTCCCACTATTTTCATTCATTTTTATTCATTTTTATATAGATAACTTTAAGCTATTTACCATCACAGTGAGATGTCCAGTGCATCAAATTCCATAATAACATTTTAACCTGAATATTTTGATACATATACCAGTGTTTTTCTTTTGCTTTTCTATTTTTTTTTAATTTTTGTTTTGTTACATTTAGTTTATTCTTTTTTATTTTAATTTTTTAACATTCATATAGTTAAACTTCAAGGTAATATCCTTTCCGCAATCAATGCTACCCCTATAGGTAACCCAATTTTTAATCCCCATTTATCGTAGGAAAGTTGAGTACTTTAACAAAGATATCAAGATACATCAAGGAAGAATCAAAATACGCTTCCTTGACCACACTGAGAATTTATAACCACTCTCCCAACTTTTTCTTCTGCCAGTTTTTCTGTGTATTTGTGTTTGTCCTGATAGTATATAAATCTTATACTTGGGGTTCTTTTGGACGAGGTTCTTCCTTTCTTTTTGATATATATATATATATCAAATTTTGATATATATATAATATATATATTTTTAAATTTTTTCTCTCTTGTCATATACTCATCAGTTTTTTTTTGTTTGTCTTTTTTTTGTTTGTATATTTCATAAATTTTACCTTGGGGCCCATTTGGGCTAAACTTTCTCTTTTATCATCCCTTTATTTCCTGTCTCTCTCTTTCTCTTTTTTTTTTCTTTTTCTTTTCTTTTTTCTCTCATTTGGGTGGGAAATCGTGATTTCTCAGAAGTGTTCCAGGGTGCACCTTGACTGCACCACAGTCATACATCCAACTACATCCGTTCAGTCATCTCTCACCAAAACGTCTAGGAGGAGGAATGCCCAACAGAAGAAAAATACAGAGGATGGGCCTTCTACAACAGATCTAATGGCTATCGACATAGATAACATGTCAGAAAAGGAATTCAGGCTAACAATTATCCAGGCAATAGCTAGGTTGGAGAAAGTCGTGGATGACCAAACGGAATTGATTAGGGTAGAACTGAAAGCAACCAGGGATGATATTCACAATATTAGGGCAGAACTGAAAGCCACCAGGGATGATGTTCAAAATGCTCTCAATGAGTTCCAATCTAATCCAAATTCTCTAAAGCAAGGGTAACTGAGGCAGAAGAAAGAATTAGTGATCTGGAGGACAAACAGAGAGAAAGGATCAGGAGGAAGCCTGGAACAAACAGCTCAGAAGCCACGAAAACAGAATCAGGAAAATAAATGCCATGAAACGTTCCAACATCAGAATTATTGGAATCCCTGAAGGGGAAGAGAAAGAAAGAAGTCTAGAAGATATAGTGGAACAAGTTGTCTATGAAAATTTTCCCAATCTCGCGAATGGAACCAGCGTTCATGTACTAGAGACAGAACGCTCTCCCTCCAAGATTATAGATTCTAAAAAAAAAAAAAAAAAAAAAATCAAGGCACCTGATAGTAAAATTGAGAAATCATAGTTGTAGATCAAATCTCTTGATAGCCGGTAAGAAAAAGAGGCTCCTTACATACAGAGGAAATCCCATTAGAATAACGTCAGACCTGTCCACAGAGACCTGGCAAGCCAGAAAGGCCTGGCAAGATATATTCAGGTCACTAAATGAGAAGAACATGCAGCCAAGAATACTTTATCTGGCAAGACTGACTTTCAAAATGGATGGAGAGATAAAGAGTTTCCAAGAATGGCAAGGCTTAAAAGACTATATACCAAGCCGAAACTGCAAGAAATATTAAGTGGGGATTCTATAAAAGAGAAAAAATCCTAAGAATATCATTGAACAGAAATATAGAAACAATCTATAGACAGAAAGACTTCAAAAGCAACACGATGTCAATAAAAACCTATCTCTCAATAATCACTCTCAATGTGAATGGCCTAAATGCGCTCATAAAACGACACAGGGTTGCAGATTGGATAAAACGACAGGACCCATCCATATGTTGTCTACAAGAGACCCATTTTGAACCTAAGGATACACCCAGACTGAAAGTGAAGGGATGGAGAAGCATCTTTCATGCCAATGGGCCTCAAAAGAAGGCCGGAGTAGCGATTCTCATATCAGATAAATTAGATTTTAAACTAAATACTGTAGTCAGAGATACAGAAGGACTCTACATAATTCTTAAAGGGACTATCCACCAAGATGATCTAACAATTGTAAATATCTATGCCCCCAATATGGGAGTAGCCAATTACATAAGAAAACTAGTAATCAAGATAAAGAGTCATGTTGATATGAATACATTAATAGTAGGAGATCTTAACATGCCACTCTCAGTAATAGATCACCCAAGCAGAAAATCAATAAAGAAACAAGAGCACTGAATGAAATATTGGATCAGATGGACCTAATAGATATATATAGAACATTCTACCCTAATACAACAGAATACTCATTCTTCTCAAGTGCACATGGGACCTTCTCCAGAATAGACGACATACTGGGTCACAAATTAGGACTCAACTGATACTAAAGGACTGATATTATTCTCTGCATATTCTCAGATCACAATGCTTTGAAACCAGAGCTCAATCGCAAGGAAAAGTTTGGAAGGAAGTCAAACACCTGGAAGCTAAAGAACACCTTGCTTAAGAATGCTTGGGTCAACCAGGAGATCAAAGATGAACTTAACCAAAGATGAACTTAACCAGTGAGAATGAAGACACTTCAGTCCAAAACCTATGGGATACAGCAAAGGCGGTCCTCTCGGGTAAATACATAGCCATCCAAGTCACCCTCAAAAAATTTGAAAAATGCAGAATACACCAGCTGTCTGTACACCTTAAAGAACTGGAAAATCAACAATAAATTCAACCAACTCCACACATAAGAAGGGAAATAATCAAGATTAGAGCAGAGATCAATGAGGTAGAAACCAGAGATACAGTAGAACGTATCGATGAAACTAGAAGCTGGTTTTTTGAAAGAATCAATAAGATGGATAAACCATTGGCCACACTAACCCAAAAGAAAAGAGAGAAAGCTCAAATTAATAAAATTATGAATTGAAAGGAAGAGATCACAACTAATACCTAGGATATAGAAACAATAATCAGAAGTTATTATCAACAGTCATATGCCAATAATTTATACAACCAGGAGTAAATGGATGAATTCCTGAAAAAACATAAACTCCCCAAATCAAAATAGGAGTAAATTGACAACCTGAATAGACCAATATCTAGTAACGAGATTGAAACAGTGAAGAAAAACCTCCCAAAAAACAAGAGCCCAGGACATGACAGATTCCCTGGAGAATTATACAAAACTTTCAAAGAAGAAATAAAACCTATTCTCCTGAAGGTGTTTCAAAAAATTGAAGCAGAAGTAAAACTTCCAGACACTTTTTATGAAGCCAGAATTACCCTGATCCCCAAACCAGACAAAGACCCCACAAAAAAGGAGAATATCAGTCCAATGTCACTGATTAATATGGATGCTAAGATTCTCAACAAGATCCTAGCCAAGAGGACCCAACAGCACATTATAAAGATTATCCACCATGACCAAGTAGGATTCATCCCTGGGTTACAAGGATGATTCAACATTAACAAGTATATCAATGTGATAGGACAAATCAATAAGAGGAGAGAGAAAACGACCTGGTCCTCTCAATTGATACAGAAAGACATTTGACAAAATCCAGCATCAATTCCTGATTAAAACACTTCAAAGTATAGGGATAGAGGGAACATTCCTGAACTTCATAAAATCTATGAAACACCTACAGCAAATATCATCCTCAGTGGGAAAAAGCTTTCGGCTTTCCCATTGAGATCAGGAACACGACAAGGATGCCCACTCTCACCACTCTTTTTCAACATAGTATTAGAAGTCCTAGCAACAGCAATCAGACAACAAAGAGAAATAAAAGGTATCCAAATTGGCAATAAATAAATCAAACTCTCTCTCTTCACAGATTACATGATTCTTTATATGGAAAACCCAAAAGACCCCACCCCCAAACTACTAGAACTCATACAGAAATTCAGTAATGTGGCAGGATACAAAGTCAATGGACAGAAATCAGTGGATTTCTTTTTTTTTTAAGATTTTATTTATTTATTTATTTGACAGAGAGAGAGATCACAAGTAGGCAGAGAGGCAGGCAGAGAGAGAGGAGGAAGCAGGCTCCCTGCGGAGCAGAGAGCCCAATGCGGGGCTCGATCCCAGGACCCTGAGATCATGACCCGAGCCGAAGGCAGCGGCTTAATCCACTGAGCCACCCAGGCACCCCGGATTTCTTATACACTAACTATGAAAATACAGAAAGGGAAATTAGAGAATCGGTTCCATTTACTATAGCACCAATAACCATAAGATACCTGGGAATAAACCTAACCAAAGAGGTAAAGGATCTGTATTGGAGGAACTACAGAACACTCATGAAAGAAATTGAATAAGACACAAAAAGATGGAAGACCGTTCCATGCTTTTGGATAGAAAGAATAATCATTGTTAAAATGTCTATACTGCCTATAGCAATCTATAATTTTAATGTCATTCCAATAAAAATTCCACTGGTATTTTTCAAAGAGCTGGAGCAAATAATCTTAAAATTTGTATGGAGTCACAAGAGACCCGAGTCCCTAAGGAAATGTTGAAAAAGAAAAACAAAACTGTGGGCATCACGTTACCTGATTTCAGGGTATACTACAAAGCTGTGATCACCATGAAAGCATGGTACTGGCATAAAAAAAGACACATAGGCCAGTGGAACAGAGTAGAGAGCCCAGATAAAGATCCTCAACTCTATGGTCAAATCATCTTCAACAAAACAGGAAAAAATATACAGTGGAAAAAAGACAGTCTCTTCAATAAATGGTGCTGGGAATATTGGACAGCGATATGTAGAAGAATTAAACTCGACCACTCTCTTACACCGTTCACAAAGATAAACTAGAAATGGATTAAAGACCTCAACATGAGACAGGAATCCATCAGAATCCTAGAGGAGATCATAGGCAGTAACCTCTTCGATATCAGCCACAGCATCTTCTTTCAAGATATCTCTCCAAAGGCAAAGGAAACAATAGTGAAAATGAACATTTGGGACTTCATCAATAACAAAAGCTTCTGCACAGCAAAGGAAACAGTCAACAAAACAAAGAGGCAACCCACAGAATGGGAGAAGATATATGCAAATGACAGTACAGGCAAAAGGTTGATATCCAGGATCTATAAAGAACTTCTCAAACTCAACACACACAAAAGAGATAATCATATAAAAATGGGCAGAAGATATGAACAGACACTTCTCCAATGAAGACATACAAATGGCTATCAGACACATGAAAAAATGTTCATCATCATTAGCCATCAGGGAGATTCAAATTAAAACCACATTGAGATACCACCTGACACCAGTTAGAATGGCCAAAATTAGCAAGACAGGAAACAACGTGTGTTGGAGATGTTGTGGAGAATGAGGAACCCTCTTACACTGTTGGTGGGAATGCAAGTTGGTGCAGCTACTTTGGAGAACAGTGTGGAGATTCCTGAAGAAATTAAAAATAGAGCTTCCCTATGACCCTGCAATTGCACTACTGTGTATTTACCACAAAGATATAGATGTAGTGAAAAGAAGGGCCTTCTGTACCCCAATAATTACAGCAGCTATGGCCACGGTGGCCAATCTGTGGAAAGAACCAAGATGCCCTTCAACAGACGAACGAATAAGGAAGATGTGGTCCATATGCACTGTGGAGTATTATGCCTGCATCAGAAAGGATGACTACTCAACTTTTATAGCAACATGGACGGGACTGGAAGAGATTATGCTGAGCAAAATCAGTCAAGCAGACGGAGTCAAGTATCATATGGTTTCACTTATTTGTGGAGCATAGCAAATAACATGGAGGATAGAGGGAGATGAAGAGAAGGGCGTTGAGGGAAATTGGAATTGGAGGTGAACCATGAGGGACTATGGACTCTGAAAAAACAATCTGAGGGTTTTGAAGGGGCGGGAGGTGGGAAGTTGGGGGAGCCAGGTGGTGGGAATTAAGGAGTGCATGTATCACATGGATCACTGGGTTTGGTGCAAAAACAATGAATTCTGTTATGCTGAAAAAAATAAAAATATAGATTGGCACATATGGGAAGAGAAAGAGATGAGGAAAAGGGGATAGAGTGGGATAAAAAAAGAAATCTCTTGTCTACAGAAGAAAGCCAGTAATAAGTATAGAAGGAATGATTGAATTAGAAAATCAAATTTTGTAACCCCAACCTAAAAACCAATTCTGGCAAAAATCACTGATGTATGCTAAAGTTATTAGGTTAATCAGAAAGAGAAAACTTACCTGATACCAAAGTGTTACCCAACAGATGTTAACCCCTTAACAATACAAATGTTAAAGTATATCTTTAAAATCTGACTGTCGGGGTGCCTGAGTGGCTCAGTGGGTTAAAATTTCTGCCTTCGGCTCAGGTTATGATCTTAGGACCCTGGGATCAAGTACCACATTGTACTCTCTGCTCAATAGGGAGACTACTTCCCCCTCATTCTATGCCTTCCTCTCTGCTTATATGTGATCTCTCCCTCTGTCAAATAAATAAATAAAATCTTAGAAATAGGAAATCTGTTTAACAACAGGGATGCACAAGAGGATGAAAAACAGACAAAAAAACTGGTTAAGGTTTTGACATTACATGAAGGGGGAAGGAAACAGGGGGAAAGAGGTCAGTGGAAAAGGGAAAGGCAGGTAGGGGATGGTAAATTGAAGGAAAAGCCTAAGTACAGAGGAGGCAGGCTGGAAGACTTAGATTTAGATCAGTGCACTTACTGTAAGGAGAAAGGACACTGGGCCAAAGAGTGCCCCAAAAGGAAGACGGCAATGATCGCCACCAGAGACTGAAGGGGCCGTGTTTCAGAGCATTCCCAAACCTCGGATAAAAATTAAAGTGGAGTGGAAATCAATTGATTTTTTTGGTGGACATGGGAGCACAACTTTCATCATTACTTAAACCTATGTGAAAATTATCCGGAGAGGAAGTCTGGGTACAAGGAACAAATGGCACAGAAAGACATAAATGGACAACAGAGAGGATTTAAATTTGGCCTCGGGAGTGGTTAAACACTGATTTTTTGTCCTCTGTAATGTCCCAAATAACTTGATGGGAAGAGATCTCCTCCACAAGTTACGGGCTGGCATTCAGTTCTCAGAAGGAGAAAGGACTGTAACCTTGGGACAACACACTGTGCAGCAGTATGGCAGTAGTAGATGAATACCTCCTTTAGGAGCCAGTCTAAAAACCAGAGTAGACAAAGGGGGTGAGCCTTCACCAAAACCTATAGGTCGAATTTCCCAAAGTCTGGGCAGAAGGGAAGCCCCCTGGCTCGGCCAAGAGAGAGCCTCTAGTGGAGATACAATTAAAAGTGATGGCTACGGCTGTTCCTGTCCAGCCATTCTCCCCCCTCGGAAAGCAAAGGAAGGGATCATAAAACACACTCACTGCCTCTGAGGAGACAAGATCCTAGTTTCTTGCAAATCTCCATGGAACACACCTTTGCTGCCCGTCAAAAAGGCTGAGACTGGGTAAGACTGACACATTCAGAACTTGCGGGAAGTTAATAAATGAAGATATGCACCCAATGGTGTCTAACCCCTATACCCTCCTCTCCCTCCTGGACCCCAGAAGAACTGTGTATACCATCTTAGATCATGACCCATCAGCACAGGACACACTGTCAACTCAGTCCCCTGGCCACTTCACCCCAGAGCGACCAGATTGAAACTTCCATGTTCCTGGGCTGCAGTGGTAATCTGAGTTGGGATTTCCAGGCTTCCATGAGGAGAGCTCTGCTATCAAACATTTCCATATGTGGGACCCTGGAGCCATCCAACTTGACTCCACCTGTCCCGCAGAAGGAAACCGTGTTGTTTGGAGCAGCTCAAAAGCCTCAGCATGGGAAGCCTCCAAGGTCTCATGAGCCCACCCCTGCATTAGAAGGCCATCATAGACATGAACTCCAGCATGAGTGAATATCTGACACTCACCCTTACTCAGGTGCTGGAGATCTCAGATCAGCCACTGCACAGTGGAACTGCCACACTGCGCGGCATTGAAATGAACCGTACCTTGTGTTTTCAGACTTCCGTCCTCACACTCCTGGCCTGCAAGTCCTCCAGATTGGGAATTCTAGAGCCACAACGCAGCCTTCTACCTGCCCACCGGAAAGAAGAAGGGCCCTAGGGGTCTGCCCAGAATCCCCACTTGAGGATCCACCTGCACGGCCCTTTATGGCACCCCAATATCCTAGGCTGCCCTGTGAACTAATGCTCTGTCTGACACAGCCTGACCCCAACTTCCCGTCAGCCACCCAGACAGCGGTCCCATATCCTGCAGGTGGGACCCCTATGGCCAGAGGCCGTCATCTCTACAAAACCTGGGTGTTCAGGCATCTGTCCCCAGACCTTAGCTCTAATCCCGGCTTATGGGGGAACCTGAAGCATAAGAGAGTATTCCTCCTTCCCCATGGCTGGAAGCCTTAATGCGGGGATGTGTGTCAAACCCTCAGAGTTGGAGTCAGCTGCATGGCCCATGAGACCACGCCCACCCAGGAGGGCCGCCCTGGGCACAAACATGCATTGTGTCTCTCAGCCTGTGCTTGCTATCAATCAAGCCCCCTCACTTGCTGGTCCAGGAGTCTGCATCTCAGACATTCCATGGCCCTAGGCCCAAAACCTGACCCTCAGTCTGGTTCTCCATGTGCCCTGACCCAGAACACATCTCTGGAATCCCTGTTTTTGTGGGACCCCTGAGATGGAAAACAGCACTCTTTCCTTCCCCGAGAAAGACACCAAACTCTTGGGAACTGAGGAGAATCCCCACAGAGGAAGAATCTCCCATGGCTCCATGAAGCCACCCCTCCATTCCGTGGCCATCCAAGACACACAATCAAGATAGAAAGCCTGTGCTCCTGCCTCCCAGTCGCCCTAATTTCAAATCTCGTGGAGCTGCCTTCAGGGTCTGCAGATCTGGCCTGCCAACACCTCACCCCTAACCCTAACCCGAGTTTGTGTCTGCACAGTGTAAGGGCCTACTTAGTCAGAGGGAGCCATTTTGTTGTTTATTCAGTAGACTTAGGTTGATCCTGCCCCTCCCAGAGGAACTTACTTGCAAAGCCCAGATACAAGGCGGGTCATGCCAGATAAATACAGCCATTCACTGGGCTTCACATATTATCTCAGTAGCTACCAGCCCGAGGTACAAAGCCCAGCTACAAGGGTGGATCAGGCCAGATAGAGACATCCAATCAGTGGGGCACTCATATATCTACTAGGGTGAGTTGGATTTCAATTGACTGCCCGTGTGTAATCTAAGATGACTGTACAGTTTTCTCTGTGTATTTCAATCTCATTGGCCACCTGTGTATAGCCCAGCTGAACTTCCTCTATAAAACTTATTCTGTGAGACTGGGAGGGGTCACATCTTTGCAAGAGATGGCTTTGACTGGGTAAGTTTGATACTCAATGCTTGGCACAAAATAAAGTTTTGCTTGACCTTCACTTTGTATCAGTCTCCCTCCTTTGATTAGGGACCCTAAGACTGGGGACTCCTCCAGGGTCACCAGGATCAAACAAGGAGACCTGAGCCAGCATAATAATTTCTGGGAATAGCCTCAGGTGGTAAGATCACGGGATCCTCTGTTTCTGGTCGTGGAGGTATAGGGTATGGGCCACTGGGGAGAAGCTTTTTGCAGCCATGCTCCACAGGGATGGAGTGGATGCAGGGATTCCCTTCCCTCCACTGGTAGATCTCCAGGTCATCATAGTTCCACTGGGCGGTCAGGGTGTTCGAGTCAACCAACATTTCACGGGGTTGGAGTCTCGCTGAGCGGTCAGCAGAGGTTTTGAGTCCCCCACCATATTGGGGGGTTTGAATCCCCCTGAGCTTTCACCAGGGATTTCGAGTCCCCTGCCATTTCTGGGGGTTAGAGTCCCCCTGAGCAGTCACCAGAAGGTTCAAGTTCCCACAAGGCAGTCAGGGGTTTCGAGTCCCCCTAGAAAATCCTCAACAATGGAAGGACCACTGGGCCTGCAGTTGTCTTTGTCTTGTCTTTCTGTTGTCTGTTGTGTTGTTTGCTGTGATTGAAGGAATGGGGCAAACAGAGAGTAAGGGGACTCTGACTTTCATCTCTCTGTTCCTCATAATAGATGTGGGGCTTATCCCTCACTCATTTCGTGTGTTAAGAGTTCATGACTGGAGCCAAATGGGGTTAGTCTAACTCGAGACAGAGAGTTTAAGGAATATTCCCAAAGCACCTGCCGAAAGTCCCTTTGTTTCAGGGGATTCCTGTCTTCCTTGGCCCGATGTGGACTGCCTAGCCCCTCCCCCTTGTTGGAAGTAGAGCGTGGCATCTGAAATGGAGTGGGCCCAGGTGGAATGTGAAATCTGTTAACAAAGAGAAGGCTAAACAGATGGTTAATTATCTGTTTCAGGGATTTAATGGGTAATTGTTAAAGTTGCTCTCAGTGTCTTGGTAACCTGAAACTGTGAAGGGTTTCATGAATGACAAATGGAATTAGATTTGTTGGGTATTTATGTCTTAAGCAAATGGAATAAAATGCTAGAGCGGTGGTTGCCGGAACTGGGTTTGTGCTTTTGCAATCTGTTGGTGAACGTGTTTTGTGCTTAACTAATTTGTAAATTTACCTTCTAAGAATTTTCTTGTAAAATGACTTCTGCCTTAAAAGGAATTAACATGGAAAGACTTTCAGGATAAATACAGGTCTTTGATATGTTGAAATCCTGGAACTGAGATGGGTAAGAATTTACAGAAGTAAAAGCTGCATTTGGACTAAGCCAAAATTAGTAACATGAGACTAGGTGAACTGAAAGATTGTAATGTTCTATCTCTTGATGTTTTGTCTTATTTTAAACATCAATGGTTCTGTAATGTTTGCTCTTCCAGACTAGGGATTTATTTATTTTTTTTTTTTTGACAGAGAGAGATCTCAAGTAGCTGGAAAGGCAGGCAGAGAGAGAGAGAGAGAGAGAGAGAGAGAGAGGAGGAAGCAGGCTTCCCGCTGAACAGAGAGCCCGATGCGGAGCTTGATCTCAGGGCCCTGGGACCATGACCTGAGCTGAAGGCAGAGGCTTAACCCACTGAGCCACCCAGGTGCCCCGGGAAATTTTTCTTAAGTAATCTGAAACTTACAGTGATGTAAAAGTAGTCATTTCCAAAAAAATCAAGGTATTCAACTCTTTCTATATGAACCCTCTGATACCAAGAGGTCTCATCAAGTATTCTTTCTTCCATGGTAATCAGTCATTTACATAAGTTCAATAAGAATCTCTTATCCTTGTAACAGAACACCTCTGGAAAAACTGGCTATTTTACCAAGGCTTTGACTGGAGTGTCATATTTGAAAAGACTCATATATGAGTAGACAGCTTAAAGGTTGACTTTATAAAACCTGGAACCCTAAAGCCCTTTGGAACTGTTAGCCTGATACCTTGCTTACAGAGTTCCCAGCAGCCAGACCTGATGTGTAAAGGATGTTTCATCCTGGCAGGTGCAGGAATCTCAGGACACTTTGAGGACCTCAGCAAGTGTTATTCGCCCAAATCTACAGGTATTGCAGGCATGTCTGATGGCAAGTACGTAGCTTGGCTTCTGGCCTGGAGAGGCTACTAGAAGTTCAACATAGAGATTCCTTTTGAGAAGTTCCAGCAAAGCAGATTCTAAAAGATTTATATGATCACTTACTTTTCTTGCTGAGCTTATGTAAATAATTATGCCACATGAGTTAAAACTGGGCATGTTTTTCAAATAAATTAGTCCTGATTTGGCTGAATCTGGAAATGAGGGTTATTTTAGAGAGAAAAATTATGTTTTAATAACACACCATTATGGATGTTAAATTCTAGATTTCTTTGTCTTTAAATGTTTGTTTACCTGAGCTAGACAACTTGAGGTAAACTTCAGGGAAGTTGCATGTAGCTCATTTAGACGATCTTTCTTTGTCAATCAGTCAGCCCCAAATATAGGGAACATCAGAAAATTGAAGGATTTGAAGGGAAGAATCTGACTGAGTTAGTGGGAATAGCAGAAAAGGTGTTTAACAACAGGGATGCATAAGAAGATGAAAAACAGACCAAAAAAAAAAAAAAAAACTGGTTAAGATTTTGGCATTGTATGATGCGGTAAGGAGACGGGGGAAAGAGGTCAATGGAAAAGGGAAAGGCAGGAAGGGGATGGTAAATGGAAGGAAAAGACTCAGTACAGAGGAGGCAGGCTGGAAGAATTAGATTTATATCCGGGCACTTACTGTAAGGGAAAAGGACTTTGGGCCATAAAGTGCCCCAAAAGGAAGACAGCAATGCTGTCCACCAGTGACTGAATGTGCCATGGATCAAAGCCCCTCCCTGAACCTTGGGTAAAAATTAAAGTGGAGTGGAAATCAATTCATTTTTTTTGGTGGACATGGGAGCTCAATTTTCATCATGACTTAAAGCTATGTGAAAACTATCTGGAGAGGAAGTCTGGGTACAAGGAGCAAATGGCACAGAGAGACATAAATGGACAACAGAGAGGACTTTAGATTTCGCCCCAGGAATAGTTAAACACTGATTTTTGGTCCTCCAGAATGCCCCAAATTACTTGATGGGAAGAGATTTCCTCCACAAGTTATGGGCTGGCATTCATTTATCAAAAGGACACATGACTCTAACCTTGGGATAACCCACCATGCACATGCTTATGACAGCAGAAGATGAATATCTCCTTTATAAGCCAGTCTCAAAACCAGAGTAGACAAAGAGAGGAGCCTTCTGCAAATATGAAAGGTCAAATTTCCCGAAGTCTGGGCAGAAGGGAAGCCCCCTGGCTTGGCCAAGGGACAGCCTCCAGTGGTGGTACAATTAAAAGCAGCAGCTATGGCTGTTCGAGTCTGGCAGTACTACCTCCCTCAGGAAGCAAAGGAAGGGATCAGAAAACAAATTAACCGCCTCTGAGGAAATGGGATTCTAGTTCAATGCAAATTTCCATGGAAAACACCTTTGCTGCCCATCAAAAAGGACAAGACTGGGGAGTACCGGCTTGTTCAGGACTTGCGGGAAGTTAATAAATGGGTTGAAGATATCTCCCTGACCGTGTCTATCCCCTAGACCCTAACCTCCCTCCTGGACCCCAGAAGTGTATACTGTCTAAGATCTCAAGGATACATTTTTCTGCATATCTTTAGCAAGGGAATCTCAATCCCTTTTTATTTTGGTGGTCTGACCAACAGGAAGTGTTCCAAGGCCAGCTCACCTGGACAAGGCTTCCCCAAGGATTCAAGAATTCACCCATTATATTTGATGAGGCACTACACGAGGATTTGCATGAGTACAGAACCTGCAATCCAGAAGTCACTCTGTTACACTATGTTGATTACTTGCTGAGAGATTCTGAGGACTATGAGTCATGCTTGCAGGGGAAAAGAGCTCTCTTACAGACTCTGCAGGAAAAAGGGTATTGGGTGTCAGGAAGGAAAGCACAGCTCTGTCAGGGCCATGCCACTTATCTAGGTTTTGATCTTCACGAGGGCGTTCACTGTCTGAGTCCAGGAAACAGGTGATCACCTGATACCCCTGCCCCACCACGTCCGGACAAGTGAGGGAGTTTCTTGGGAACTCTGGATGGCAACCCTGCCACACGGAACACCAGCTCAAAAAAAGGAGATGATTGCACTCACCAAAGCACTCCAGATGGCCAAAGGTAAAACCACCAACATGTATATGGACAGCAGGTACGCCTTTGCTACTCTCCATATTCATGGGGCTATTTATAAAGAAAGGGGCCTATTAATAGCAGAAGGAAAAGGAATTAGAAACAGAGGAGAAATAATTTCGTGCCTCTAGGTTATTTGGGACCCAAAAGATGTGGCCGTTATGCATTGCCAGGACACTAAAAGGGGACTCAACTGATTTCAAAAGGAAACCAATTGGCAGACTGAGCCACAAAGCAAGCAGCACAAGAAACAGTGCAAGAGCTGGTTATCCTCCCAGCTCCAGTCCTACCAGAAAACTGGACTATATACAAGGGCAGGTCAGGCCAGGTAGAGACAGCCAATCAGTGGAGCGCACATATATCTACTAGGCTGAACTGTAGTTCAATTGGCCGCATATATGTGACCTAATATGACTGTGCAGTTTTCTCTGTTTACTGCAAACACATTGGCCACCTGTGTATAGCCCGGCTAACCTACCTCTCTAAAAGTTAGTCTGTGAGGCTGGGAGGGTTTGGCTCCTTGCAAGAGACAGCCTTGACTGGTCAGTTTGATTCTTGATGCGTAAAGTGAAAAAAAGTTTTGCTTGACCTTTGCTTTGTATCAGTCTTGTTGCTTTGATAACAGATCCTAACAGTGTTCTGTTTGGTGCCTCAGAAAACCCCCATATGCTGGTATTTGAAACCAGGCCTCTGAGGAGAGAAGCCTGGAAACCAAAGCAAAGGTTCAGATTAGGGCTTAGGATCCAGAACGGTTCAATCTTCTGTCTCTGGTGACCTCTGTCTGAGTGTTTGAGTGGAGCAAGCAGTTCAGTTTGTGTCAGAATGCCCCTGTTTGTCCAGGGCGGGGTACACTATTTGGTTGGCCTCGGGGAGTTGGAGGTTTCTCCTAATATGTAGGGTTGTGGCCAATGAAATGGGCAGAATTTCCTTGGAGAGGACAGACACTGTCCTGTGCTGTGATTCCAGGGGGAGTATCCTGGAGGGTGTGTGGGCAAGGACTTGGGACAGAGTCTGAAAACAAAAACGCAGCCTAGGTTTGGGTCCGAGGGTAAGGCAGGCCCAATCTACAGACCATTAGGGGATCTTCTCAGTATATGAAATAAGGGTGAGTGTGAGGCAGTTGCTCAGGCTCTTCTCTCTGGAGTTTGTATCAAGAATAGCCGCAGAATATAGGGTTGATCTTGAAATATAGGGTTGACCTATAGGTTGGACATGAAAGTGTCTCCCTCTCCCAAGAGTTGGGAGTCATTCTGTGGGAAGGGAGGAGTCCTGTTTTTGCCTCAGGAGTCCCCACAAAAGAAGAAATCCAGAGAAGAGCCCTGAGTAGGTGTGAATGGAAAACCCAACCCCTGGTTAGGATTAAGTTCTTAGGGGTTCTTGGTCCAGCCACTGAGAGGCCTTGCCTGAGCTCGGGTCTCTCGCTGAGTGTTACAATGCATGTTTGTACCCAAGGTGTCCCTCAAGCATGGGCGTGGCCTCATGGGCCATGCTGATTTCTCCTACCCTGAAGATTGGACACCATGCCAACAGCAAGGTCTCTAGCCATGGGGATGGAGGAGTTCTTATTTCTGCATCAGGTTCACACCTGTTCAGTGACTGAAGATAAGTTATAGGTTCTGAAGCCTGAAAAGCCAGGTTGGGAAGAGATGACGGCCTAAGGCCATGGCCGGTCAGATGAGCTGGGTGTGCGGCCAGCTGTCTGGGTGTCGGTTGGGAAGTCTGTGCTCAGGCTGTAAGAGACAAAGCATTAGTGCCCAAGGTAGCCTATATAATGGGTGCGCAGTCGAGTGATGTGCAGGTTGATCCTTATTTGGGGTTTCTTGGCAGCCCCATAGGGCAACATTTTTCTTCTGGTGGGCAAGAAGAGTGCTGCGTTGTGGCTCCAGAATTCCCAAACTGGAGGACTTGTGGCTCAGGAGGGTGAGGGCGGAAGTCTGAGAATACAAGTTAGGGTTAGGTTTCCGGGCGAGGGCACGGCAGGCCCACTCTGCAGAGGCTGAATCGAGATTTCCTGCATCTGAATTCAAGGCGAGGATCAGACGTGGCTCAGGTTGGAGTTTGTGTCCATCATGGCCCCGTCAAGAAGGGCGGGGGTGCTCATCAGGTCATGCAGGTTTTCCCACACTGGGAGTAGTGAGCTGCTCCAAACCGCAAGGATTCCGTCTGCGGGACACTCATGTCCTGTTGGATGGGCCCAGGATGCCCCATGCTGTGAGACTCGAGAGCAGGGTTCTAAGGATGGAGGCCTGGGCAACCCACCTCGCATTCCCTTTGGCTCCAAGCAACAATTCAGGTTGGATCTGCTGGCTCTGGTCGAGCTATCCAGGGATCTGTGTTGAAATGGACTCTCCTGAGGATCCATCATAATGTGGCTTTGTTTACATGGATACCATGGAATGTGGTGGTTTCTCAGGGATCCTTCAGTATTCTCCTACCCAGAGGGTTTGACACAGCTCCAAAGGGCAAGATTCCCATGTGGAGATGAGAGGGGTTCTGTTTGGTGCCTCAGGAAAGCCCCATATGCTTGTATTGGCAACCAGGCCTCTGAAGAGAGACGCCTGGAAACCAAAGCTAGGACCAAGGCACTGTCCAGTTCAATCATCTGTCTCTGGGGACATCGGTCTTGTGTCTGAGTGGAAGTGGTATAACAGCTTCTGTCAGAATGCAGCTGTTTGTTCAAGGTGGCATACATGATTTGGATGGCCTCAGGGGCCTTGGAGGTTTCTGCTAATCTGTAGGGTTGTGGCCAATGGAATGGGCAGAGTTTCCTTGGAGAGGGCAGGCACTGTCCTGAGGTGTGGTTCCAGAGGTTCCAGCCTGGAGGGTTTGTGGGCCAGGGCTATGGGGCAGAAGTTTGAAAACACAAACACAGCGTAGATTTTGGTCCAATGGTTTCAACTTGTCATGTTCCCGGCTGCAATTTTCTAGGAAAATTGCCCAGTCTGACACACCCTAGGCACCTACCTCCAGGCAGACACGCAGGTAAATGGCCCTGAGTCAGAAGATAGAAGATGACAAGCCCCTAGGAGCTCATCAGAACCCTAACTTAGGTTTTCAGGCATCTGTCCCCAGAGGCCTGTTCTGGAATACCAATGTATGGTCCAACATGTGGTCCCTGAGCCAAGCAACAGAACCCCACCTGTCTCCAGAAGTTAACCTTGCTCTTGGGCTCTGGATCCAACCCTCATGGTAGTGTTAGGGTCCGTGATCAAAGGAACGAGACTGACACAAAGCGAAAATCAAGCAAAGTTTTATTTCACGCCATGCATCAGAAATCAAACTGCATCAGAAACCAAACTGCATCAGAAACCAAACTGCATTAGAAACCAAACTGCATCAGAAACCAAACTGCATTAGAAACCAAACTGCATCAGAAACCAAACTGCATTAGAAACCAAACTGATCAGTAGGTGCCTGAGTCTTGCTGGGGACCACCGCCTCCCTGTTGCTGGGGTCCCTCCTGGAGGCTCCCTGCCTCACCCTCAAAGTACCACAGACCCACTCCTGGCATGGCTGCACTGTTGGCTCCTGAGAGTCTGCTCCTGATGGTGGCACTGCCTGAGGCAGTGTAGCTGCTTGTGGCGGTGCTGCTGCTGATACTCTGGCTCGGAGTGGCATCACTCGCGGCAGCACCGCTGCCACTGCTGTTCTGGGTGGTGCTGCTTGCGGTGGTGCCGCTGCCTGCTGCTGCTCTGGGCGCTGCTGCTTCTGCTCTGGTGCACGGGGTGGTGCCGCTCGAGGTGGTGCCGCTGCCGCTGCTGCTCAGGGCGGTGCCCGGGGCGATGCCACTCGAGGTGGTGCCGCTGCCGCTGCTGCTCTGGGCGGTGCCCGGGGCGATGCCACTCGAGAATCAAACGGACTGGTTGGGGCCATCTCTTACACAGAGGTGACAACGACAAGGATGCCACTCCCGATGACAAAGAGGCGAGGATGAGGAGGACGATGAGGATGACAACCCTGATGACACAGACTCTGCTCCCCATGATGCCACTCTAGCAAGGCCACTCCCCGGACGAGGCCACACACTGGACGAGGCCGCTTCCGACGATGAAGAGGCCGCTCTAGACGACGCTGCTCAAGGACGAGGCCGCATGCCAACGAGGCCACTCCCCGGAATGACGCCGCTCTGGCGAGGCCGCTCTGGACCAGGCCACTCCAGCAAGGTCACGGCTCGGAGCGGTGAGGCTGCTGGCAGCGGGGCCGCAGCTGGGGGCAGCGAGGCTGCTGGAGGTGGCGAGGCTGGTCGCGGTGGGGCAGCGGCTCAGGGCGGCAAGGCCCCTGGCAGCGGGGCTGTGGCTTGGGGCAGCGAGGCCCCTGGTGGTGGGGCTGCAGCTGGGGGAGGCGAGGCCGCCAGCCGCGGGGCCGCGGCTGGGGGCGGCACTGCTCCCGAGGACCCCGACGCTATCACTCCTATGACTACCCTAATGGCTCCCAAAGGCTACCCTAACGGCTACTCTAACGGCTCCCAAAGGCTACTTTAACAGCTACTCTAACGGCTATTCTAACTGCTATTCTAACTGCCATTCTAACTCCTCCCACTTCTCCAACGGCTATTCTAACACCTCCTACTTCTCCCCCACCCAGCCTCACAGACTGACCTTTATAGAGGTGGTTGAGCCCGGCCCACAGACAGGTGACCAATGAGATTTCAACTCACCATAGTTAATATATGCATACCCCACTGATTGGATATGGCTATCTGGCCTGGCCCGCCCCTATATCTGGGGTTTACAGTTCCTCTGCCTAATCAGGCCCCTACAGTAGGAGAATCCTGCATGGTCCATGATCCCCCCTATGGGGGGGGGGATTAGACTACATTCTAATGTCTCCCTGGACAGCAAGCAGGATTTTGACACGTCAGCCTGAGAACCCCTGTCAACTCAGCCTCCTTGGACCGTCGCCCCAGAACCAGCAGATCGAACCTGCCCTGTTCCTTGGCTGCAATGGTAACTGTATGGGTGGGCCAGGCCAGCTAGATGGAGACAGCCAATCAGTGAGGCATGCATAAATTTACTGAGGTGAGTTGCAATCCCATTGGCCACCTGTGTGTGGGCTGGACTCAACCACCTCTATAAAGGCTGGTCTGTGAGGCAGCGGGGGGGGGGGCGGGTAGCAGGAAGAGTTAGAGTAACCGGTAGCAGGAGCCATTAGAGTAGACATTAGCGGAGCCTTTGGGAGCCGTTAGGGTAGTGGTAGGTGTGGTAGAGTCAGGGTTGTGGAGAGTGACAGCACCCTTTGTGTCATCTGGAGTGACGGGAGCGGCATTGCTGGGAGCCTCGCTGCCCCGAGCAGTGACGCCGCAGGGAGCGGCACAGACAGGAGCAGCCTGGCCTTGTTCTGGGGAGTGGCCCCGTCAGGAGCGCCCACACACCAGGGAGTGGCCTCATCTGCAGCAGCCTCACCGCCCCAAGCAGTGGCGCTGTTAGTAGACAGTCAGGGAGCAGCCTCATCAGGAGCGGCCTGTGGTACAATGAGGGTGAGGCAGGGAGCCTCCAGGAAGGACCCCAGGGCAAGGGGGCGGTGGCCCCCAGCAAGACTCAGGCACCTACTGGTCAGTTTGATTTCTAATGCATGGGGCTGGGGTACCTAACGGTCAGTTTTGTTTCTGATGCATGGCTTGAAATAAAGCTTTGCTTGATTTTCACTTTGGGTCAGTCTCGTTCCTTTGATCACGGACCTTAACAGTAACGTGAGATGGGCTTTCCAGTCATCCAATCGGAGAGCTCTGCTACCAAATCTTTCAATATGGGGGACCCTGGAGCCATCCAACCGAACTCCCCCTGTCCCGCAGAAGGACACCTTGCTGTTTGGAGCAGCTCACAAGCCCCAGTGTGTTAGAGCCTCCATGGCCTCTTGATGTCACCTATCCAATCGTCGGCCATCATGGGCATAAACTCTAGCATGAGTGGGCATCTGACACTCGCCCTTACTCAGGTGCTGGAGATCTTGAATCAGCCACTGCACATTGGAAATGCCATGCGCTCGGCACTGAACTGAACCGTAACTTGTGTTCTCAGACTTCCCTCCTCACACTCCTGGCCCGCAAGTCCTCCAGCTTTGGAATTTTGGAGTCATGACACAGGCCTCGGCCTGCCCACCAGAAAGAAGAAGTGCCCTTTGGGTCTGCACGGAAACCCCACATGATTATCCACCTGTACAGCCCTCGAAGGCACCCCAATATCACAGGCCACCCTCAGCACTAATGCTGTGGTTGACCCGGCCTGAGCCCTGATCTCCTGTCAGCCACCCAGATAGCAGGTCCCACCTTCAGGTGGCACCTGCTGTGGCCTGAGGAAGCCATCTCTAACCAAGCTGGCTATTCAGGCATCTGTCCAAAGACCTTAGCACTAATTCCTGCGTGTGCGGGAACCCGTAGCACAAAAGAGTACTCCTCCTTCCCCATCACAGGAAACCTGGCTGTTGGGAATTGTGTCCAACCCTCAGAGTGAGAGCCAGCTGAATGGCTCCTGAGACCATGCCTACTCAAGTTGCCGCCCTGGGTACAAACAGGCATTGTGACCCTCAGCCTGAGCCCACTGTCAAACAAGCCCCCTCTGGAGCTGGACAAAGAGCCCCCAGAGTGGGCCTGCCATGCCCCTAGGCCCACATTCTAACCCGTGGTGGGATTCTCCAGGCGCCAGGACCCAGAACCTCTCTCTGCAATCCCTGTTTGGGTGGGAGCCTGGAGACAGAAAACAACACTCTTCCCTTCACCCAGAAAGATACCAAACTGTTGCGAGCTGGGCAGAATCCACAGAGTGGAAGAAACTCCCATGGCTCCATTTCGTGGCCATCTGAGACACACAATTCAGACAGAAAAGCCTGGGCTACTGCCTCCCATATGCCCGAATTTCAAATCCCGAGGAGCTGCCCTCATGGTGTGCAGATAGGACCTGCCATCACCTGGCCCCTAACCCTAACACGAGTTTGTGTCTGCATATTTCTGTCCCCAAAGCCCTGGCCCACATGCCCTCCAGGATGGGGCCTCTGGGGCCACACCATAGCACTGGGTCTGCCCTTCCGAAGGAAACTCTGCCCGTCACAGTTGCCCAAACCCTCTAGATTAGGAGACACCAGCAAGGCCCTGAGCCCACCAAGTTTTGTAGGCCACTCTGGAAAAATTGCGCAGCCAGACACACCCTAGGCAACAACCTCAAGGAAGACATGCAGGTCAATATCCCTGGGTCAGAAGATTCAACCTGACTTGCCCCAGCACCTCATTGGTAACCTAGCTTAGCTTTTCAAGCATTTGTCCGCCAAGGCCTGTTCTGGAAAACCAACATATGGTCCAACATATGTTCCCTGAGCCACACTCAGAACCCCTCTTGTTCCCAGAAGGAAACCTTGCTCTTGGAAGCTGGGTCCAACCCTCAGGGTAGGAGAATCCTGCATGACCCCTGAACCATCACCACATTCTAAGGTCTCCCTGGGCACCAACTAGCATTGTGACCCATCAGTCTGTGAATCCCAGTCAACTCAACCCCCTTGGAACTTTGCCCCAGAGCCAGCAGATTGAGCCTGCCCTGTACCTAGGCTACAATGGTAACATGAGGTGGGCTTTCCAGGCATACATTCAGAGAGCTCTGTTATCCGGTCCCTTCATATGGAGGACATTGGAGCCATCTCAGAGGACTCTCCTTGTGCCACAGAAGGACACCTTGCTGTTTGGAGCAGCTCACAAGCCCCAGCGTGAGAAACTTCCATGGCCTCATGAGGCCTCCACTCCAATCGTTCGCCATCATGGACACAAACTCTAGCATGATCAGACATCTGACACTCGCCTTTACTCAGGTGCTTGAGATCTCAAATCAGCCGCTGCACATTGGACTGCCACACGCTCAGCACTGAACTTAACCATTGCTTGTGTTTTCACTCTTCCGTCTGTTTGGGTCAGTAATCAAAGGAGGGATACTGATATAAAGTGAAGGTCCAGCAAAGCTTTATTTCGTGACAAACATGGACAATCAACAGAATGGTTGGGGCCGTCTCTTACAAAGAGACGACCCCTCCCGGCCTCACAGACTAACTTTTATAGAGGTAGTTTAACCGGGCTATACACAGGTGGCCAATGAGATTGCAATACACAGAGAAAACTGCACAGTCATTTTAGGTCACACATGATCGGACAATTGAATTAGAATTAACCCTAGTAGATATATGTGCACCCCACATATTGACTGTCTCTCTCGCCCTTGTATCTGGGCTTTGCAAGTAAGTTCCTCTGGGAGGGGCAGGGTCAATCTAAATTTACTGCATAGGGTCAATCTATGTTTACTGCATAGGGTCAATCTAAGTTTACTGCATAGGGTCAATCTAAGTTTACTGCATAAATAACAAAATGGCTCCCTCTGATTAAGTAGGCCCTTACATTCCCCCCTTTTCTTTGGAGATTACTCAAATCCTTGACTTTTCAGCCAGTTCTGTGTTATATTGAGCAAGTAAGACTGATATTTAATCACTCTAACTTTCTCTTACACAAATTACATTAGTGCACAGTCAGCTGATGAGTTAGCCATTTACTGCTTTGTATAACCTTTTCCATTTTTCCTAATTCTGTTCGTCTAATTTCCCACTTATACTTTATATAAACAGGTAAAAATAGTAGCAACAATGAACTCATAGTCGTTTGAATCTTAGCTTTAGTCCACAGTCAGTGGGGTCCATTGGCTGCGGCTTCCATCTATGGGGGGCGTCCTTTTTCCTCGTCTTCGGCTTCGGTGACCCGTGTGAATCCAGGTCCTCATGCTTTCTATTTTATTGCTGTGGGGGTGATCAGGATGACAGTAAATGGTCTCAGCCAGCGAGGCTCCAAGTTTCCCACTTGATGGCGACATATCCAAACTAAGTCCCAGGGTTGGTAAGGATGTGGTTCCACCTCCGTCTCCATCTTAGTGTGGACAGTTCAGATCCCTGTGTGGGTTCTTTTTAAGACAGACTCAAATGCCTGCAGTGACTGGAGTACAGACTGATCATTCATTTCTGCTAGGGCAACCTCTTATAGCCTAGGGCAGAGCAGGCGTGGCGGGGGATCTCCTGAACCTTATTTCAAATGGGGTGACCTTATTTAAGTATGGTGTACATCGCACCCTGAGGAGGGCAAAAGGAAGGAGATCCCCCAATCACTACCAGTCTCGAGAATTAGCTTTGTCAAAGTCTCTTTAAGAGTACTGTTCATTCTCTCTACTTGCCTGGAACTCTGGGGCCAGTAGACACAATGTAGTTTCCAATTAGTGCCCACAGCCTTGGCCAATGCCTGTGAGACTGAACTCACAAATGCAGGGCCATTGTCTGACCCAATCACGAGAGGTAGCCCAAAGCTCTAGTAGCTTTGTGGTTACCACTCCTGCCATCTCACGTTTGGCAGAAAAAGCTTCTACCCAGCCTGAAAAGGTATATACAAAAACTAACATATACTTGTGCCCATATTTTCTGGGTTTCATCTCTGTTAAATCTATTTCCCAATAAATTTCTGGTTCTGTACCTCTTTCAATTTTCCCTCTTCCTATTCTAGTTCCTCCCGCCTTAGATGCCTGGCATTTGAGCACATCTATCAACTACATTCTGAACCATAGGCCCTAATTTAGAAACCTGGAACTGCTTGCCTATAAGTTCCTTGAGTTTTCGTGTCCCCAAATGAATATCCTGATATATCTGGTCTACTAACTTCTTACCTAATCTCCAAGGAAGAATTAACTTTCCTGTTTTAGTTTTAGCCCAATCCCCTTCATGGTTTAATGTAGCACATTTTTGTAAATACTTTAAATCTTCTGAATAGTCTGTTTTTCTGGTAGGACTGGAGAAAAGAGTGTAACCAACTGTTGCACTGTTTTGGGGGCTGCTTGCTTTGCAGTTTAATCTGCTAATTGTTTTCCTTTTGAAATAAGATCAGCCCCCTTTTTGTGTCCCAAGTAATGCATGAGGGCCACCTCTTTTGGGTCCCAAATAGCCTGGAGGAGAGCCAATATTTCTCCTCTGTTCTTAATTCCTTTTCCTTCTGCTGATAATAGGCCTCTTTCTTTATAAATAGCCCCAAGTATATGGAGAGTAGCAAAGGCATACCTGTTGTTCGTATAGATGTTGGTGGTTTTACCTTTGGCCATCTGGAGTGCTTTGGTGAGTGCAATCAGCTCTGCTTTTTGCACCGATGTTCCATGGGGGAGGGATGCCATCCAGAGTTCCCGCTCAACGGAAACCACCACAGCCCCCACATAACTCTTTCCATCCACCATGTAGCTACTCCTGTCTGTGAACAGAGTCATCTCTGCATCCAGAAAGGGAATGTCTCTGAGGTATGGTCTTACTCCTGTGACTTGGGTAAAGACCTGCCTACAATCGTGTGGTTGGTCAGCCAGCTCCTTTGGCAACAGCATGGCTGGATTTAGCACCACTGGGGGCTGGAAGGTCAATCTTGGTTCTTTGAGAAGGGCCTGATACCCTGTCACTCAGGCTTTCATCATCCATTGGTTGGGTGGAGGCCAGAGAAGGCCCTCGATAACATAGGTGATGGTCAAAATGAGATATTGACCCAAAGTCAATTGCATCACTGCTTGCATCATTGTCCAGGAGGGCCGTGGCAATGATTATGCAGAGGCCAGGGGGGAAGGCAGCCGCTACTGGATGTAGTTTCTTGCTGAGATAGGCTACTGGCCTTTGTCAAAGTCCCAGATTCTGAGTCAAAACCCCTTTGGCCACCCCTGTTTCTTCATCCATATACAAGTGGAAGAGCTTGGTAACATCTGGGATGGCCAGTGCTGGGGCACTCAGTAAGGCTGTTTGTAATTCCCAAAATGCTCCTTCTGCCTCACCTGCCCACCCTATGATAGTGAGCCCCACTTTTGCCAGTTCATAGAGAGGTCGGGCAATCTCTGCAAACTGCGGTATCCACAGCCTTCAGTAGCCCATTGTCCCGAGAAACTCCCTCACTTGTGGGGACATGGTGGGTGGGGGTATTGGGTGATCACCTGTTTCCTGGACTTCCTGCACTCCCTCGTGGAGATCAAAGACTAGATAACTGGCGTGGCTCTGCAGAGCTGTGCTTTCTTCGCTGACACTGGATACCCTTTTTCCTACAGCGTCTGAAAGAGAGCTCTCGTCCCCACCAACATGATTCATAGTCCTCAGCGACTATTAGCAAGTCATCAACATACTGTAACAGAGTGACTCCCGGGTTGGAGGTTCTGTACGCATGCAAATCCTTGTGTAGAGCCTTGTGAAAGATAGTGGGTGAACTCTTGAACCCTTGGGGAAGTCTTGTCCAGGTGAGCTGACCTTGGAATTCTTCCTATGGGTCTGACCACTCAAAAGCAAAGAGGGGATGAGTCTCACTTGTTATAGATATGGAGAAAAATGCATCTTTGAGATAAGAAGTGAAGAAAATTGGGCTCCTGTGTCCACCAAAAATCAATTGTTTTCCCCTCCACTTCAATTGTGCCAGAGGTTTGGGGAGGGGCTGCGAACTATGGCCCCTTCATTCTCTGGTGGCCACCATTGCTGTCTTTCTTTTGGGGCCCTCTCTGGATCAATGTCCTTTTTCCTCACAGTAAGTACAGTGATATGAAACTAAGTCTTCCCGCCTGCCTTCTCTGTGCTTAGGCTTTTCCTCCCTTTTACCATCCCCTACCTGCATCATGTAATGCCAAAACCTTCCTCCTGTACATGCCTGATGTTAAATACCTTTTATGCTATTCCCACTAACTCAGTCAGATTGTTCCCTTCAAATCCTTCAATTTTCTGAAGTTTCCTCCCTATATCTGGGGGTGACTGACTGACAAAAGTAAAATAATTAAATGAGCTATCGTCCAACTTCCCTGAAGTTTACCTCTTGTTGTCTAGCTTAGGTAGTCAATGAAATCTAAAATTTAACATCCATAAAGCTGTGTTATTAAAACATAATTTTTCTCTCTAGAATAACTGTCATTTCCAGATTCAGCCAAATCAGGGCTAATTTATTTGAAAAACAAGTCCAACTTTAACAAACTTGGCCTATTTTTTTACATAAGCTCTGCAAGAATGGTGAGAGATCATATAAAACTTTTAGAATCTGCGTTGCTGGACCTTCTCATAAGGAATCTCTAGGTTGAACTTATATTTGCCTCTCCAGACCAGAAGCCAAGCTATGTACTTGCCACAGACATGCCTGCAATAACTGTCGATTTGGACAAATTCCTCTTCCTGAGGTCCCCAAAGTATCCTGCACATGCCAGGTAGTAGCATCCTTTACTCACCTGGTGAGGCTGCTGGGAACTCTGTAAGCAAGGTATCAGGCCAGCAGTTCCAAAGGTCTTTATGGTTCCAGGCTTTAGAAAGTCAACCTTAGATCCTTTAAGCTGTCTAGTCATACCTGAGTCTTTTCAAATATGACGTTCCACTCAAAGCCTTGGTAAAATAACCAGTGTTTCCAATGGTTTTCTGTTTCAAGGAGAAGACTCTTATTGAACTTTTGCAAATGGCTGATTGCCAAAGGTCTTTACGGTTCCAGGCTTTAGAAAGTCAACCTTAGATCCTTTAAGCTGTCTAGTCATACCTGAGTCTTTTCAAATATGACATTCCACTCAAAGCCTTGGTAAAATAACCAGTGTTTCCAATGGTTTTCTGTTTCAAGGAGAAGATTCTTATTGAACTTTTGCAAATGGCTGATTGCCATGGAATAAAGAATACCTGCTGAAACCATTTGGTTTCAGAGGGTTCAGATAGAGAGAAAGAGTTGAATACCTTGATTTGTTTGCAAATGACTACTTTTCCATTTCTGTCAGTTACACATAACTTAAAAAAAAGTTTCCCTAGTCTGGAAGAGCAAACTTTACAGAACCATTAATGTTTTAAAATAAGACAAAACATCAAGAGATAGAACATTACAATCTTTCAGTTTACCTAGTCTCATGTTACTAATTCTGGCATAGTTCGAATGCAACTTTTACTTCTGTAAAATCTTACCCATTTTCTTTCAGGATTTCAACATATCAAACACCTGGATTTGTTCTGAAGGTCTTTCCATATGAATTTCCTTTAAGGCGGAAGTCTTTTTACAAGAGAATTCTTAGAAGGTAAATTTAAGAATCAGTTAAGCACAAAACATGTTCACCAGCAGATTTCAAAAGCACAAACCCAGTTCCAGCAACCAACATTCTAGCATTTTTTCCCATTTGGTTAAGACCTAGATGTCAAAAAAATTTAATTCCATTTGTCATTCATGCAACCCTTCACAGTTTCAGGTTACCAAAGAACTTCAAAATCCACTTTAACAATTACCTATTAAAACCTTGAGGCAGACAAATAAACATCTCTACTTCAGACGCCATGCTCTCCAACCAGCAAGGGGGAAGGTCTAGGCAGTCCACGTTGGGCCAGCGAAGGCAAGGAATTTCCCCCAAAAAAGGGAGTTTCGGCAGATGCTTGGGAATATTCCTTAAAGTCTCTGTCTCAAGTTAGACTAACCCAGTTGCCTCCAGTCATAGCCCTTAACACAAGAAATGATTGAGGGAGAAGCCCCATATCTATTATGAGGAACAGAAAGACGAATGTTAAAGTCCCCTTACTCTCTGCTTGCCCCATTCCTCAAACACAACAAACAATGCAATAGGCAACAAAAAGACAGGACAAAACAACCCAGACCCAGTGGCCCTCACCCAGAGCCTGCTGCTGGTGGGGGTTTTCTCAGCCCCCTAGAGACACTCGACTGTGGGGATTTTCTCGGTCCCCTAGGGATGAGCAAAACAACAGGCAACAAAAGACAAGGCAAAGACAACCAGACAGAGCAGCGGGTGGAGATTTTCTCGGTCTCCCGCAACCACCCATTGGTGCGGGTTTTCACGGCCCCCTGACCGCCTAGGGGGACTCGAAAACCCTGGCAGATCCCTGACCTAATAGGGGGACTAAAACCCCATGGCAGGTCCCAGAAGAGGGATGGGGCATCCCCTGCAACCACTCCAGCCCTGGGAGCATGCCTGCATCCAGTTTCTCCCCAGTGGGCCATACCCTGGACCTCCTCAACAAAACAGACAGGATCTCAAGATCTTACCTCTGGAGGCTTTCTCAGAAATTCTGATGCTGTCTCAGTTCTTGTTGTTTGATCGGGGACAAGCCCCCAGTGTTAGAGTCCGTAATCAATGGAGCGAGACTGATACAAAGCAAAGGTCAAGCAAAGCTTTATTTCGTGCCAAGCACGGAGAATCAAACTGACTGGTCAGGGCCATCTCTTGCAAAGATGCAACCCCTCCCAGCCTCACAGACATACTTTTATAGAAGTAGTTTAGCCAGGCTATACACAGGTGGTCAATGAGATTGCAATACACAGAGAAAACTGCACAGTCATGCTAGGTCTGCCACACACACAAAAAACCCTGCTAGGTAACACACAGGTGGCCAATTGAATTTCAGCTTACCCTAGTAGATATATGCACGTCCGAATGATTAGATTTCTTCACCTGGCCTGACCCGCCCTAGTATCTACGCTTTGCAAATAAGTTCCTCTGGGGGGGGCAGGGCCAGTCTAAGTTTACGGCATAAAAAACAAAATGGCTTCCTCTGATTAAGTAGGCCTTTAGAGACAAAAATCTGAAAACAGAAACTCGGTTAGGATTCGTGCCGTGGGTATTGCAGGCCCAATTTACAGACACTGAGGAGAGTTCCTCGGGATAGGAAATAAGGGTGAGTGTGAGGCTGTAGTTAAGAATTTTGTCTCTGGATTTTGTGTCAAGGGTGACTGTGGAATGAAGGGGTGGCCTCAAGGGCATGGTAAATTCTCCCTCTCTGGGGATTTGGCCAGTTTCCCAAGAGTTGGGGGTCATGGTGTGGGAAGGGAGGAGTACTATTATCTGTGTCAAGAGTCCCTCTTGGGACCCTTAATGGAGGGTTTCACGGCAGAGCTCTCTGCACGGGAACTGAAAATCAACAGCTTGCGTTAGGATTGGGGCCTAGGGGTATGGCAAGCCCAATATGCGAGCTCTTGTTCCAGCTACCAAGAGGCACTGTTTGAAAAAGGGGTACAGGCTATGGGTCCCAAAGCGTGTTCATGCCCAGGGCGTCCCTCAAGTGTAGGCCTGGCCTTATGGGTCATGGAGGTTTCTCCTCCTCTGAGAGTTTGATTTTGACACCTACGCCAACAGCAAGGTTTCCTGCCATGGGGAAGGAGTTCTGTTTTGTGCATCAGGTTCCCCCATGTGCAGGCATTTAAGATCAGATCCAGAGAGAGATGCCTGGCAACCCAGGTTGGGTAGAGATAACGGCCTAGGGCCATGGCAGGTCCGAAGCGCTGGACATGCAGCGAGCTATCTGGGTGTCTGACGGGAATTCTGTGCTCAGGCTTTGGCACACAGCACATTAGTTCACAGGCCGGCCTATGAAATTGGGGTGCGTCTGAGGGCCGTGCAGGTAGAACCTCATTTGGAGTTTCTGGGCAGCCCCATAAAGACCTATTTTCTTCTGGTGTGCAGGCAGAGTGCTGCGTTGTGGCTCAAGAATTGCAAATATGGAGGGCTTGTGGGCCAGGATTTTCAGGAAGGCAGTCTGACAACACAAACTAGGGTGAGGTTTCAGGACAAAGGCAAGGCAGGCCCACTCTGCAGAGGCTGAATCGAGATCTGCAGCATGTGAGGTAAGGGCAAGTATCAGACGTTGGCTGAGGCTGGAGTTTGTGTCCATGATGGCCTCTTTATGGAGGGGTGGACTCATGAGGCTATGGAGGTTTTCCCACTCTGGGACACGTGAGCTGCTCCGGATAGCAAGGTTTCCTTCAGTGGGACAAGCGAGTCCTGTTGGATGGTTCAAGGCTGTCTCATACAGAAAGACTCCAGAGCAGGGCTCAAAGGATGGATGCACAGATAGCCCAACTCACATTCCCACTGGCTTCTAGGGACAAGGCAGGTTCGATATGCTGGCACTGGGACCAGCTTCCCATTGGGCTGAGTTGAAATGGACTCCCATTCTGATGGTACATAATGCGGCTTTGTGTCTATGGAGAACTTGGAACCTGGCGGTGGCTCAGAGGCCCTGCAGGATTCTCCTCCCCTGAGGGTTTTACACAGCTCCAAATAATAAGATTCCCATCTGGAGGCGGGAGGTGTTCTGTCCTGTGCCTCAGGAAGCCCCCATATGCTGCGTTTGGAAACCAGGCCTCTGAGGAGAGATGCCTGGACACCTAGGCTAGTGTTCAGATTAGGGTCAGGGCCACATCTGGCTCAATCCTCTGTCTATGGGGAAACATCTGTCTGCATGTCTGAGTGGAGGTAGTTGATCAGGTTGGGTCATAATGTGCCTTTTTGTCCAGGGCGGTCTACGGAATTGGGATGGCCACGGGGACCTATCAGATTTCTCCTCACCTGTAGGGTGGTGGCCAACGGAAAGGGTCAAGTTTCCCTTGAAAGGGCAGGGACCATCCTGCTGTGTGGTTCCAGAGGCCCCAGCCTGGAGGGTGTGTGGGCCAGGGCTGTGGGGACAGAGGTCTAAAAACACAAACTCATGTTAGATTTTGGGCCGAGAGTATGGCAGGCCCGATCTAGAGCCCCTGGAGGTAGCTCCTCAGGATTGGATATAAGGGCCAGTGTGTGGTCTTAGCTCAGGCTTTTGTCTCTGGATTTTATGTCATGGATTGCTGTGGAGTGGAGGGGTGGTCTCAGGGGCCAGGGTCAATGGTCCATCTCTGGGGATTTGGCCCAGCTCCAAAGAGTTTGAGTTCATGGTATGGGAAGGAGGAGTCTTGCTTTCTGTCTCAACAGTGTTTCCAAAGGAGGGATTCTATGTCAGAGCTCTGGGTATGGGCACTGGAAAACCCTAGCTTTGGTTAGCATTGGGGCCTAGAGACATGGCAAGCCCAATATGCGGGCTCTTGGTCCAGCCCCAAGAGGCCCTGTTTGAAAATGGGGCTCAGGCTGATGGTGCCAATGCGTTTTCATGCCCAGGGTGGCACTCAGGAGTGGGCCTGGCCAAATGGGCCATATAGGTTTCTCCTCCTCTGAGTATTTGACATTGACACCCATGCCAACAGCAAGGTTTCCTGCCATGGCTAAGGAGGAGTTCTGTTTTGTGCAGCATGTTCTACTATGTCCAGGCATTTGAGATCAGGTTCAGGGTCAGATGCCTGAAAACTCAGTTTGGGTAGAGATGACGGCCTAGGGCCATGGCAGGTCTGAACCACTGCATATGCAGCCCGCCCTCTGCATTTCTGACTGGAGTTCTGGGTTCAGGCTGTGGCATACAGCACATTAGTGCACAGGGCGGCCTATTAAATTGGGGTGGAGAGTGGGCTGCACAGTTGGATCCTCATTTGGGGTTTTTGTGCAGCCTCATAAGGCACGTTTTTCTTCTGGTGGGCAGGCAGATTACTGCATTGTGGCCCTAGAATTCCAAATATGGAAGGTTAGTGGCCAGGAGTGTGAGGAAGGCAGTCTGACAACACAAGCTAGGGTTCAGTTACTGCTAGAGGGCACTGCAGGCCCACTTGAAGAGGCTGAATCTAGATCTGTGGCATTTGAGGTAAGGGAGAGTATCAGACTTTGGCTGAGGCTGGAGTTTTTGTCCATGATGGCCCCTTATTGGAAGGGTGGACTCATGAGGCCATGGAGGTTTTCCCAATCTGGGGCTTGTGATCTGCTTCAGACAGCAGGTTTTCCTTCAGTGGGAAAGGCGAGTCCTGTTGGATGGCTCAATTCTGCCCCATGTGGAAAGATTCGAGAGCAGGGCTCAAAGAATGGATGTGCGGAAAGCCCACCTCACATTCCCACTGGCTCCTAAGGGTGAGGTAGGTTCGATCTGCTGACTCTGCAGCGAGCTGCCCAGGGGGCTATGTTGTAACGGACTCCCATGGTGATGGGACATAATGCGACTTTGTGTCCATGGAGACCATGGGATGTGGCTGTTTCTCAGGGTACCTGCAGGATTCTTTTCCTCTGAGTGTTTGAAAGAGATCCAAATAGTAAGGTTCCCATCTGGAGATTGGATGTGTTCTGTTCTGAGCCTCAGGAAACTCCCATATGCTGGGATTCGAAACCAGGCCTCTAAGGAGTGATGTCTGGACATGTAAGGTAGGGATCAGATTAGGGCCTAGGGGTTGTCCGGCTCAATCTTCTGTCTCTGGGGAGATATCTGTCGATGTGTCAGAGTGGAGGTAGTTGCTCAGTTTTGGTAGAATACCCTGGTTTGTCAAGGGCAGGCTATATATTGGGATGGCCATGGGAGACTTTCAGGTTTCTCCTAACCTGTAGGGTTGTGGCCAATGGAAAGATCCCCATTTACTTCGAAAGGGCAGGTACTGTCCTGCAGTGTGTTTCCAGAGGGCCCAGCCTAGAGGGTATGTGGGCTGGGCTGTGGGGACAGAAGTGTGAAAACACAAACTCCGGATAGTTTTCGGGATGAGGGCATGACCCGATCTGCAGACCCTGAGGGGAGCTCCTCAGTATAGGAAATAAGGTCGAGTGTGAGGCCATAGCTAAGGCTTTTGTCTCTGGATTTTGTGTCAAGGAAGGTCATGGAATGGAGGGGTGGCCTCAGGGGTTATGGTCGATTCTCCCTCTCTGGGGATTTGGCCCGGCTATCAAGAGTGTGGGGTCATGGTTTGTGAAGGGAGGAGTCCTGTTTTTGTCTCAAGAGTCCCTCCAAAGGAGAGATTCCATGGCAGAGCACTGGGAACGGGAACTGGAAAACTTATCTTTGGTTAGATTGGGGCCAAAAGGCATGGAAAGCCCAATATGAGTGATTTTCGTCCAGCTACTCAGGGCCCTGCTTGAAAACGGGGATCAGGCTGAGGGTCCCAAAGCGTGCTTATGCCCAGGTCAGCTCTCAAGTGTGGGCTTGCCCTCATGGGCCATGCAGGTTTCAACTCCTTTGAGTATTTGACTTTGACACCAACGTCAGCCTAGGTTTCCTGCCATGGGGATGGAGGAATTCTGTTTTGTGCATCAGGTACCCCGTGTGCAGGCATTTGAGATCAAGAAGGGGACAGATGCCTAGAAAACTCTGGTTAGTTAGAGATGATGGCCTAGAACCATGGCAGGTCTGAACACTGGATATGCAGCCAGCTGTCTGGGTGTCAGACAAGAGATCTGCCCTCCGGCTGTGGCAGACAGCCATTAGTGCACAGGGCGGCCTAAGAATTTGGAGTCGGGCCTAGGGCCGGGAAGGTTGATCATTTCTTGTGGTTTTTTGGCACGCCCGTAAGGCCATTTTTTATTCTGGTGGGCAGGCAGAGATCTGCGTTGTGGTTCGGAATTCGCAATCTGGAGGTCTTGCGGCCAAAATTGTGAGGACAGATGTATGAACAAACAAATGGGAGATCAGTTCAGTGCCAAGGACATGGCAGTACAATTGTGCAGTGTCTGACCCGAGATCTCCAGCACCTGAGTCAGGGCACGTGTCAGACAGTCGTTCACGCTGGAGTTTGTCTCCATGACATCCAACGAATGGAGGGGTGGCCTCATGAGGCCATGGAGGTCTTCCCAGGCTGGGGATTATGAGCTGCTCCGAACAGCAAGCTTTCCTTCTGTGGGACAGGGGGAGTCCATTTTGGTGGCACCAGGGTCGCCTATATGGAAAGACGTTGTGGTAGAAGTCACCGCATGGATGCCTGG